>NC_058130.1:782077479-782101750 GCF_016433145.1 Gracilinanus agilis | reverse complement strand
GTTCCACAAAGCACTAGCTCTGGGACTGGACCAGTCCTGACATCCCTCCTTAGCCAGGCAAGAAGCACTCACTCTGTAACTCAAAACTGTTGGCAGAATGATCATCACCTACAACACTGGAAACACAAGTCTGCATGGTCAGGTTAAGACTGGGGTCTTCCTGACTCTAAGACTCAGTTTCCCCATCTGTAAAGCAAGACTTGGGGCATACATAGCACCCAGGCACACTCACATCTTAAAGAGCTCTTCTTCATCTTCCTCCAGGGTCTTAATCTCCTGCTCAGGCAGAGAGACAATGGGCTCAAACTGGGGATCGTGGTTGGTATCGTCCATGCTCTCACTGGTTGAATCATGCTCCTCTCCATGAGATTCCTGCAAAAATAAACAAAAAAACACAGCAAGCAATACCTGAGTGAGTGCAATGACCTAGGCTGGATAAAAGTAAGAGCAAGAATGACTCCGGCCACCATCTACAGAACCCCGACAGATTTGCAAAGTGCTTTCCTCCTCTTGTCTGTTCCTCCCACCTACTCTGATAGGAAGGTGCTGTTATCATTATACCCATTTTACAGCTACAAAAACAGGCAGACAAAGGTGGAGTGACTTGCTCAGAGTAACACAGCTTTGAGCTCAGCCTCTGGGGCACTTCCTGGCTGTCAGGACTGGCAGGCATTTGCTAAGCTCTCCGCCTGTGCCAGGAACAACACAGAGGCCCAGTCCATCCAGAAGCCCCAGGGTGGGCCTGCAGGGAGGCAGCCATCTCCTCTGGGGATGCTGGAGTTTCTCCAGGTTGTTTTTTTTGGGGGAAAGCCTTGGCAAGAGCATCCCCAGTGATTAGGGAGACCCCAAGCACCCTGGGCAGGAGAAATTCACCCTGTAATCCACCAATCGGATGGGTCATGGTGCCCAGGAGGCCCAGAAGCCAGTGCGGGAACTGCGTTAGGCAGGCCTTCCCGTGTCAGTTCTGAGGCAGCCTCCTCTGGAGGTTTCTTTTTTCTTTCAGCTCCTTGCTTCCTTTCCCTTCCCTACAAGGAGGGCAGGGTGGGCAAGAAGAGATAAGGGACTTGCCCAAGGTCATACAGTGGTGGCCCCATTGGAATCGGAGGACCCCCCCCCCACCTCCAGGCCTGGTTCTCTCCGCTGCCCCAAGCACGTTTCCTGACGCTCTAACCGCTAATCAAAACGCCAGGCACGCTCCCCCTCCTAGAGTTCCCAAATTTCTGCCTTGGCCCCTGGTGCTGCAGTGCCTGCAGGGGTAGGGGGCACGGGGGAGGGGTTTCTTTGGCCACTCCTCGTGGCAAAGTCCCAGATCCGAGATTGAGGTCAGCACAAAGGAGCCGCGCGGGGGCCGCCACCTCTCCCCATGGCCGCTGCGGCCCGGAGCCTCACGTGTCCGGGCCCGGCCCGCCCACGTGCGTCCCCTTCCTCGGCCCACGTGGCCGCCGCTGGGCCCGCGGAGCCAGGCCACCAAGGACCGGTCCCGGCCCCGCGGGTCGGACCGCCCTTCCCCGCCCCCCTTTCCCCCGGCCCAGCTACGGGCCTGAGTTCCGGGCCTCCCCGCTCCCGCCCCCTGTCGGCCCCACGCGGCCCCCGGCCTTTACTCGGGCCAGGCCCTGCCGCCTCCTCCGGTCCCGCGGGCCCCACGCGCAGCACGCACCTCGGTAGTCGCCATCAGAGCGGAGTGGGGGGGCGATGCGGCAGAAGCGGCAGCGATGGCTGGTCCCGGTGATGTGAAGGCGGTGGGGGTGGCGGTGGCGAAGGCGGTAGCGCTCGATTCGTCCTCGTCTGGCTCTGGCACTGGTGCTGGCGCCTCCTAGCCCCGCGCTTACCTCAGCTCAGTCCCGTCGCCCGCGCGCGCGCGCGACCCCGGCCCCTTGACCCTGGCGGCGGCGGGAAACACGCCCCCGCCCCCCGCGCATTCAAAACCGCCACAACTTTATTGAGGCGCCGGCGCCGTAAGTAGCGAACAAGCCATTGTCCTGCCCCGCCCCTCCTTCCGCCTGCTCTCCCCACCCCTTACGGCTTCCCGCCCAAAGCGCCGCGCCTCGCGCACGCGGGCGCGCCCCCGACTCCAAAGGACGCCCCGCCCCGTCGAGTGCTTTGTGCCCCAACCAGGCCGCAGCTCCCGCCTTCCCGGCAGCCACTCCACAGCGACCGCCGTAGCCAACACTTCCGGCCGCGTCGAAAGCAACCACCCACTTCCGCTTTCACACCCGAAATTCTTAATAGGTTGAGAGCTGCGGGGGCGGGATAGGGCCAATGCAGGGGGCGGAGTTCCGAGAAAATCGCTATAAAACGGAAGAGGCTAGGGATGGAGGGAAGCGGTTGGTGCGTCAGGGACGGGCCGTGATGACGTCTACGGCGCAACCGGGTTCCGCCTCCGAGGGAAAGCTGCATCAGAGGGGGCGGACCGGAGCGGGGCTATGGTACGCCTGCGTAGGGGTCCTGCCGGCCTGTGCTGCGCGTGCGTGGTGGCGGCGTGTCCAGGGCCTAAAGGTGCGGAGCTTTCGTGGGACTATGGGTTCGAGCCCCACTCCTGAGGGCAGCCAGAGAGAGTGCGTGGTCCGAGCCTGCCATCCCCGTCCCGGGGTAGGGATCCGTTCTTCCCAACTTCCCCTGGGCGGAGAAGGCCTTTCCTCGCCTCCAACCCTAGAGCTGACCCTCCCCCAGCTGGGTTGGGGCGGAGCTCCCAGTGCCCCTCACCCTTCCGCCCCTTGTGGGGGTGGGCCTTAGATCTGGCTCTGTGGGATACTGGGCAGACTCCAGGGTCCAGGGCCCTGGGTCCTGCCCTGACCCCCTACACTTTGTGCACCGAAAGGGGGCGGGGACCCACCCCATAAAGGTGAGGACCCCGAGGTTGGGTTTCCCCCCATGAGCCCTGCCTTATCCCCCCTTCCCCACCGGAGCCTCTTGGCTGGTTCCAGGTGGAGGGGCTCAAAGGGCTTTAGGGAGCCGGGAGCTCCTCCCTGGGTCTGCTAGCTGTGGAAATTGAGGTCCGAGGGGACGGGTTGGGCAGAGCAGCAGTCTCCCGCCAGGCAGCAGAGTGGAGCTGAAGACGCTTTTTCTTTTATCCTAGGCTAGACCGGGAGCATGGAAAAGGAACAGGGTGCAGCAGCGGCTGATGTAGACCTCCCTGCCCAGCCGGCCAGTAGAGACCCCCCTGCGGAGCCCCCGGAAGAGAGTGGGGAGGCCGAGGAGGGCTCCCCAGCCATGTACAGCTACATCAAGGATGATCTGTTCACGTCGGAGATCTACAAGGTGGAGATCCAGAATGTGCCCCGCTACGTGGGTTTCAACGACGTGAAGAAGTTCCTGGCCAAGTTTGGGCTGCAGCCACACAAGACTAAGCTGTTCGGCCGCCAGCCCTTCGCCTTCGTGACCTTTAAGAGCCAGGAGGAGCGGGACCGCGCCATGAAGGTGCTGCACGGGGCGCTGTGGAAGGGCCGCTGCCTGAGCATCCGCCTGGCCAAGCCCAAGGCCGACCCCATGGCCAAGAAGAGGAAGCGGGACGGCGAGGAGGGGGCCCCGGTGGAGGCCAAGCGCCCTGCCCTGGGGGCAGCGGAGCCCCCTTCCGCAGCTGAGGAGCCCTCAGCCAAGCAGATTGCCGATGTGGTCACTCCGCTGTGGACCCTCCCCTATGAGGAGCAGCTGGAGAGGAAGCAGCAGGAGTGCGAGCATGTGCTGCAGAAACTGACCAAGTGAGGGGGCAGGGCACTGGGGGAGGGGAGGGGGGACTGGGTGGTGGGCTCAGGAAGGCCCGGCCCTATCATTGGCCTCTGAGCCTCCAAGCTATTCTGCCCTTGGAGTTTCCCCATTAAAAGACGACTGCCCCAGAGGTGGGGTTCTGTGGTGCAGCTGCTCGTTCTCTGCCCCTGGGGCTCCCGCTCAGGCCCCTTCCCTGCTGGTGGTGGCTGCCAGGCTGCTCCCCCATTGCATTGGGTCCCCCCCAGTGGTCTGGGAGAGCCCCCTCCTTTCTCCCTGCAGAACGGGAAAAATCAGGCCTGCCCCAGAGGCTTGGGGGTGTTCCTGGGTGTGCCTTGAAGGGACAGGCACTCTGGGAGGCCCTTCTAGGCATCCCGCCCAGCCTGGGCAAAAGCCTGTAGGTGGGAAGGGAGTTAGAGAAGGGGGCTTGCAGGGGGCGGGGGTGGGTGGTGGGGGGGTGGCACCAGCTGTGCACTGTTACGTGAAAGACAGTTAACAGAAGGGCAATCCTTGTGTGGGCTCAGAGTGAGCCTTATCTTCCCTTGTCAGGTGGGAAACTGAGGCCCAAAGAGGCCCAGGGCTCAGCCCCTCTGGCTTCCCCCCTTGCTCTCTTGCAGGGAGATCGGGAACAACAACCGCGCGCTGCTGCCATGGCTCTTCGTGCAGAAGCAGAAGTTCAGCAAACTCTGCTGTCCCCTGGAAGGCATCAAGGCGTCCCCCCTACAGGTGAGGCACACGCACATACGTGTCACACGCGTGTCACGCGCTCGCAGCTCCCCCGCGGGGCTCGCCCAGCGCCTGCCCTCCCTCCACAGACCGAGTACCGCAACAAGTGTGAGTTCCTGATCGGCGTCGGTGTGGGCTGCCAGGACAAGACGGTGGGCTGCCGGCTGGGCAAGTACAAGGGCGGCTCCTGCGCCGTGGCCGAGCCCTTCGACACCGTCCACATCCCGGCGGGCACCAAGCGCGTGGTCCGGGCCTTCCAGGAGTACATCCGGTGAGGGGGGGGCCACTGGGGGAGGGGGGAGGGACGAGGAAGGGAGGCCACTGGGGGGCCGTCTGAAGGGGGTCCTGACAGCCAGCCGCTCTGCAGGTCCACCCCGTACCCCGTGTACAGCCCAGAGACGTACGAGGGACACTGGCGCCAGCTGACGGTGCGCACCAGCCGCAGCGGAGAGATCATGGCCATCGTCTACTTCCACCCCCAGGTACCCGCCTGGCACTGCCCGTCCCTTCGCCCCATTTTACGGAGGAGAAGGCAAGGCTCGAGGAGGACTCCAGCCTCTGGCGCTGTTTAGACGGTCGGTGCGCCTCGATGCCCTCATCTATGAAATGGGCGCCGGCTCCAGATGGCCTCCCCCAGTGGGCCCTTAGGGGGGAGCCATTCCTGTCCTGGGCTGCTCCAGACCTTCGTCCCCTCCAACCCCCCCCCAAGGACAGACGGGGGCAGAGGCACTTGAGGAGAGCCCCCACTTCACTAATGAGAAGGCTCGGAGGGGCCCTAATGCACCCACTTTTATTTCAGGCCCACGAGCTAGACAGGGGTGGCCGGAGGCCGTTGGAGGCCCAGGAGCCCCCAGGCCGAGCACGGGTGCTTTGAGGGCACTGAGCCCCGGATCAGGAGACTCTCTGGGGCTGAGAAGGACGTGGGATGCTAAGGGACCGATAGCGGCCATGTGGAGTTGGGAACCCAGGTTCAAATCTGGCCTTGCACGCTCCCCTCTACATGACCCTGGATGAGTCACTTCCAATCTGCCTCAGTCTCCTCATCTGTAAAACAATGGTGCTGGTGCCCGGCACAGGCCCTGGCCCTTTATCCTCTGGGCATCTGTCGGTCACGCAGCATTTATTGAGCACCTGCTGGGTGCAGTGCCACCCTGGGGTGTGCAGAAAGAGCCCCTGGATGGTCCCTGGCCTCGGTGGGGGGGGGGGGGGGCGGCGAGAGGAATCCCTGTGCTGGGAGAGAAGGAAGAGGGCTTAAGGGAGACTTCCTAGAGGAGGCGGAATTGTAGGCAACCTCAGAGGAAGCCAGGGAGGTCTATGGTCAGAGTAGACCACTGGGGTCAGCCAGAGGGAATGGCCAGAGCTGAGAGGGAGAGTCTTGTTCTTGGGATGGCCAGAATGGGGTGGGGTGTCGTGGGGAGACTTTGAAGGCCAAACAGCTTCTGTACTTGGGCCTGAAGGCTGAGTGGGGACCCAGTAGGGGTGATTCTGTCTCCTCCTGGTGGCCGGATGGAGGCTGGTCCAGGGTGGGGCAAACCTGGAGACAGACAGACATACACACACGTATTCATGCATGGACTCCACCCCACCCCCCCAACCCCTGCAGAGTCCAGGTGTGAAGCGATGAGGGCCGCCTGGGGGTGTCACAAGAGGAAAGGAACCTGGGGGGGGGGTTCTCCACCCTCATTTAGCATCTGGCGGATCAGGGCAGGGAGTCACACGTGGGACGAGGAGTCAGAGGGGGTCTGTGAGACATCGCCGTCAGACTGGGGGCCTCCTTCAGAGGTTGGGGTCCAGGTGCTAGACAGAGCGAGGGCAGGCAGTGGTCTGGGGGTCTCCAGGCAGCAGCTTTGGGGGGATGAATGGCACGAGCCTGAGGGGAGCTGCTGAGAGAATGAGGAACGGCCAGTGCCAGATCCCCACTCTCTGGGCTTGACCAGTGAGCCAGGGAGAACTTGGAGGGGAGGAAATGGGACATGTTGGGGACTCGCCTGGGATGGGGCCCTGTGAGTTGGGCCAGCACCTCTGAGCCCCTGAGTGTGGCCTTATTTCTCGACCCTTCCAGAAACTCAGTCCAGAAGAACTGGCAGGCCTGAAAGCATCCCTCGGCCAGCACTTCACTGTGGGGCCCGGCCAGCCCAGCGGGGTGACGTCTCTCTACTTCGTGGAAGAGGGTCAGAGGTGGGCTCCTACGGCCTGACGAGGGCATCCCGATGGGCAGGAGGAGGGTGGCCCCAAGGCCTCTGAGGGTGGGACGGCCCTCAGGGGTGCAGGGGAGACCCCGGCTGGACCCCTCTGTGTGAGGAGCTCCTACCTCAACAGCTGTGCCGGAGTACCAGGGAGGAGGGGAACCTGCGGCGGCCCAGCCGTTCCACCTCGCCTCACTCCGTTCTCTGCCCTCAGGAAGTCTCCCAACCGAGAGGACCTGCCCTTGGAGCACGTCGCCGGAGAGAAGTACATCCACGAGGAGCTTCTGGGGCTCAAGTTCCGGATTTCTCCTCATGCGTTTTTCCAGGTACATCACAGGCATTTATTAGGCCCCTGCAGTGTGCCGGGCCCTGGGCTGGGAGCTGCCGGGCTGAGGGGGCCCCTTGTGGGTGAGAAGATGGCAGCCTCCCGGAGCACAAGCTCCCGGGGGATCTGGGAAGCCCTTCCAGGCCTAGCCTTTGGCGGGGGGGAGACTAGGCAGCCTCGGAGAGCCCTGCCCAGGCCAGGACGGAGAAGGTACGCCCTGCGCAGAGAGAGATGTGCCGAGCGTTCTCTGGCTGAGGTTCAAGGGGGAGAGTTTGGCTTCCCCCAAGGAGTGGCCGAGGTTGGCCTCCCCCTGTGGCTGGCCAGGCTGGAGCTGGGACGTGCACACGTCCAGCACGGAGAGGCCCCATTGGGCTCCCCGAGGAGCCGGACGCTCACCCAGGCCGATTCCTCAGGTGAACACGCCGGCCGCAGAAGTCCTCTACAGGACCATTCAGGACTGGGCCCAGCTGGATGGGGAGAGCACCGTGCTGGACGTCTGCTGTGGCACCGGCACCATCGGCCTCTCCCTGGCCCAGGTGAGCTCCCCAGGATTCCAAGCTAGCGAGACCCCCAGAGGGCACCCCATCCAAGCCCTGTCCTCTCCCCACAGTTGCTGCTGTCCGACTCCTTATGTCTCCAGTGGTCTTAGGAGACCTGGGAAGGAGGAGGTTAGGGAGAAGCCTGCAGGGCAGCCCGGTGCGGCTTCTGAGCCTGACGGCCGTGGACAGACACTGAGGCCTGAGACGAGTATCCTGAGCCCCACAAGCCCAGACTCCAACACAGATAAGGGGATCAGGGTTCAAGTCCCCCCTTTGAGCCATGCTGGCTGTGGGTCCCTGGACCAGTCACTGCTTGTCTTGGGGCCATTCTCTGGGGCTGAGAGCAAGTGACCAGAGCAGGGCAACCTGCCTCCGCAGAGGGGTTCTGGCACCAGGACAAGCTCAGTCCGATCCTTACCTGCCCACCCTGTCCCCAGGTAGGCCCAGAAGGGGACCCCCAGCCCTTTTGTCTCCTTTGTAGAAAGTGAAGAAAGTGATTGGCATCGAGCTCTGCCAGGAAGCAGTGGAAGACGCCCGCGTGAATGCCAAGATTAATGGTCAGTCGGTCTTGCAGCCCCAGCAGGGGTGGCCCTGAGCCTTGCAGGGAGGGCCCTGCAGGCGCTTTGGGGCTGGGCCGGAGGGGCAGGGATTCTGCTGGGGCCACGTCCAGGCCAGAGGGGAGCATCTCGGGGCTCAGCTGAGGCAGGATGGAATGAGGTCAGAAAGCGTGTGTGTTGGCAGGAGGACGGACACACGGGGCCCTTGTGGACATGTGGACCCGGATCACGCTGGGCGTGTGGCCTCAGAGCAGGACCGGGCCGCAGGAGGGCCCACACCCTTCCCCCACACCTGGCCTGGGCTGCTGGCTCAGAGGAAGGGCCCGTCTTGGACCCTGCACGTGGCCCGGAGATGGTGGCCGCAGGGCCCTTGAGGTCCCTCCGTTCTAGGGCTGGCCGGGGGACAGCTGGCCCTGCCGCCTCTGCCCTGACCTAGGCTGACCCTTGGCGTTTCTCCCTCCTCCAGCCCTGGACAACATCGAGTTTCGCTGCGGCAAGGCTGAGGACCTGGTGCCCTCCCTGATGAGCTCCTTGGCCTCCCAGAGGCTGACCGCCATCGTGGACCCCCCCCGAGCTGGGCTGCGTGAGTGCCAACTGGGCAAGGGCTGGGGGTGGCCAGCGTCCGGCCAGGAAGGACCAAGGGTCAGCTGGGGAGCGGGGGTGAAGGAGGGGTTCCCCCCGCGAGTTCCCCCAGCCATCTCTGTTCCCTCCGTCCAGACTCCAAAGTCATCCTGGCCCTCCGGAGGGCTGAGCACCTCAAGAGGCTCCTCTACGTCTCCTGCAACCCCCGGGCGGCCATGAGCAACTTTGTGGAGTGAGTTGTGCTTGGGACCCCGCCGGGGCTGGGAGGAGAGCCTGGGGCGCTGCGGCCCAGAGAGGGCAGCTGACTAGCCCGAGGGCACACAGGCGGGGGCAGAGGCGCCACCCCGGCGGTGTTTCTGCCCCCTGCCTGGGGGGACCCCAGATTGGTAGGATCCCCTCCGGGAGGCCCTCCAGGGCTCGTGGCTGGATGCAGATTTGCTAAAGCTTCCTCACTGAGGGCTGCAGTGCCCGAGGCCCAGGGCGGGCAGCCTGGCCCAGCCTCTTAGCAGCCGGGGGCCTCCCGGAGTCCAGCGGGAGGGGGCCGGTGCACCCCCCAACTGTCCCGTGTGGGGTTGTCGGGACAGAGCTGTGGTCAGGTCGGCTGGGGCCAGTGTGGGGAGGGCAGAAATCCCTGCCAGAGACTGACCGCCCTCTTCTCCCCCAAGCCTGTGCCGGGCCCCTTCCAACAGGGTGAAGGGCGCTCCCTTCCGCCCGGTCAGGGCCGTGGCCGTGGACCTGTTCCCGCAGACGCTGCACTGTGAGATGCTGATTCTGTTTGAGCGGGTGGAGCATCCCCACGACTCCTCGGCCGTCGCGGGGGGTCCTCCCCCACAGAGCCCGTCCCCCACCACCCCCAGAGCCGAGGGGGCCGAGCCGCCCGGCGGGGCAGACCCTGGAGGGCCACAGACTCCTGGGGCTCCTCCTGGGGACCCCGACGGGAGCCCCGGCCTCCTGCCTTCTGCCGCCTCTGTTTCATAGCTCCCGCCAGACCCCTCCTACACGCAGGCCCCCAGGACCAGGAAGGGCCCGTCCAGGGGGGCCAGAGCCCAGGGCCGGAGAGGGGGAAAGAGCCCAGGTTCCTCCAGGCGAGCCTGGAGCCGGAGGAGGCCCCACAAGGCAGCAGCCCTCAGAAGGGGGAGCTGCCGTCGCCCCACGGGGTGCTGAAATAAATGGTTTTGGAGTTAATGTGTTGGCGTTGTGGCCGCTCCTTGTCAGAAACTCCAGCTGCTCCCCCGGCTGCCAGCCTGACTCCGGGGGTGACGGGCAAACGTGACCCCCACAGTGACCGGCTGCTCCGATCCCCACCTCACAGGTGAGGAAACGAGGCCAGAGCCATCGGCCGCCGAATGGGCAGGATTCGGGCTCGGGGCTGCCTTGGAGGCTCCTTCCAGGGCTCCTTCCCTTGCGGCCCTCCCTAGACCACCCCAGGCTCAGAAAGGGTCAGACCGGGGCGCCACCTCTCGTCTCCCGCTGCTCCGGAGCTCCGGGGTCCCCCGAGTCCCTCCCCTCAGGCCCCTCGGGTCCGCCTCGCATCCCAGCAGTGTCATCTGGACTTTTCCAGCTCCAGATTCCTGAACAGTTGCAGGAATTCTGAGCTCTGCCCGACGTGGACGCCCCCAACCCCGACATTTCCTGCTGCCCTCTGGGAAGGGCAACACACCCCCTTCAGATGGCCTCTGACCGCCCCGGGTTCCTGAGGATGTTTCCTTTCTTATTCTAGCTACCTGGAAGGGGGAGAGACCTGTCAAGGAGGAAGGGAACAAGCATTTATTAAGCTCCTACTGTGTGCCAGCACTATGCCAAGTTCTTTACAAATATCTCATTGGAGCCCCCTAATATAGAAGGTAGAGCTTTTATTATCTTCAGTTTATAGTTGAGGAAACTGAGGCAGGGGGCGGTTACAATGGAAAGGTCCAGGGTTGGACTGGAATGTGGGTCTTGGTGACTGCAGACCCAGGGCTCGACCTGTGGTGCTCCTAATGACCCAGTTTTGTGCAGGAAAAGACATTCCCATTTATCTCTTGTGAACACCTCTGTCCATTGTCCGGTTAAGTTCCCGACCCCCGATGTGAAAGGGAACTCCTTCCACTTCCTATTTTGGGTTCCTTTTAACAAGTGGGCCTCTCCTTGTGTTGTGTGTAGAGGCAGTCTGGGCCCCTCCGGCTGCTGGATAAATAAGGGGGTGGGGGTGGGGGTGGGGGTGGGCCCCGCCTCTGTCTACTTCCCGGAGCAAGAATCCTGCCCGATGAGCTACGTGTGGTCACACTTAGAGTAGGAAAGAGGCGAAATCTGTGCTTATCTGCTTCCTCTATTTCAAGTGATTATTAATAAACTCTATGGAAGATAAGAACTTGGAGATATTAATTTTAATCCAACAGCTACATGGTGTAAATGCTGGTCTAAACCCCATTTTCTGCCAAATTACTTCTCAGTTCCAGCAGTTTTTATCAGGCATGGATGGTGTCTCCCCTCCGGGCATTTGTGTTCCTGGGTTTATAAAACGCTAGGCTGGTAGGCTTATTAGGTTTTTAGTTTTCTTAAATATTTCTCAAATGTAAAAAAGTAGTTAACAATTTAAAATTTTTTTGAGTTCCAGATTACATGTGAAGTCATGCAAAACATTTCCATATGAACTATGTTGCAACGGAAAACAATCAAAGGTTTTGTTCTTTTCATCTTAGAGTCAATACCGTGAATCAGCTCCAAGGCAGAAGAGCACTAATGGCTGGGCAATGGGGGTTAAGTGACTTGCCCAGGGTCACACAGCTAGGAAGTGTCTGAGGCCAGACTGGAACCCAGGATCTCCTTTCTCCAGGCCTGGCTCTCCATCCACTGAGCCACCCGGCTGCCCCCTAGGATGTCTACTTTTAAAAAATCATCACCTATATGTTTGTAGAACACGTTTCTCCTCCAGATGAATTTTGTTTAGTCCCAAAGACTAACTGTTGGGCAATTTGATTGTTATGGCATTCTCTACCAATTGACTTGGGTACTTTTTATTATATAGGCATAGCACAGCTTTAAACAATGAATATATCTTCAGTTGTTTTAGCTTTTTATTTCTGTGAAGAGTATTTTTAGTCCTATTTCTGTAGGTACAGAATGTGTCCTATAAGTTAACCCCAACATATTCATTTTTCTTTTTTTAACTATTATTAAATTTTCATTTTAATAAATTTCCACATAAGTTTTCCAAAAATCACACGATCCATATCGCTTCCCTCCCCCCACCCAGAGCTGACAAACAATTCAAATAGGGTTTTATGCATGCTATCATTTTTCATTTTTTCAAATGGAATTTCCTCCAGTCTTGTTAATATATAGGAATGCTAGTAGTTTGAGTGGGTTTATTCTATAACCTGCTATTTTATGGAAGTTATTAATTGCTTATAATGCTTTATTGAATCTCTTGGGTTCATTACATAAAATGTGAAATCCCCAAATCGTGGTCATTTTGTCTCCTTTGATTATTCTTTGAATTTTTTTTTTTTTTGTTTCTTTTATCATTCTCTGTATCTTGTTTAGTGCAGGCTTGGGGGCTCCTCTTCCAAAACTCTATTTGTATCCAGGTAGCCTGGGTCCTCAAAGGAGGGATGGCTCCTCTCCTCAGGGCTCTTGGGCCAACTCTGAGAGGACAGAAGTGTCTTTCTGCTGGCTCATGAGCCCCCATCGGCGTGCTCCCTAGTGATCATCAGTGCATGTCAGGGGGACTTCATTGTCTTCATTCATGACCTCTGTCGATCATTTTCTTCTCTTTCATAGTGTCTTCTCTCTGGGCTTCCATGAGACTGCCTGTGTCTTGTTGGGACAAAATTGTTTTCTTCTTGTTTCCCCCATTAGAGTGGGAGCTCTGTGAGAATGAGCAGGAGGTTTTCCTTGTCTCTATATCTCCAGCAATTAGCCCAGTGCCTGGCACATAGAAGGTGCTTAATAAATGCTTGCCAACTTGACTTAATCATCCTTTAAGAGTGTGTAAAGTTGGATTAGTTAAGATAAAGAAGCAGTCCCTGAAAAGTGAGGGCATGATCTCCCCCCAGAGTCCCAGGAAAGGGGACTCCTGTGGCTAAGGGTCAGTGCATTGCTCCTGGTCATTGGGAGTCCCTCTTTCCTCTTCATGGATTCCTCCTGAAGTTCCTAATGCAGGTGCTCCCTCCCCTTTAACATTCCCAAGATCTCCTCTACCTAAAGGATGGGAGGTTGGGAGGAAACAGAGGCTCTGTCTTCCCCCTCCAAGCAGTCCCCCTGCCCCAGGGGCCCCAACTCTGAACCAGCTTGTTTGATCTACGCCTCGCCACGTATGACAGAGTCTCCAACCAACCCCAGTGGCCATCCTGGATGGCATCACATTATTGAATTCAGGGACTTTCCTTCCAAGTTGATGAGGATGTTATACACCTGGTTTAGTACCTTCATGGGTCCAGTTGATTCAATAGGGAGGTGTTGTGAGGAAGATTAGTTAGTAATTAAGTATTAAGGATGGACCTAGCAGGAAGGACTGGAGCATTCCAAGATGGAATGAAGGAGCAGGAAGTTGCTTGTGCCCAGAGAGAGACTCCATTAGTGGTTGGCACAAACTGCTGCTAGCCCTGGAAGATCTCAGAGTTAAGGACACCCTGCATCCTGATTCCCTGGGATCCTGGGTGGTGGCATCTAGCAATTGGACAAGAACTACAGAGCAGCACCAGGTGGAGGAGGAGTTTGGGATCTGGCGGACAGCATCTCAAGCACTCTCTACTTGGGTACCTTGGACCACCTTGGCTTTTGGCATCCTGTGATCATCTGTGGATTACCGGGAGAACCCTCAAAGCCATCCTCAGCCCCTTTAGCTGTGCTGGTCAAACCTGGCTAGAACCAGGTTTGAAGCAGCCTCCCCAGAGACTCCAGAACAGTTCCTTTGGGCCTTGCCTGCTTAGGTCACTAAGATTAGAATTAGAGAAGTTAAGTCCTCTCTTTGCCCTGTGGTTTTGCCCTTTAAGTTTTAGAATAGAATCCCCTATCCCACCTTTTTTTTTAGTTGAACATAATTAAAACTGTTAAAACCTTTTACCTTGCCTGCTGATTTCAAAGACTCTGGCCTAGTGGTGAGCTGGGTGACAGTTGGCCAACAGCCATTTTTGTCAGTTAGCAGCAGCTTAGCTGTGTACTCTGATCTCCCTATCCTGGTCCTGTCTCTCCTTCAAGCCAGTGTGTGTACCCACAACCATTTAGATTCTATTTTAACATCCCTGGTGCCCATATTTTTACAGTTTGTCACACCCAGATGGGTGGGTAGCAGAGAGACAGACAGGAAGTGTACTCTTGGGCTATTAGAATCACACAAGAAGCCAGGACATTCCGAGAGGGAGCTCAGCCATTGGGTGTGAGCTAAAAGTTCTCAACCAATGGTGAGCTGCTCAGAGCTTCTCAGCCCCCACCCCAGGTCATTCATAAAATCTCTGTGGGTAGGCAAAATACTATTAGACCTGGAGTAGCCCCAGAAAAAGGGATTTAAATCATTTTTTGGTGTGTTTTGTTCTCTGTTGTTTGTACTCAATTGTAATTGTACTTGTGATTGTTGTTCTTAATTGTTAATAGTCAGGAATTGTGGCTAATAATACAACTGATTTTGTGTACGGCTGGTCGGTTTGGGCAATGATGGGAACAATGTTATTTGAAGACTGGATTGATTATGTTCTTTTGACACTGTGGAAAGGTGTGTGGGCTCTCCCTTACCTGTGGTTCAAAATCATACCCAGGTATTTTAGGGGGATGATGGATGTGGAAATAGCACCACCTATTTTAACCATTAACATCCTGGATTTATCTCATATGCCAATTCTGATCCTTACTGATTATTTTGTGTATAAGTTAAGGTTGATGTTCTTCCATATTATGTATTGTTTTAAGATCATAGTGACCTGGTGTTTGAGGGATTCTGAAACTAAGCAGATGTTAAGATTGTTACAGATAAAACTAGATAATTTGGAATTATACAAAATGGTAGAGTTTCTGGTCAACCTCTTGGTCCTACCAATACTGGCAACATGGCTGAATTTTCAAACATAGGTATTACTGGCAAAAGTGTTACATCTAAGGCTGAGTTGGAACAGCAGGTACAGAGCAAGGGTGAAAAACCCATTACTCTTTTTTCCCCTTCACAATCTTCCGATCGTACGTGATGATGGCATATTCCATGTAGAGCAACATACGAGGTTTAGATCTGAAGATGTGGAAAATTCAAAGAGAAAGATCCCAAATTTCCACGATGATTCTGGGAAATTTGTTAAGATCTTTAAGGCATTTATAAAACACCATGACCCAGACTTTGAGGATTGTTGGTATGTGTTAGGTGAGATCTTGTCACACCATGATAGGGCCAAATTTGTTGAAGAGACCAGGAACACAGAGGGGATGACACCATGGCCAGGAACTGGACCTCAATTCAGTTCCAATATACCGAATGCTAAAACAAGTGAGAAAGTTACTTATAAAAATCATGGAGAAAAATGCACATTGTCCAAATTCATGGTCTAAATTTGAGAAAATCAGGCAGACAGCGTAAGAGACCCCAGCTACATTTCTTGGCAGGATAATTGAGGCAGCTGAGATGTATTTACATATGAACATATTGGAGGACACCACCATAGACCATGTGAAAAGAGTTTTTGTTAAGAATTCTGTTCCCCAGGTAAAGAAGTTCTTTACAGATAATTATCCTGATTGGGAACTTTTGAGCCTGGATGAGTTAAAAAGCCATATATGTGTTTGCACAGGAGAAGGAAAGGGGTAGTGATGAAAAGGATACCATTATTGAAAGCCTTAGGAAGCAGTTAAGGGAGGCAAATTCTAGAGCCAATGAGAAGGAGATAAATGAAATTAAGGCAGTGGCAGCATTAAGGGCAGAAGAAAAAAGGAATAATAACAATACTTATAAGACCAGTGGCAATGCAAACACGAGGAATCAGAGGCAGCAATCTTGTTATGTTTGTGGCCGGATTGGACACTTTGCAAGGGATTGTAGATACAGAAAGAGATCATATGGGAAGAGATACAACAATAATAACAATGGATTTAATTGGTATAATAATAATAATTATGGATACAGGGGAAATAACTGGAATAATGGTTTTAATCATGGAAATGGCCAGCAAAATGTGTTTCAATGCCAGAATGCATGCTGTCAAGGTGCTCAAGCTACTAATTTGGCAACGATGCAGGATTATATACGAACAGGAGTACGCCCAAAGTTTAGCCATGTTGTACAGGGGAATGTTAATAATGGTAACATGAATGGAGGGACAGCTTCATTATGAAGGTGTGCCCGAAGTTCAGGAGTGATTGATCAAGGTAATGGGACTAAAGTGAATGTTGATGACATTGTATGTGTTAAAGTTGATGATGATGTAATTGTGAATAATGGAAATGGTGCACTTGGTGTTAATATTGATTTGATTGGTGATAAGAATTTGATTGATAATGGTAATGAGTTGATCAATGTTAATTTAAATGGAATCAATGATAGTTTAATCAATGTGAATGATAATTTGATGAGAATTAATGATAATTTGAATGGTGTTAATGCTAAATTGTCTGAATTAACCACTGGTAATGGTGTAAATAGTACTTTAACCAATGTTAATGATACTTTACCCACTGGTAGTGGTAATTTAACTAGTGTTAGTAATAATTTGATTAAAATTGATGATGGTTTATATGGCGTTGATAATAATTTGATTAGTGTTGTAAATAATTGTGAGAAAAAGGGAAATAGTGTTGTAAATGGTGTTAGAAGTTCTAGTAAGTGTGGAATTAAGAATAATAGGAATTGTGATTTGATTAAAGATAATTTGATTGTAAATAAGAACAATGATACCAGAATGGAGGTGAACCGTACCAATGGTTTAAAATATGGGAAAATTTTGTAATTCGAGACGATGTTAACTTGGATGGACAGAAAATAGCTGAGCTTTGTTCTGATGTTACTGTTTTAGCTCCTGTGTTGGAAACTTTCCAACCTCCCAATAGTACTGAACCATATGTGTCTGTGACTATTGGAGATCAGATTTACGACCTTCTTGTCGATACTGGCATGAGTAAATCAGTTTTGCAAAGCTTTCCTGAGGATTGTAGAGCTGTCAGAACAATGGATGTTGGTGCTACAGGTGTGACTCAGAAAGTAGCTAAATTGCAACCAAAAATGGTAACCCTAGGACCACTTTCGATGGAACATGCATTTTTGTGTGTTCCAGAATGTCCAATGAATCTTTTGGGAAGAAACTTGTTGTGTAAATTAAGGGCTACTATCCAATGTACTGAATCTGGTGATATTTCTTTGCATCTGCCAGAGGAATCTTTTAAGCCTTTCCATTGCTTTTCTTGGATTCCAGCAGTACAGAGGATGACTTAGGTACTATCTATCCAATACCTGAGGATATAACTAAGGATTTGTGGTCAAAATCATCAACAGATGTTGGGTTGCTAAAATCAGCTACTCTAGTCAGGGTGAGGACAAAGGAAGGATCAGTTCCTTGTGTTCCTCAATATCCCTTGACTAAGGAGGCAATAGATGGTATTCGTCCGATTATTGAGTCCCTAATCCAACAAGGGATAATAATACCATGCTTTTCTGAGTACAATACACCAATTTTGCCTATAAAGAAGCCAAAACCGGATGAAAATGGCCGACCTGTTTACCGATTTATTCAAGATCTAAGAGCAGTAAATGATTTTGTCATCAAGACACATCCAGTTGTTCCAAGTCCAGCTGCTATAATTTCTTCCATTCCAAGTCAGGCTAGATATATCACTGTGGCAGATTTATGTTCTGCATTTTTCTCTATACCAATTCACAAGGATTCTCAAAAGATCTTTGCTTTCACTTGGGAGAAGACTTAGTGGACATGGACTTGTCTCCCACAAGGGTATACCAACTCACCTCAGTTCTCTCAGATTCTAAATCGAGATCTAAAAACTATTAAATTTAAAGAGAGTAAATTGGTGCATTTTGTGGATGATATTCTTTTGGCATCCCCAAATGCAAAGGTGTGTCTTGGGATAGCAAGATTCTTTTGATTGAATTGTATAAACGAGGACATAAAATCTCCAAAGTGAAATTACAATTCGTTTTGCCCCGTGTGCAATATCTCGATTCATGTTGTCAGAGGGTTCCAGAAGTATTACACAAAAGAGAATAGCTGACATACAGAAATTGAGTGCACCTAAAACTAAAAAAACAACTTAGAGCTATTCTTGGAACTACTGGTTTCTGTAGACAATGGATTCCTGGATATAGTGAGATCACTAAATGTTTAACAGATATGACCAGGAATACAGAACCAGAACCTCTGAAACTAAAGCCTGAACATCAATTAGCCTTGTATAAGCTGAAAGAAGCCATTCTATCTGCACCTGCATTAGGAATCCCAGACTATGAGAAACCTTTTCAGCTGTTTGTCAACGAAACAAAGGGTATAGCTTCTGGTGTGTTGACACAGACTCTTGGACAAAGTTATCATCCAATTGAGTATTACAGCTGTCAATTAGATCCAATAGCTGCGGGGACAGTGCCCTGTCTAAGGGGGGTAGCAGCAGCAGCTGTGTTAGTCCAGAAGTCAGCTGATATAGTTTTGGGATGTCCTTTGACTTGTCAATTGTTCACATCAGATAGAAGCACTAATGAGGAAGTTTAATGTTTTTAAGGGAGTTAAAATATTTTACAGAGGCCAGAACATCTTATTAGTTACTGTAATTGGCATTGGCATGGGGCTGTTGGTCGATTCCCTAAGCTCACTCCCCCCTCACAATAGCATTGTTAGGAATCTCCAATAATAGTTATTTCACTAAGCAAAAAGCTCGTGTTCCCCATTGGAGAGAATTCTAGCTCTTAATTTTGAGATAATGTTCATTATTTAGACAGAGATAATAGATAGTAGAGATACATTTGTGTGTGTGTGTTTGTGATCAAATAATGCTCGACTTATTCCTTTGCTTTCTAGTCATTTTAACAACCCTGAAGAGGACTTGGTGAGCCCTCTCACAAGATGCCCTAGTCTTTCCCCAACTCCTGAATTTGATCACCCACCTCTGATCACCCAGCTGTTACCTGGGATCCAAAGAAATTGTAGCACGCACCCCTGGGCACAGGCTGGTCAAATCACCCCAGCAGATGGACTAAACCAGGTTGAGGGTAACCTAGAGGCCTCAGACCCAGAATTGGGGTGGCCACCCTCCAGTACATGAAGACTTCCCCTGGTGGAATGGATAGATGGGAATAATTTGTTCCAGGAGCCATGGAGCGCTTGGAGCTTGGTCAGACATGGAGGATGCCAAGGTCACCCTCTGCATCCTGGGCCTTCTCCAGGCATCCTGGCTTTTGTCTCACTGCTCAGAAAGTGAGAGGGAGACTGAGGACTTTGGGCATCCCTGCCTCACCGAAATCCAGTTCTTACACTTACAAGTCAAGACATCACCCCATGGGGCCACTGGCCCTCTTTGAAAATGAAGGATGAATGGGCAGTGAGGTGGCTCAGCAGATTAAGAGACGGGAGGTCCTTGGTTCAAATCTGGCCTAAGACATTTCTTAGCTGGGTGACCTCATTGGGCAAGGCACTATGCACCAACTGCACAGCCCTTACCATTCTGCCTAGGAACCCATACAGAGTATTCATTATAAGGCAAGGTTTAAAAAAAAAGTGTTGGAAATGACAAGTGATTGGGGGGAAATAATTTTAAATTGGGGAAGGGTTCTGGTAAAAAGAAAGATTGGAGCTGGGACTTAAAGGCAGGTATGGGGAGCAGCCAAAGAGAGGGATGGACGGTCTTGTTTGTAGAACAGTCAGTGCCACTATGGAGCAAAGAGTGTGCCGGGTATCAGCATGTGAGGAGACTGGAGATGTAGAGAGGGCAGGTCGTGAAGGACTTTGAACGTCCATCAGAACATTTTGTATTTGATCTGGAAGCCCTAGGGAGCCACGGGAGTTTATTGAATTTGGGGGAGAGACACACACTTAAGGACAATCATTTTAGTGGCCAAATGAAGGATGGATTGAGGTTGGGAGAGACTCATAACTGCCCCGGAGCTATGGCACTAGCCCAGGAGGGAGGTGAGGAGGACTTGCACCAGGGTCAGGGCAGTATTGGAGAGATGTTGCCAAGTTGGCAGAGCTTGGATGTGGGGAGTGGGAGAGCGAGAGGAGTCCAGGATGACTCCTAGGTTGGGAGTCTGAGAGGCTGGGATGGGGGTGATGCCCTCGATAGGAGTAGGGGAGGCTTGAGGGGGTGGGAGCTGGGAAAGGGGATGAGTTCGGTTTTGGACCTAGGGAGATGAGTATGTCCAGAGGACGTCCAGTCCAAGATGTCTGCAAGACAGTTGGGAAGATGAAACTGGAAGGCAGGACAGAGGTAGGTGTGAGAATCATCCCCACAGAGGGACAATGGGTGAAGGGTCTATCTAGAGGGAGAAGAGGGTGAGATCTGGAGGAGCATCCAGCAAAGGAGACAGAGAAGGAACAGGCAGAGAGGTAGGAGGAAAACCTGGAGAGAAGGAAGTATCAGGGAAAGGAAAAGACCATGATCCCACTGACAACCTCCCTGTCCCCCTTTTCCAGCACTGCTTGCGCCTTCACCACCACCAAATGCACCCACACACAGTCAACCATTGGGTGAGAAGTAGGAATTGGGATCTTGCCTGCTCCCCATTCCACTAGAGAGCCACTTCTGGGCTGTCCCTCTCTAATCTCTTCCCCCTTCAAAGCTGGCCCAATCCATTTCTAGCACTATGGACCTTCAGGACTCTCCCCTTTCTTGATCAATGGGTTCAGTGCCTGCCTCAGTCTACCTCTGCCCTGGTATGAGGGGATTTCACCATACATGGTGATGCTCCTTCAAACACTACCCTGAACTGCACCTCTACTGCCCCTCGGCTATCCACAGAGACATACAAGGGTTCCATATCCACAATCATAAATTCTCCAATTCCTTTATCTAATGGTAATCTATTCTTATTCTACCTCTCTGTTGGTGTGACAAGCCCAAATCCTCCTCTTCCTCCCTACTCCGACCTTGGATCCCTTGAACCCTCAGCTGTTCCTCAGGTCTTCACCCCAGCCCTAGCTACAGTCTTTTCTCTTCCCTGTCTTGAACAAGTTCAACTCCACCCTGTTCTCTTCTCCGTCTAGAGCCCCTTCATCCTACAGAAGACCTCATCCTTCCAAAGCCCAACCTTGGATCACTCCCACCATTCACCTGCCTTTGTTCCTACTCATGAAAGTAAGTAGGTGTTGACACCCCGCACATCTGCAGAGACACTAGTAGATGGAATGGAGCAAAACTAGCTGTGGGCAGAACATTGGACCTGCACTTAGGTTGCCCTCAGTTCAAATCCTCAGTTACTGTGAACCTGGGCAAATTACTTCACCCTGCCTCAGTTGCCTCATCTGTAAAATGTGGATAAGAAAAGTACCAGCTACCTCCCAAGGTTGTTGTGAAGATTGAGTTCTCAGTGAATCTTAAAATACTCTATAGGGGCAGCTGGGTAGCTCAGTGGATTGAGAGGCAGGCCTAGAGATGGGAGGTCCTAGGTTCAAATCCAGCCTCAGACACTTCCCAGCTGGGTGACCCTGGGCAAGTCATTTGACCCCCATTGCCCACCCTTACCACTCTTCCACCTATGAGCCAATACACAGAAGTTAAGGGTTTAAAAATAATACTCTATAAATGCCAGCTATTTAAGAACTGGTACTTGAGGGGACCTTGGCAAGAAACCAGGGATTGGCAGACTACACAAAGGCTTGGAGATGGGAAATGAAATGGGACATCCCATTTGAAGAATAGCAAGAAGGCATTTTCTCTGCAGGGTATGAGGAAAAGAAGAACCAGAAAAAGAGCAAAAGAGGTGGCTTTGGACAAGAAATTCTAGTCACGACACCATTTTGGACATGCTGAGTCAATAAGCATTTGCTGTATGCCTGGCACTGTGCTAAGTGCGGGGGAATACAAATTGAAGAAAGACAGTCCTTGCCCTCAAAGAGCCTCCAGTCGAATGAGAAATGACAGCCCAACAAAGGAAGGAAAGAGGCGGGGGGGGGGGGGGGTGATAACTGCAGAAATGCAATCCAAGCAAAACTGGTGTGATAATGGGCCAATGGACTTCCCAGTCAGTCCAAAGAATACAGGCTGAGACAGATGTTTGTGGATTGAAAATAAGGGATTAAATAAGACTAATCAATTAAAAAGAAAACACTAAACAGGACACAAATGAGAATAATCTGATTCTCAACTGGAGGAAAGATTAGGAGCTTTCCAAGGTGGGAAGGGGCAAGAATGAGTTTCCTTCCATTTTGAAATGGGGGTGAGTTTCTTTTCCCACAACTGAGAGGTGTTGCTTAATTACAACTACCTGCATTTCTGGAATATAATGGTTTTTATCATCTGGTGTCCCATGGAGGATTTGCAGAAAAACAAGGTGGAGGACAATACATGTGTCAGCACAGGATGGAGTCAGTGCTCATAAGAAAGAATCCGATTGGGTCTCTGGATTCTTACTCCAAACCAAATCCATTTTGTAACTGGCCTTGTCACAAGTCCCCTAGTAGGAGAGTAGAGGTTGGGGTGTGGAGGAAGACTACGAGTCAGTCTTCTTGAAAAGGGGCCACTACTGAATTGCCACTAGAATCTGTCCTGGGTGATATAACTGGTAAGAGGACAGCTCAAAGGAGATGGTGGACACGTGATGGTAGCAGAGGGTACAGAAGTGGTCGTGGAAAGCAGGACACATGACAGCTCCTATTTCAGGGGAAGGGGAGATGCATCCACTACCAGAAAGGGAGAGTCAGGTCGTGATGTCTTCTCAAATGTCAGAAGAGACAGATAATAAGGAAGGAAATGGTTTAGCCAAAGAGAACTCTGGGGTCCCCATGAAAAGAGTGGGCAGAACTGCACTGTCACAACATGGGATGGTTGGGGCCGAGCTGGTTGGGGAAAGAAGAGAAACAAGAAGGAGGGACCAGGGCTGGTTTTCATTTAAGCAGCAAAGGTCAGCATCCCAGGGCTCTGTTCTAAAATAGCCTCTTTTTTGAGTAGAAACACAGAAAAAAAACAGGATTGACCGTGTGGTTCAATGGGGATAGGATTGGGGATGTTGACTTTAAATGATCACTCTAGTGCAAATATGAATAATATGGAAATGTCTTAATCAATGATACATGTAAAACCCCGTGGAACTGCTCATTGGCTCCGGGAGAGGGTAGAGAAAGAACATTGTGGAAGTCAAACTCCCACAGGTCCAGGTAATCTCGGTGGTGGGACAGTGTCAGCCCGTTAAGATGAGTGAGAACAGTCAGGGTTCAGCCAGAGCCAGGCATCATAGAGACTGCTCTGGTCTGCCTCGAGTAAGGTTTATTTTTATATGCTTTGAGATCACACATAAGGTTGGCACGGAAATACATTTTCAACATACGTCTTTTCTTGGAGATAATGGATTAAGTCATACATTAACTTTGTTACTAACAACTCTTCATTCTCCAGTCACTTTCAATATTTTACAAAGGTATGTTTTGACGTGTTTCCCAGGCTATGGGGTGGAGAGAACAGTTCAGGGATGTACTGGCCTTTACACGGAAGGCTACTTCTCCATTTTTGATCCATTGTAATATACCGGATCAGGGATCGGGGTGGGGGGAGACTTATTGTTTCTGGTTTCTCATTACATAAGCTTCTGTGTATGGGAATGGAAAATCCAGGTGCAGTTTGTTGGAGTTTAAAATCTTAAACATTAACTCACTATTTGCTGGTTTGTGGTGAAGTGACTTTTAGGGGAATTTTTATATTAATACATGGAAAGGTGGGAAATTCCTAGGAGTCTGTAGTGGGTCTGTAAAAGCTCTAGTAACAGCCTTTACTATTCTTCTGTATTTCCCTGGGGCTGAATAAGGATATTGATCACAATAATTTCAATAATAAGGAGTGTTAGTAAGAGAAGAGTCACACAGGGGTATCTGAATGAGAGGTTTCCATCCTCCCTGGAATCTGCTGTGCAGTTCCAGGATCCCACCTGTGACTTTGTCATTCAGGAAGGGTTTGATGGCCCCCAGCAGAACATGAATCATGTAACCATGGGAAAATATTAATTAATCAAAAATGAAGTAGCCCCCTTTTTCTTAGCTACAAGGTAGGAAATAGATTCTTATTTCGTTATTTGCTCTCTCTGGTTTTTTACTGGTTTTCCAGTTACTCAGAGTTCAACTTCCCTTTAAATATATATATATGTGTGTATATATATATATACATATATGTGTGTATATATATATATATATACACACCCTTACCTCCCACCATAGAATGAATTCTGTGTATTGGTTCCAAGGCAGAAGAGTGGTAAAGGCTAGACAAAATGGTTGTGTTAAATGACTTGCCCAGGGTCACATAGCTAGGAAGTATCTGAGGCCGGATTTGAACCCAGGATCTTCTATAACCCTGGCTCTCAATCCACTGAACCACCTAGGTGTCCCCTCCTTGAATGATATTTTAATTTATCATCTTGTCATTGTCCACGTTGTAATGGTTTTTAAAAAGTAGTTTATTTCAATGATCTCTCAATGCACCTCTTCTGATGTTTCTCTGACCTCCTCCCGCCATCTGTTATCTCCTTAGAGCTCCATAAAATTGTGTTACGTTTTG
>NC_058130.1:782029953-782063117 GCF_016433145.1 Gracilinanus agilis | reverse complement strand
GACTTCTCCCCCCCACCCCCACCCCCCGCCCCACTATGAGGTGACCTGCCCCCTTCCCCATGTGCCCAAGCCACCTGTCCCTCACCCTCTCCTGTGCCAGCTTCTTCATCTCCTCCTGCAGCTTGTTCAGAATGTGTAGGTTTGGCTTGTTCTTCTTGGCATACTGCTGAAGTTCGATGACGCTCTTATCGGACATTTCCTGTTGAAGAATAGGACAAAGGCAGGGGCTGTCAAATGGCAAGCCTGCCTGACATCTCGGAAAGGCCCGAGGCCCAACGGAGGTGGGGAGATGCTGTGGGTGTCCTCCATAGGCGAACCAGCTGAATGCAGGGCTGGCAGTAAGCAACTACTGGAGAGGTTCTCCCTGAAGTGCAAACAGGCTCAGCAAAGTGACCCGATTTCTGCATCAAGACTTGAAAGAGGGGGTGTGGACAGCCTCCCTTTTACCCGAGGCAGTGGCCAATGCGTCATTTGGCCTTTTCTCCCCTGTTTAACATCTCTCAATCCCCAAGGTTAGGCCCCAGATGGCCTTTGCCATGCAAGTCAATGCTAGGAGCAAAGTTGGACTAAGGGGCCACACAGGCCACCTGTTAAAGGCACAGAGGGGCCTTTTAAATGCTGCTCCCACCAAGCTCGAGGCAGTCTGGGACAGAAAGTCCACACCTTCCAGAGGACTATTATTAGAAATTAGATAAATAAATTAGAAAGAAGCTTCAAAAGTGGGAGGGAGCAACGGCCAAGGGGACAAGTCAGATAAGGAGAGGTGCCAAGAAGACGACAAAGGAGGTGATGGGCAGTGAATGGTAAAGCATTCTCATTAAGAACACCTTGGGATGTAGAGGCAGAAGGCCTACTCCTCATTAGCTGTTCCATGTCTGACTGGTCTGTCTGTAAATCAAGCCTTGTCTTGTCTATACTTCCCTCAGGGGACCTAGAGGGTGCAATGATTCTCTCTAAATTAAGTATCTCAGGTCAAATGGACTCTACCAGGATCTGTGTTGAAAAGGAGAACAATCGACATGAGGCCAGCCTCTTTTGGAATGGAAGAAGAAATCCTCCCTACAACATCCTCCCTGACCCCCAAGTCATCTTAAAATGAGAAAATACAAGCAAAGCTGACAGCTACCTAACCCTGGGCAGGTCACTCCTGCAAAAAGGGAGAATGAAGTCTAACTGACAGGCCGTGGTCCTCGGGCCATAAGGAGGCATGGCCTTATCTTTGTCCTTGTAAACAGGACCACAGCAGAGAAGAAAAGCCTAGCAAGGTAAGGCACTAAAGAACATTCCAAAGGGGCCCATATTTCATATAATGGGGATGCAATCAACATCAATGGATCTGTGCCTAAATTTTCATTCTTTAAATGAAAATTTGTTCCAATGATACCTTCAGCAGAGATGGAGAAACCTCTTTATTTACTTGCATACTCATATAAAAGAGTCAGTCTGGTCACCTCGAACCTTTATCAGCCCTTGCCTTTATTGTCCACAGAGTGATCTTCTCTGCCTGACTTCGCATTCAGCCAATTATTCTACTTGGTGTCACCCCAAGAGGAAGGCAGTCAAGTGAAAACCCATAAGCGCCAGGAGAAGGTTATAATTCTTCTAAGTCTCAAACTCAATTGTGTTTTCATAGTTAAGGCTCCCTTTAGCAGAGCGCCACAACGCTAGATTTGGCAGAGTGAGCCTGCCCAGACCGAGCCAGGCTCCCTAACTCCCTCCTCCCCCCCGAATTCCATTCACCGAGCTTCCTTGCATGAGCCATCTGATGGTCTGACCTGGTGTCAAGTATGAGATTTATCTGTGTAAACAGAGCAAACTTCAAAGACCGCTCGATTACAAAAGGCCAGACAAATCTCAGTTGTAGGAATCATCATGCCAGAAAGCCTTTGGTTTGGCTCATCAAGTGGGAGGCTGGGGATGAAGAAGACGGCACCTAGAACGGGCCTCCGGAGGTCCGAAAGAATGTGGTGCCCGAGTGCATTCACATTTCACTGATCAAAGCTATCGGTGGGGTGTGAGAAGGATCCTGCTGCCAGAAGGGGCCCGACTGAACCTCTGAGATCCTCCCTTTTCAACAATGAGATTCAGATAAGGGTCCATTTATGCTGAGATACTCAACTAATTCCCAGATTTCAACATCTCAGAGAGGAACCCTTCCCCACGTGGAACAGGCATAGGAAAGGCTGTGGACAGAAGAACATGCTTCCAAAAAGGAGCACAAGCTTTCAGCTGAGGAGATAAAAAAGGAAGCCTGGTGACCCACAAGTGAATGGAGAGCTCCCATTACCTGTTTTACCATCTTGTTGCTCTCCCGGCCATACATGCGCAATAAAGAGCCCCAATTTTTGACATGGGGGTGCAGAAGTTGAAGGATTTTCTGAGAGGCTAGTTGTTTCCCTACTCTCTTGTTTTTACCTATGTGGGAAAGAGAAAATGGGAAGGAACATTAGCAGGCACCTCCAGCAGAGGTGAAATCAATTCCTACAAGAGTGGAAGGAGGGCAAACAAAAGCCAGCCCAAGAGACGCAGGAACCCTTACACCAGCCTCGGACAGTGTGCTTCCCACAAGTCATCACATATTCACTCTTCTGGTTTTTTCCAGGGATCACTTCAAACTTGATGGTTGTGTCGCCCATTCCGTGGTTTCTTTAAGAGATAAACAGACTTCTGTCACCCAAGGACAGGCTCGAGAAATGAAGACAACATTAATCCTGGAAGCTCCCCAGCAAGCAGCTGCCTAGATCCTCCTCTTACCTTTTAAGGCACTCGTGGAGAATCTGATACGGTGACAGAAGTCCCGCCTTACTGGTCAATTCATACACCCGGGAGTCTTCAATACTGATATGGTTAAAATACTACCAAAATAAAAATAAAATAAAATAAAAACCCTTCTTAAATGTGCAGTCAAGCATCCGTGTACACATAAGTCATCACACTTCAGGACAATGAAACTACAGTAATTCTACACTCGCTCCTTTTAACTAGAAACACTCCAGGCTTTAATAAAATGCTCAGTGGAGTTGGACATCGCAAGCACTGCTTTGGGGTTTCCTGGAGTTTCAAATCAAAACTCCCTTTGTCCATTGTCAATCATTTGTGCTAAGAGACACTAACACAAAGAGGCAAAGTTAGCTTCTAAGAGTCACTGAGATTTATGGGATGAAATCCATCAAACTGTGGTTCTGGAGAGATTTACCTTATTTAAAAGAAATAGGCTAAAGCCATCAGGTGGGTGGGGGTATTGCAGGAGCACTGTAGCTTAGGAAGATATACTCTTTAGAATCCATGCAATCATTCTACCTACCATCTACCAAAATATGCAATCGCTTTTCTCAATCACTATTGGCCCCCAATCACCACCATCCTAATAAAACTCAAGTCTGTTTGGCCCTAAAACCCAAATCGGTCTTTTCTGCTCCACGCTCTTTCCTATCTCTCCTCCATTTCCTTCAAGCACCACATGAAAAGCCCTTGGCTGCCTTGGGAATACTCGCTGGTGGAAGCAGAGTGGGAATAAAGGAAGTGTCTTTGGCTTGGTCTCAAGGAGGGGCCCAAGAGCTGCATCCAAGTAGCTAAAGGGTTAGGGCCAGATCTGCTCTGCTTGAGCCCAGAGCAGAGAACCAGGGGCAATGGATGCGAGATTATCAAAGAGCCAATTTGGTGTGCATTCCAGGAAAGTCTCAAACACTTGAAACTGTCTACAAGTGGCATGGAGGGATTAATGATAGATTCCCACTCTTTGGAGATGTATACGCTCTAGTGAAGACTGGGTCAGAGGACCTGGGCCCAGGTCACTTCTGCATCTATAAAACAGTATGGTTATCCTCGACAACTTCTGTTAATACAGCAGTGATCCTAGGATTCCTTTGGTGTATGGGTCGAATTAGATGGGTTCTGAGGTCCCTCCAGAAGGCCAGAAAGGCTGGAAAAATTTCCACATCAGAAATCTCCAAATCTATTCAACTTTTCCTGGTTAATTCCCCAAGATCAGTGTAGGGGTGGAAGATTTTAAATTGGTCAGGAAAAAAAAAACATCCAGCAAGCCATGAAGTTCTGGACTATCAAAGAGTAAAAGGGACCATGAAGATGAACTAACTCAGCCACCTTTGTTTTACAAAGGGAGAAACTAAGGCCCAGACCAAAATAATAGAAAAAGCTACAACATGAGTTCAATCCTTTGATGCCAAAATCTGCAAATCTCTTCCTGCAGAAAGCAGAGGAATACAGTGGAACTCTCTCTAGGAGTTCTCCAACGAATGATTTCTCCCCTGTGGAGGGAGGGAGAGAAGATGACAACTCTGAAGAAAGCTTTCACAGGATGATCCTGTTTGGGACCTGAAGGCCCTGCAGGAGAGAAATTTCATTCTCACCATCAAGATCAAGGAAACAGACATTCAGCAAGATGGCCACAAGAGGTGTAAGAATGGGCCCCATTTGGCAGGAATTCACTGGGGGTGAGGCACATGCTGTTTCAGATCCCTCACCAGTGGGGCAAATCTCCAATGAAGCAAAAGAGCCACAAAACCCAAGAGCAAGTTACAAGCAGCTACCAATGATTCAAATGGCAGGCCTAAATCTACAACCTTCCAGGGTTACTTCTATTGTAGGGTGCAAGTTTGAACCAGGGCTATTTTTTAAAAAGTCCAACCTGATGTCTTTCAATCAGCAAAGCCCAAGAATAGCCTATTCGAGTAGGTTCCTCACAGTCACCCCACTGTCAAGACTCACCAATCTGGGAGTGAGAGGGAGGTGGCATGTCAAGAAGCATCTTTTAAGACACACAACCAGGTGGTCCAATGCCCACATCACCAGCCCTGGAGTGAGAAAGACTCATCTTACTAAGTTCAAATTTGGCCTCAGACAATTCCTAGTTGTGTGACCCTGGGCAAGTCACTTCACCTTGCCTGCCTCAAAAAGCAGCAGCAGCATTTATTAAGTACTTACATGTGCCAGACTCCGTGTGGCAGGTGCCGGGAATACAAATACAAGAAGAAAAGATGGCGGCCGCCCACAAGACCTTACATCCTAACAGAAGACACCACCGCATAAACTAGGGAGCGGAGCCTGTGTGAGAGGGAGCGTGGCCCAAAGTTGGGGGGCCGAGGATGGCTGGTCTGGCTCCTCCTCCTCTGGGAAGAAAGGGAAGTCACAGGCTCTGACTTAACAAAAGCACAAGGATGACACCTGGGTCTTTCCAAAGACTATCGATACTAGGGAGGGTCCCATTAACACTGAGGAGTGGGCAGCACTTAACTTCATTAGCCAAGAGAGAACCCAGGAAGCTGGTGAAGAAATCAGGCTGTCAGGCCCACTTGGGAGGTCACTCTGAGGAAGAGATGACAAGCACTCATTCATTCCAGTATTTATGAAGTCCCTCCTAGTACCAAGATGAAGAGAACAGAGAGGCCGCTCTCTTATGGGAAAAGGAGGGCAGAAACAGGGCAGCCTGAGGTGACCTCTGGAGCCAATGATCAGGTCTCACTGGAGAGATGCCATCAAGGTTCACAGAGGGGGCATCTGTAAGGCCTGGGGCCAGGAGGGCCACAGCAGCAAGGGGAGGAGGAGAGGAGGAACAAAGATCAAGGCCTTCAGACTTAGAGGTAGGAACATGCGGTCAGGGAGATTCAACTGAACAATGAAGGGAATGGCAAATATGGCCACAATAATATCCGACAAGCTCAGCCCCAGACACACACACATAATGTAGGGAGGCGGCCACTCCAGGCACCCACCCACCTGGGCAGGGGGCCTTTCCTGCAGCCTTAGGGTTAGGCCAGGGCCACCCAGCAGTAAATGCCAGAGGATGAGGAAACGGAGGCACAGAAAGGTTAAAGTGAGTTCAGACAGGATTTGAACCCCATGCAATATTCCCACATTTGGCCCTGAAAGCTCTTCACAGCCTGGTCCTGCCTTGCTTTCTTGTCTTCTACTTTCTTCTCCTTTGCACCTTCCCGGGTTCCAGTACCACCAGCCTCCTTGCTCTTCTCACAGATTGCCCCCATCTCCCCACGCTGAGCCCTTCTCTCACTCACTGGCCAGTGCTCTCCGGCTCCATCTTCCTTTTAGCTCTTAGATGCCTCTCTGGCCCCCAGCCCAAGGAGACGACCTCTAAGTGTCCCTGAAGAGATTTCCTGGCACACACCATGCTTTCCCATCTTGACCCAATGAGTGCTTTCCCTGAAAGCAGAACCTGGTTGTGCCTTTCCTGGTGATTATCAGGCTCAGCCCTGGCCTGGCACACAGAGAGCACTTAATTAATGCCTGCTGATGTACTTACGCTCATCCTCACCAACACCACCAAATGAACCCTCAAGGACAGAGAAGTGCCAAAGCCCTAGAAATGGCAGCACTTGTGCAGGCCAGATTTCATCTCCTCCCCTTTCGCTCCCAGTCCCCAAGGGCTGTAAACCTCAGGGCAACAGCCACAGCTCATGCACACCCAGGAGACATTTCTTGATACTCCCCAAAGGTTCAAAATCAGCTGTGACTTTTATCATTGAAAACATCTGAGAAGACGCACATGGAGACCAGGCAGCACTTCCTCTGCTGGAATGGGAGCTTCTTGAGAGCAGGGGTGGCTCTTTCCCTGTTCTCTCTCCAACCCGAGCTCTTGGCTCAGGGCTCTCTGCACCCTATAGTCAATCACCCAAGACACAATGTTCCAACCCTGAACGCTCCCTTGGGGGGATTGGCTGAGGCTCCTCAGACTTCCATGATCTCCCACCCCACAAACAGCCTGGCTCACACTTCTTGCTGTCTCCAACTTCACCAAAGACCAACTCTCTTCCCAGGCAAACCCTGGCCCTTTCTGTAGGATTAAAAACAAAAACAAAAAACTTTACTTTCCATCCCTGAGAACCATTGGTTCCAAGGCAGAATGATAAGAATTAGGCAATGGGAGTTAAGTGACTTGCCCAGGATGGCACAGCTCTGAAAGTATTTGAGGTCACATTTTTACACTACCCAGGACTTTTGTTATCCGGGTCTGGCTCTCTATCCACTGAGCCGCATAGTGAGTGGCCTCTTTCTGAGGGATTTTAGTACCTCTAAGGACAAAGAGAAAGAACAAAATAGTATCCTGGTAAGATCCTGGAGAAGATGGCTCTAGGGCCCATTAAAGAGTTAAGGGGGGAAAAGCAGCGTTCCCCTTCGATAAATCTCAGAACTGCTGGAGAAAGGAACTGGGATCACGGGGAATCAGGATGAACCCAGGATCCAGAACCAGCATCCCTTGCCCTTGACCAAGGACAGGACTCTAAAATTCCAATGCTCCGTCAAGGCAGGGCTTTGGGACCTGCAATCTTCATGCTGTAAAGCGCTAACTCATTCACACCAAGGGGCCTAGGACAGGCCCTGCCATGGCATATTCTGGACAAGGTCCACCCAATGGTGCTTACCTCAAGTTCTTCGCTGTCTTTGGGTTTCTCGTCAGAGGTCTGCTTAACAAAGTCAGGGATGAGAATTTCCAGTGTGGCTCGGGCTAAAAGAGTAATCATTTTAGTTTATGTTCATTCTTAATTACCGTTAAGACGAAAGAGATCTAGAAATCCATCAGCTTGTAGGCTTGAGGCAGCCATGGCACCAAAGCTGGGACACGTGTTCTTCTATCACTAACCCATGAACAAGCCAACAATTAAATATGGGAAACAGGTGATTCTTCTGTGCACATGTGTCCATCTAGGGAAAAAGTTTTAATCCTTGACCTACCGTTCACTGGTCCCATATGTACTCATGGACCCATTCCCTTCCTCTCTACATTTCTAGTGTTCATTCATCATGTGGTCTGGGTCTGGCGTCTCAAAATTTGGGAAGTGGATGGGACCTTAGAGATCATCTAGGTCACTGTCCTCATTTACAGAGAAGAAAGAAAGCTAATGCCTAGAGGTGGGAAGTGAGTTGCCCAAGGTCATAGAGGAAATCAGTGAGTGGCAGAGAAAGGGTTCAAGCTAAGGTCCAATACTCCTTTCACTACACCAGGTTACTCTTACTTTAATTGTTTAATGCTAAAATTTAAGAGTAACAAAAACTGCCACTGTGAAGCATTCAGAAATGAAGAAAAACCAGATGGGCTCCCAGAGGCTCCAGCAGGCTCCCATAATCCTCCTGGTGAAGAAAAACAAAGTTGTGACCCAGGAGAAAGTCACCTGAACCTCTCCTTGCAACATTTGAGATAGACACCATAACTCTTTGCATAACTTAAGCTCATCCCATTCCCAAGTGGGGAAACTGTAACTATTCTGGAACGAAGTCTTCTTCACTTGGACCACACACAGTTCTGGCTCGGTCGGTCCACTGTAAAGTCTGTGGGGTCAGTATAGCAGTTTCCATCTTCCACCCCAAGTGCCTACCCAGCACAGTGGTACATAGTAGGCACTTAAATGTTTGTTGAATTGATCCTGAGCCTGATTCAGCCCTTCTGTGATGAAGACAACACCAGGGTCTCATGAAAATCCAAATGATTTCTGCAAAGGTGACTGAGGCACACAAGGCTGTTGTTGGTGCCTACACAAAATAGCTTTTGTCTACTGTAATTTTTAAAACTCTTCTGTTTTTCTGTCTCCATCTTCCACCAGGTTGTCTGTCACCTCCCCTTCTGTCCCTGTTGTCAGGAGATGTCCTGACCCTACTCCCCCCCCCCCCCTTAAGGTTCCGCTGTTTCAATTCTGTGGCCTGGAAAAGCTCCCCTGACTCAAAAGACAGAAGCCTGCAGGGTACCCTGAAGGGTCGAGCAGGCTTAGCTGGCACCAAAGGGGGGTGGCGGTGTTCAAAAGCCTTTTTTGGTCCCTTCCTGGGCAGGGCCCAGTGAAGTAATGAGTGACAGTAAGGTGGACTTCTAAATGCTAATCATTTTAGTTTATGCTCATCCTTAATTACCATGAGAGGAGAGAGATCTAAAAATTCATTAGCTTGGGAGGTGGGCAGAGTTAAATGTTATGAGTCAGGCTTCCTCCTCCTCCAATTTCTTTACAGTCAGGAAGCAATTTAATACAATTGAAGGGTGATCAAATTCTGCTCTGAAAACCTGAATTTGGCATTGCTGTGAAAAGATTAAGAGAAATGAACCTGACCTGTAATATCACTGGGACCAGAGATTCCTGGGTAAGGAAACTTCCTTATAAAGGCAGCCCAGCACATTTTGAGCAATATAAGAGCCTTAAGGATTGGGCTTAGAGCCCTAAGGGGGAAAGTGATTTTGGCTGGGAAGGGGGCCCTGGGAACTTGGGACTTCAGGGGCTCAAGCCTGGTTCTTTAACCAGTAGGCCATGCTGCCTCTATCATCATGGAAAAAGCACAACGATGCAAAACAATTCTTAAAACATAACAAAAACCCACTGTGAAATGTGAAAACATGGTTTGAAGATGTCCAGTTCTAAGGCTTAGACGGTGTACTGGCATTTTACCACTCTTAAGCTCTCCAATAGCATCAGCATTCTCTCTCCACACCCAGATTGCTGCTGCTATGCACTTGTGCCTTCCTTAACCCAGACAGAGAGAGGCGGGGACAGTAAAACAGACGGGCAGCGGGGCAGCAGGGCAGTGGGAGGTACAAACGCGCACGTTACCAGCTTTGTTCTTTGCAAGCTTTTTGCTGCTTGCAGTTCCAGCCCCATAGGTCACTCCATCAATAGTCACTGAGGCTCCAAAAGGCTCACTTGGGTTCTCTAAAAAATGGAAAACATTCTCTTTAAAATATTTAGCCTAAATGAAACACCACTCCAAAAATCCTCTAACACAATGCAGGATTTAAATTCGCTAAGTTCTAAATCAAACATTTATGAGTGCCTACTATGTGTAGCGTTTTATAAGGTACTTTTAAGAAAAAAGAAGAAGAACTGGAAAAAAAAAAAGCATTCTTCTCCTGAAAGAATGGAAAATCCAGCAAAGGAGGATAGACACAAGGAAAAAAAATTTCTAAAACCCACCAAGTGCAAATCAATACAAACTGGGTTTGTTACTGATAAGAGGCTGACCAGAGATGACTGAGGAGGTAGCATGGCCAAATGGGAAAAAAAATTCTATTTGGAATCAGAGGATGTGGGTTCAAATATCACCTCTATTACTGACTGTGTGTGTGTGTGTGTGTGTGTGTGTGTGTGTGTGTGTGTGTGACCTTGGGCATGTCACTGCCCACCCTGCCCCCAGCTTGACCATATCTCAGGTGTGTGGAGGAGACATCTCTAAGGTCCAGTCCAGTATTACAGGCAGGCTCTTTAGCTCCTAGGATCTTAGCTAGGGGCAGTGGGCGCAGGACAGGTTAAAACAGAGTCAGCACTAAGGTCAGCTCCCTTTGATCCCTCAGCACAGGCAAACTTTTGTGTCTACCAAGTTAACCAAGAAGAGGCTGTAGATACAGCCCCTAAATGAGAGAACAAGACTTACCACATTCAAAGAAAGTGTAAACAGGGCGAACCTTGAGGACTCGCTGCATGTACTCATGTAGTATGCAGACTTCTGACTTCCCATTGGGATTAATAACAAATTCTGTGACAAAGAAAAAACATTTTGACAACATGGGGACCTTTAAACTCCCCCATCCCCACAAAAGGACCTGTGGCCATCACTAAAGTAAGAGAAATCTATATTTGGAAAGCTGCCAGAGCCAGAGAATGAAGAGGAGAGCCTTGGAATCTCAGGAGACCCAGGTTTTAAAACCCAATTCTTCTGCTTCTTAACCAAATGACCTTGGACAAATCCCTGGGCCTTACTTTCTTCATTGGTCAAACAAGGATTACACTATTTGTACTCTATAAGGCTCAAATGAAACTAGTCTTGCAGAAATAAATTAACATTTGAATTTAAAGCTTCAGTTATCTAAGTGTCATGTCACTAGACTGGAAATATTTCTTGCACAAATTGTTTCTTTCACATGTGGACTATTTAAAAAGGTTGCAGAGGCTTATTTTACAACACAAAATTGACAACACCCAGTTAGCCTGGCTAGATTCTGCTAACTTTACAATTTAAAAACATTTTAAGACTCACCTTTCTTTGTGGGCGCATCATGCACAGACAGAGTAATGAGTTTCTGGTTGGCAGGCAGGATGGGCCTCTCAGACTCTGCCTGCTTACGTTTCATCTCACGATTGAATTGGCGTCTTTCTGCCCAAGTCCTGAACTTTTTCACAGTAACTTGCTCAAAATCAAAACGCTTTTCCAGATAGTTTCGAAAGTCCTCAAGATCTGTGCAGGAATTACCAAAGAAACATTACTATTTCTAACCATCAAATTATTAATGACTATTTGGTGAAAGCAGAAAACAATTAAAAGCATAACTATGAGGCAAGAGGAGACAAAAAAAAAAAATCTCCACATGCTGATATGACAGATGCTTAAAAAAACCCTGGAGAAACAAGAAAAGGACTAGGGTAGACAAGGGATTGGTGTAAACCATTAAGAGCTTCAGTAAAGTAGAAGGATACAAAAAACAAATCCACAAAACTTAATAGCATTTCTATACAACAGTAACAAAAATCTAAGAGCAAATGAAAGAGAAATGAATCCCATTATATATAAATGCATAAAATACACCAATATACTAAAGTAGAGTGGAAACTTTTGCAAAACAAGAATCGAAGAACAAATTCAGTAATGAAAGATCATCTTCAGTTGCTGGTGGCTAGGTCATACCAATACAGTAAAAAATAAAGATGTCAGCCTCAACGGATTTACGGACAGTGCTATAGTAAACTACCAAACGGATGCCTAAAGGAGCTAAATAACAATGAAATTAACTAAGAATAAATGGCTTAGAAGAGAGAATAAGGGAAACTAGTTCTTCTAGACAGTTATAACAAAACAGTAATAATAAAAAAATCTGATGCTGGCTAAAAAATGGAAAAGTAGAGCAGTGGAACAGACTAGATGAGGAATCAAAAGCAAGCAGAGTCAATAACTCAATGTCCAAATAATCTAAGAACATAAGGTACTTGAGGAAAAACTACCTATTTGACAAAGAACTATTAGAAAAATCAGAAATCAATTTGACAGAAATTAAGAGTTAAGTTGATATCTCACATGAAATCAGTTCAAAATAAGAGACATAAGCATAAGATTATGACAACTAAAAAAAAAATTCCCAAAAGAACCAGATGAGGTATTTCTCAAAGCTTTGGCTAGAGTTCTCCTTTTTTTAACCCTTACCTTCCTTCTTAGAATCAATACTATGTATCGGTTCCAAGGCAGAAGAGTGGTAAAAAGCCAGACAATAGGGGTGAAGTGACTGTGTGCGTGTGCGTGTGCGAGAGAGAGAGAGAGAGAGAGAGAGAGAACGCACTAGGAAATGTCAGCTAAAGTTCTTAATGATGAACTAAGAGTCTTTTACTAAAGGGAAGAAATAAATTAAAATAATTGCAGTTACATGAAATGGAAAAGTTTTATACGAACAAAACCACTAGGATTAGAAGGAAAGGTATACTGGTGGGGGGAAATCTTGGCTTAACTCTGATATGCAAGATTTATGGAGACTAACACATGTCTAACACATATGGTCCAAAGGCTTTAAACAAAAACAATTCTTAAAAAGAACTACAAATAGGGCAGCCAGGCAGTATAGTGAATAGAGTGCCAGGAGTTAGCAGGTCCTAGATTCAAATCTGGCCTCAGACACTTCTTCCTACTTGTGTGACCCAATCTTTGAGTCACTTAACCCTAAAGGCCTGGCCCTTAGGACTGTTCAGCCTTAGAATCAGTTATCAATTCTAAGACAGAAAGTATAGGTTAAAAAAAAACCAACTACAAATTATTTAATAGATGTAAAACTGCCCCAAATCACTAATAATTAAGAAAATGCAAATTAAAAAAAAAACTTAGAAAACTGATGAACATAACAAAGGATGGAAATAGTAAATGTTAGCTATGGGAAATCAAGGTAAACTCACATATATTTCGCTGATGAAGCACTGAACTGGTATACCTATTCTGGAAAACAATTTGGAATTAATTCTAAGTAAAAAGTGACTAGAATGTTTTCGACTTGTGAAGTGTTTTGTGACAGGAGACTGGCATATATATCCCAACCTCTCCCCACCAGAAGTCAGACTCCCCCTATTGACCCCTGTTTTCTAGGACTGGGCTCACAGAGCCCAATTCCCACACCAAAATGTCAACAGGCAAAGGCCCCGTCCAAGGATCCACAGTTCATGTCTGAAGAAAGGCCCCAGGAGAGAAGAGACATTGAGGAAAAAATGAGCTCAGATGCCAAGAATAATGTTTAATAACAAGGCTCTCTGTTTGATATAGTTTTATTGGCAAATGATGGGGAAGAGTAGGAAAGGGGTAAAGGGAGACAGAGATCAGAGAAGACAATATATCTACAGAGTAAACTCCCCTAAGGATGGCACTATGTTGGGGTGCATAGACACACAGGCCCTTTAAGCTGGGAAGACTTACTCCTAAGGGTCATGTGTGCTCATGGGCAGGGGAGATGTACTCTCAGATGGACAAGCTCCAAAGTGCCCTTCTGAGAGTGGCATACTTAAACCCCAATTTTATTGGCCACATAAAGCTGGTTGATTTGCATGTAAAGGCTCGGGGCACACAAGTGATTTTGAGACACACAGGAGCAGGGAGAAAAGACAAACCAGTGGTTGGCAAGATATTACTACTGGACACGGACATACTAAAAATATCATTATCAGTATTTTTCCATGACTAATTTCTATAAACTTATAATCTCTTTTTAAAGGTAGATTTTCATGATGGCCTCATGACCATCAGGCCCAACCTGACAATGGTTCTATGCTCATATTCTATGAACTACAACATCCCTTAAAGGGAGACTGTCATGATTGTCTTGAGGGCTGACCTTATAATACAAAGATCCCACCACTTTACAAAAACAGGCAAGTCTTATATACACTAAAATGCTGATAGAAATACTTGTGGCAGCAACAAAACAAAGGAGATGCCTGCTGAATGAGGATGACTAAACAAACTGTGGCACTTGAATGTAGTTACTATTGTGCTGTAAGAAATGAAAAATATGAAGGAATCAGAGAAGCATGAGACGTCTATGAACTGATACAAAGTGAATCAGGAATCAGGAACACTAATTATAATGACAAAGTTTGTTCTGGAGATGAGAAAATAAAAGTAGTTCCTTCCCCTCTTCTTCGCAGGGTTGGAGGCCAGGGCATGTTGAAAATTTTTATTGTCCACTTCAATTTATATGGATCAATTTATAAGACCAGTTTTGTCATAATGGATGTCTCACTAGGAAATGAAAAGGGAGAGAAATATCTAGAAATAAAAATTACACAGAGATATAAGAATTATCAATGAAAACTTCAAACTTTAAGAAAATAGTGGTTTCTATGAATCAAAAATGATATACACATCCAGAATGGATCCCGGTAAACCTCATCACCATCTAGATAGTGAATGAAAAAAGTCTGCCAAACCTCATCTGTCAGGGACCAAACCTACAATGTGAGGCTTCCAAGAGCCAAAATGACAGAGGAAGGGAGGAATAATTTGAGCTCACCAAACCCATCCCCAAACAATTACCAAAAATCACCTCAAAACAAATTCTGAAATAGCAGAACCAATAGAAAAAGGGGTGAAAAGTTTTCCAGCCTAAGACAGCATAGAAGGTTGGCAGTGAAGATGTATCTCACTGGGATAGGAAGGGAACATGGTGTCTGGGCAGATCAAGATGGGGGTGGGGGGTAGGGTTGAAAAAACCAAAGGTGGAGACAACTGGGCAAAATAGCTGTAGGCTTCCTCCAAGTGGGCCAGCCAGGCTGCCACAGCCAGTACATACTACAAGCCCAAGCAAAAGAAGCTTGGGACAGTATTCCCTCCACCCCCGGGACAGAACTGAACTTATAGGCATATAAACATATAGGCAGAGATCATGAAATATGATGGAAAAATGAGCAGAAAAACAAAGAAAAAAACTCCTAACCTTAGAAAGCTACTTTAGTGACAGGAATGCTCAAAGCACAAACTTTGAGAGAATGCTAAAACAGAAGCATGTGAAGCCTCAAAGTTAAGTGTGAAAGGGTATCAGGCTCAAAAAGAATTTCTGGAAAAGCTCAAAAAGGATTTCAAAAATCAAATATTAAGAGAGAGAGAAGAAAACTTAGGGGGAAATAAATGAGTTTGGCAAGAGAAACATAAAAATTCACTGAAGAAAAATCCTCTAAAATCTAGAATTGGCCAAATGGAAAAGGAGGCACAAAAATCCACTGGAAAAAAAAAATAACTTCTTAAGAAGTAGAATTGTGGCCTCAAGACACTTTCTAGCTAAAGTGACCCTGGGCAAATCACTTAACCTCCTTTGCCTAGCCCTTACCACTCTTCTAGCCTTGGAACCAGTACATAGTATTGATTCTAAGATAGAAGGTAAGGGTTTAAAAAAACACCACTAGGATTAGACAAGTGGAAAACTAAGTACAAAAGCTTAATAAAGAAAATGACTAAAAATTAGAATCAGGCAAATGGAAGCTAATGACCCATAAGCATATCAAGAACAATAAAGCAAAATCAAAAGAATGAAAAATATAGCAGAAAATATTTATATCTCATTGGAAAGACAACTGACCTAGAAAACAGATTGAGGCAAGATAGTCAAAGAATTACTGGACTGGAAGTCATGATCAAAAAAAGGACCTGGATACCTTTAAAGAAATCATCAGGAAAAACTGCCCTGATATGCTTGAGCATGGAGAAGAAATAGAAATTGAAAGATTACACAATAAATATATAGCACACAACTACCTCACAGAATTATCAGAAAAGTATATATAGAGAGAGGCACACAAGCAAACTGTGTATTAGACACAAAAAAGAATCGGGTCTCTGCTCTAGACTTTCTCTTTGACAGTGGCAAACCACCTTTGGCAAATATGCATCTCTAAGTTTTGCCTTCATAAAGGATGCATTTGACTGCCTTTGTTTTTGCTGAATAATATCTGTGGTGACCCCATTAGGAGTTTTCTTGCCAAAGATACTGGATTTCCAATTCCTTCTCCAGCTCATTTGACAGATGAGGAAACTGAGGCAAACAGGGTGAAGTGGCTCCCATAAGGTCATATAGCTATAAGTGTCTGAGGCCAGATTTGTGACTTCAGGCCTGTAAGGGTGAAAAAAGAAGGTGCTTTCACCTTTGGTGCTTAAATCTAAAGCTGGGCAATGTAGACTTAATCTAATTATCATAGGTCCCTAGCTATAGCTACATAGATATCCAATTTTTGCATTTGATACACAAAGACTACATTCTCAATAAGTTTGTAGGGATGAAAAAGTTGGCATATTTTCTTTTTTGGTTCATTATCTTTTCCAAGCATTACATATGATATTCCTTTTCTTTTTTTCAGATATATTTTTAAAAATCCCACTATGATTACTTCTTTTGAATTTGGTCTAATCAGTTTAGTTGCTCTTCACATACTTCCTTTCTTTAGCATCATTTCTACTTACTATTCATAAATTGTGGCTCTACTGCTATTGATAAGGAAATAATTTTTATATTGTCTCCACAGATCTTTTCCAGTCCCCCACCCCCCTTGTTTTGTTTACACGCGCTGTCCTTAATTATCTTTGGGATCAGATTAGCTGGCACAGTGGATGGATCACCAGGCCTGGAATCAGGAGGTCTTGGGTTCCAGTCTGATCTCAAAGACACTTCTTGGCTGTGTGACCCTGGGCATGTCACCTAACCCTCATTGTCTTGCCCTTACTATTACTAGTCTTCTGTCTTAGAACTGAACTTAGAAGTTAGAGAAGGAAATGGCAAATGACTCCAGTATCTTTTGCCCATCCCAAATGGGATCACAGATAGTGGTATAACAACTGAAAATGACACACTTAAGTAGATCTTATGACAAGCTTCCTACAGATTTATTTTCCCTATCACTGCTTCTAGCTGAGCCGTTTTATGAAGTGACAGTTCCCACAATCTTTCAATGTCTTCCTCAACTTATGTTAAGTTTTTGTTTCCCATGGCTGCCATTCCTCTGCTTGGAGAGAAGAGCAAGTATTTGCTGGCAGCTTCTACGTTCTTTTGGCCTTGCTGAGGAGACTGGATCAATCTACCTTCATTAAACTTCTTAGGGAATGATTATTTTGTCAGTGTCTGTTCTTTTGTCCATTTCCCATTTCAGCATCAATATTTTCTTTAAATAGGTCAAGTTGGTGTCATCAACTGCATATCTCAACTGATCCTTTCATTTCCTCTAGTTTGACATTTGCTTTGATTTTTAGCAAGTTATTCATTTAATCTCCCCAATTATCATCCTTTCTACAGCTGACACTGGCACATATCATGCAATTTTCTTTAGGGTGGTATCCAGGGAATATTTATCATCAATATTATAATATAACAAGATTTTTAGGTGTCCCATGAAGTAATGTTTCTTGTTGCCTTTAGATTCATGAACAAACCAATTCAGATAACTCTTCTTTGCCACTCCAAAAAGAAGCTAGAAGTCGCCTTTCTGGTTTGCATCAACGCTCTCCTGTCTTCTGGTTTTATAGTTAGTGACAATGTCAAGACTAATGGTTCAGCGTCTCTAGACAAGGTCATAATTAGAGTACCAAAAGCTTAAATCACATTTACATTTTCTAATGGCTTCAAACTCTACAAGGGTTTGAACAAAAGCATCTTGTATTTTTCCTGTTTCATGACAACACAACCAGTAGGCTGACCCTCAAAAAGCTCACCCATGACCTATTTGTTGCCAGGATCACACTTGATGTCTTTCTAGCAGTGTAGAGATCTACCCTCTGTTAGCAATACCCGAGAATCCAAGATCAGTCCTATACCACCCCCTAGAGGGCTGGTGATCTTATTCCAATCAATATTCTAATACTTCCAAGTAATAGGTGAAGACAGAAGAATAGGGTTTTAAATCCTATTTTCTCACATTTATTTGTAATCTTTGCCTTTACACAAAAAGAAATGTGACCTATGACTAACACATCATGCCTTTCTTGGTTTCTTCTGCAGGATCACCATCTGGGCTCCATAATTTTCTAAACAAGGTTGTATATATCCCAAGTCATTCTCATTCTCATTCTCTCTCTCTCTCATTCTCTCTCTCTCTCACACTCACTCTCACTCTCACTCTCACTATCTCTTGAGTACAATGCTTTTATCTAGCCCAAATCTATGGAGCTCTAGTCCTGTATCTTCAAATGTTGGAAACCACCCACCTGGAGATTTTGAGATTCATGAGATCTCAAACTCACCAGGATCCAAATTAGGACTCTTTCCCCCACCACACAACACACCACCTCATCCCAATTTCAGTCAAAAGTATCAACATCTTTCTGAGTCACTTCCCAAGTTTATAACTTTTATCTGAAGCTTTCTTCAATCCTCCTAAATCCCCTCATTGGAGAAAAAAAAATTTGGACATAAAAAAAGAAGAAAAAGTCTTCATTTCTAAATACATTGTATCGTTCTTGCCCATCCTACAGGCTATCCCCTGTAACAAATGGGTAAAAAGGCAGGATCAAAAAATAATTTAGCCAAACTAATCTAGTTGCCAGATCTTTTGATCCTTACCATTCCCAACATCTCTTATCTATATTTCCTATCAACAGACAGTCCCTCATTACTTCTTCTAGACTATTGCAATATATTGCTTTAAGAAGGTAGTGGAAAGTATTCCTTTTCTCTAATCTTTCCTCTTTCCACCCTGTTCTCTATATGGTAAACTTCTTTTCCTAAAAGTACAAGTCAGACCATCTTACTCCACTGTTCTCCAGTGCTATTATTCCTAGGATCAAAAATAAATTCCTCTGGTATTTAAGCCCTTCAATATACATGACTCCAGTCCACTTTTCTAGGATTATTCCACATCATTCTCCTCCAAGCCCAACCAATCTGTATATTCTTCCCCACAAGTGGCATTCCCTGCATAGGCTTCATCTCTGTGCCTCTGCCTCTCCTAGCTGGCTTGGCTCATTTTGACCTTTCAGAATCTTCATAGCTCAATGAAGGGCCACCACCTCCTACAAGGCCATCCCTCAAATCCTTAGTATTGGCATCTGTGTACATACTGTTTCCCCTTTAAGAGCAGAAGAGGCTCGCTCTTCCCTTTCTCTTGATAACCCCAGCACTTAGCACACTATCTTTCAGGGATAGGCCTTCTTAATGCTTACCAACAGATTCATCTTTACACACTTCCACTTTGGCCTTAACTTGTCCTAAGGCTCCTTGGGCTGTGTCTCCTCCTAGAGGTTCTTTCTCATCAAGGGATCCAGAGTCCACAGCTGTGGAATCTGGCTCCTCAGTCTGGCTGTCCAACTCTGAAGCTTTCTCCATGGACTTGATTGGAGAAGCATCCCCAATCGGGGTGATGTCATTGCTGAGTTCTCTTTCTTCGTTGTCCTTCATTTTCTTATAATGTAGGCAAGGAATGCTGCTCAGGGGAGGATCATGTTTCTGGACAGACAGTAAAACAGCAATGCTTCGTGAATTCCAGCACACAATTTGAATAATCTGATTTTTCTTATTGGACACTGGTTAGCTACAAACAAAAAATTTCCAAGACATGCAATTCTAAGTTTAAGCATTTACAGAACTCTCTTATAAAACTAACCAAGGTGATTTCAGTCTTTCTAAACATGGTTAAAATTTAATTCTTACATTACCAATGACCAACAAACCCCCTACCCTTATGCTTCCTGTTCCTAAGAAGTATGGTCTGGACCAGGTAACAACTCTAGATTCTCTATGCAGATAGACAGGAATTCCAGAGTTATGGAATGTCATGATCCATCCATCAGGTAATGGTTCTGTAGGCGGGCGGCCACGGCCTTTATAAAAAGACAAGAAAATCCTGAAATTACTTGGAAGCTTTTGCTGCCTTGAGAAAATGTTCATTCAATAAATTCAATAATTTCTGGCAAAAAGAACTTTAAAATTTTTTGTAAAGAGTCAACCAAAAAAACTCCCCTCCTTAACCAAACTGCGAACATATGCATATTTATTCCAACAATGGCTCTTCATGTTCCAAGTGCTCTGTTTTCAACAACCTGGCAACCCAGTTAAATGATCCAAACATCTCTTCATTGAGGAGGAATCCAAAGCTCAGAGAGGTAGGGAGGGAAGGCTTCACAGTTTGTGACTAGTAAGTATAAAACTGGCCCTCAAATCTTCTGACTACAATCTTAGCATTCTTTTGGTTTACTCTGGCAACTCCCAAGCCAGAAGGATAACACTTTTGGTCTGCCCCCTTCCCTATCCCTTGCTTCAGGGAAAACTCCCCCAGCCAGATTTAAATATAACTGGGAAATGCTAAATGCTATTGCTCTAAATCAAAATAGTTTTCATTGAAATGCTTCTTCTTCTGGTGACCCATACCATCCATCTCCTTACCCTTAAAGGTTAAAATGAAAACATCATTTACTATTTTCCTCATTTTACAATTTATAAAAACCAATTTGGAACAAAAACATTTAGTATGTTTCTTTGCTAACAATTGTATAGACAATCAAAAATAAGTTGCTATTTAAGACCCTCCCAGCTGCTTTCTGCCTTAAGAAAAACATGAATCAGGTCAAGCTTTCCTTAAAAACTTGCTTTTTTTAAGGGGACCTTTTACAACTCTTAAGGATCAGTGATTTCATTAGTGGAGATACCCCTTTTACTTACTACCCAGATGACACCCCTCCAAATCTTTGTTCAAGAGTTGAAGGAGTTGCAGTAAGTAACCACTTAAAACTTCAGCACCTGGATCCTTAAGACAACTTAAAATCTGGCCCCGAAATCTAAGCCTTTCCAAGTTTGGCCAGACCTGATGGAATCTGTGTTCCACTGGTGGAGCCAAGTTTATGACTAGAAGCACAAAAAATATTTCCAACCTCCAAGAAAACTTCAGTTTAAATGTTGTTAACTGTGGGGAGAAAAGCCCCCAGAATCAAAAAGATATGCTGCCTTTTCTGCACTTTATGTCTTATGTGCCAAGATACTGATGTGCTTATGAAATAAGGTCAGAAAGCCTAGGATCTGGTAGGCAAGAGAGACTCTGAGGGTCGTCTACTTCTCTTTATGGCTAATGAGGGAAAGGGTCTTACTTTCTAGTACCATCCCTTAACTGGCCAAAAGATGAGAGAATGGTTATGTGGATGAGGCAGCTGGCATAGAGGGCACATGCTATATCGGAGGCAGTAAGAACCTTAATCCACAGACTAGATTCATCTCTCACTCTAGTTGGACTTTCAGCCTATCCCCATACCTGTCAGCTGACAACCCACACTACTGCAATCCTCCCCAAGCTTCACCTCCTTTAAGGGGATGTGAGGAACCTTTTTTCTGGATCCATCTGCCATCTCCAGACTGTGATCCGTACTCTGATAGCTGCTCTCAAGATGTCTTAAGAGCAAGGAAAGAGTATTTAATGAGTCTCCTTGCTCTGAGACAGCATCCCAGTTAGAGGGGAAAAAACCATGCTTCTTCCAAGGCCTTTGTAGAAGGAGCTTCCAGTAGCTCCTCAAAAGTGGAGTTTACTCTCTGAGTTAAGGTGGTAGATCACTTCAGGTCTATCTCTGCATTGTGAGGCATAATGGAAAAAGCAGTTGCAATGATACAATCTTGATTCTGCCACAAGCCCTAAATAACAGGGGTCCTCTTGGCCTTTGATTTCCTCATCTGTAAAGTGAGTTGGACTAGATAGACTAGATGGACTTGGAGGTTTCAGAGTCTGTGATCCTCATTCCAAACTAGCTGGAACCCCATTTTAGAAATAAAAATATTCTTGGCCTAATACATAATACAATAAAAGCACACTAAAATCATGACCCCATCAGTATGCCTAATTGCAGCCAGTTGTGTATTCTCTGCTATCTTCAGAAGACATATTTGAAACTTGAGAAGCATCTTACTTTTAAGGACGGTCTTTATTTTGGTCATCATTGGCTGCACAGTTGTTTCTCCATCAGAGAGATGATCACTCTCCCCTCCATATTTTTCCTCAATTTTTCTCTTTTTGGGAGCACAAAGGCCCTCTTCTAGGAGTGCATCCACATCATTGTCAAAATCATCCTGAAAAACATTCTTATCAATCAGACACTCTATCCCAGGGCTACCATGTCCTCAAGAACAGATACAATTGACTATTCCATTGGCGAATGTAACATCATTGATAAAAGACCACAGGAAAAATAAGAGAAAAAGAGGCGGATACAGCTTTCAAATATGGTCACTGCATCTCCATTTAATGGTTCAAGATCATCTGAAAGACAAATTCAATGTAATCTTTCACTTCACACTCAAGCCCCAGGTCAATTAAACACACCACAAATGCAGAGTTCACAGCAGCACCTTCAGAAATGGTTACTTGTTTCAACTGGTCCAAAAAAAGGAAAAATGATTAGTGACAACTTTTTCTGAGAGTTTTGAGAAAAATTTAATCCTTCCTAATGCTCTCTTTACCAAAAGAAAATCATTCCACCATGCGGGGTAGGAAAAGCTGGCTTCTTTTGCAGTATTGGCTTCTAAAAGACACTGTAAGACTAAGAGGATTTTTTTCAGATTTCTCTAAGAGCCCAAAAAGTCATTGGACATACCTCATAGGAGAAATTCAAGGTGTCTTCATCCACTTTATCTCGTTGAGAAATTGCTTTAGCTGTGAACCCTCCTGTTTCTTCCTCTATTTCCATATTGTCAGTAAAATCTTCTAACTCATCCAGTACTGCATACTCCACTCTCTTTTCCTGATCAATCTCATTTTCCTCATCCCTCTTGTCTACACTCTCACCCACTACTCCTACTATGTTCCCATGACTACCATCAAAAGGACACACATGGAAATCTCCTTTGACATCATTTATACTAAAAGCTGCCTCAGCCTTATCGTCTAGTTCAGCTCCAGTATAAAGAACCTTTCTGTCTTTGCTTTTGCAGCTTTCAGTGAAGCTGACACTAATCTTAACATCCTTAAGCAACCTAAGATCTGGGATGAATTTTCGAACTAATGGGGCGTGGCGAGCTGTTCTTGGGCTTAGGTCACAGTTGTCTGGGTCTATGCAGAGGCGGCTTTTGTAGGGAGCAGATCCTTTGGTGAGGAGCTGGGGTCCGAAGTGGGCGTATATGTCCCCAGCAGGAGGGGTATCTGACTGTCCAGCACCACCAGAGCCAACGTCCATTACGTCTGCGTCACTGGACGTTTGCAGGGGAGGTGGTGGAGGCTCTTCGCTAGGAGGCAGTGGCGGGAGATAAAGGTGGTTCTCCACATTCAATTCTCTTGTCAACTCTTGTTGGAGAGGACCTATGCTTTCCAATGTCTCCATTATTTTAAATACTATTAAAACAACCACTTTAAAAGACCAAAAACTCAAGTTATATCAATCTATTCTCCTAACATGCAAAAATCCATCAAGTTAAATGTCTCGGGTTTTAGTCAATAGGCAACACCGATGACTTAGCTAAGCTGACTACATTGTTCTTTTCATTAATGTAGACAGCTTTTAGAATCACTGTCTCAATTATTGGAAATCACAATGCATTCAGCTTAAACAGCTGAAGATTTAAGTGGAGGGAGCGGCTCTTCAATCCATAAATTCCTTTTCTTCTTTCAACCTGCAAAGAAATTGTTAAAAAAAAGAGGTCACATATTTGCTGAAATATCCCTTTTTACTGAACAAAAGGATTCCATATAGTCAACATTGAAATGGGAACAATGTGGGTTTGCTGATAATTATTTGTATTTTAACTTCTTCACCATCCAAGCCATTTTTAAAGGAACCAACAAAACACACTCATTTGCAGCTTCATGTACACATTTTCTGGGTATACGGACATGACATGTTCATAGCATTTGGTGCTAGTTTTAAGTTCAGAATTTTTTTAACAACCTTCCCCTTTTCTTTCTCCAGAACAAGGACTACAGCAAAGGTCAAAAGTTACAATTACTTTGTTTCTTACTCACAAGGCACAGAATTGATTTATACTAGGCTGGTTCTAGGACATCTTAGAATACTTTAGAGAAGGAAAGAGAAAACAAATCATTAAAAACACTCCCATAGTGCAATGCAAATACTAGCAGAACAGTTTAAGTCATAATTCACATTTCCCTGAGATAGCGCAATTTGAGATAAAATTCATTCTTTCCAGGTTAAGACAAATGTGGGGCTCACTTTATTGACAAGCCCTCAGAGTTTTAAGTAATGCACACTGATAGGCTTATTAACTCTTTCTTGCCTTATCAGGATGTAGGTTACTAATCATATTCAAGGACTTAAAAATATGCACAATAACTATTTTGCTCCTGAATATAATGCCCAATCTGCAATTTTAATCAAGTTACTATCTTAAACTATAACTCAATTGATCACGTGTGTATTACTTGTCTCTGGTGCCAGACTGCAAGCTTCTTGAAGGAAGGGGACACGCTGACCAAGTTGATTTGAATATAGGTCTCAAAATGAGCTGCCCTACACAGGAAAACAAATAGTCATATAGAAAAATAACCCAGCCCCACGCCAAAAGGGCTCACTGGTTCCCAAATGATGACCCTACGGGATGACCTGACATTCCGGGGGCTCTTGGGCCTAGGATCCCAGGCTACCTCCAGTGGGGTATCATCTATAGAGGAGAAACGAGTTTGAATTCTGTTTTAGGAATGCTGAGTAGGAGGCCATTTGCAAAGAGATGACTGAACCATGGGAGCTGCAAAGATCACCAAGCCAGAAAGCATAAAAAGAAAAAAGCTAGGGAGAGAGCTTTAAGGGACACTGGGGGTATGACAAGGATGAAGACTGAGCAAAAAGACAGGTGCCCTATCTCATGAATACCTAGCAGGATCCAGAAAGAGTGGGCAGTCAAGAGAAGAACATAGATGGGGGGAGTGGAGGGGGAAGCCATTCCAATTCTAAATCTATGTTTGTTACAAGTTTCCCCAAGTCCTAAATGGTCAAAAGATATGAACAGGGAGTTCTCATATGAAGAAATGCTCCAAACCATTACTGATTAAAACAAATTAAAACAACCCTGAGGTACCACCTCACACCTATCAGATTAGCTAATAAGGAAAATGAAAATGATAAATGTTGGAGGGTTTATGGGAAAATTGGGACACAAATGCACTGTCAGTGAAACTGGGAACTGATACAACTATTCTGGAGAGCAATATGGAACCATGCCCAAAGGACCAAAAACTGTTGACCCAGCAATAGCACTATTGGGGATGAGTTAGGGGAAAAGGAGCCACTTGTACAAAAATTCTTAGTAGCTCTTTCTGTAATGGCAAAGAATTAGAAACGGAGGGGGTGTCCATCAATTGCAGAATGGCTAAAGAAGTTGTAGTATATTGTTGTAATGGAATGCTATTGTGTCTTAGGATGAGTTCAGAATAACTTGGAAAAGACTTACTGAACTGATGCAAAGTGAAATGAACAGAACCAGAAAAACAGGGTATATAGTAACAAATGATGATCAACTATTAAAGACTTAAACTATTATCAGCAAAACAAGGCCCCAAATAGCCCCCAAAGGACTCAAAAAAATACTCTCCGCTGCTGAAGGAACTGTTGGAGTCTGACTGCTGATCAAAGAATGCCAATCCTTTATTTCCTTCATAAGATTTTCACTGTATGTGTCTTCTATCATGGCATAAGCAATATGGAAATATGTATATTATACTACTTATAGTGGAGATTTGGATCATAAAATATTAGAAAACCAATGTCAAAAATTTCTTCTACATGCAATTGAAAAGAAATTGAAAGAAAAAAAGACATTACAGGTAATTTTGGAAAAAGCAGTTTCAGTTAAGTGATAAAGTGGGAAGCCACACTGCAAAAGGTTGAAGGAGAGGAGAGTGGAGGGAGTATAGATGGATAGAACAGGAGATGTCAGAATAACTACAGTCTCATTAGCACCATATCTAATGAGCCAGAATAAACCATTTACAGAATGAGAATAGAGAAGCTGTAACAAATTGTGTGTACACAACTCAGCTTTACACTCTGATTAATGTCTGGGCCAGGCCAGGCCCCTAAAAGAGGAAGACAAGAACAATAGATTCTCTCTTCGCACAAGTGAAATTAGGGAATATAGGGTTTAGAGTCAGAGCATCCAGAAAATCTAGAACTAAGAGACTTCCAAAATGGTCTAGCCCAAGCTCTTTTATAACTTGGGAAACTGAGGCCCAAGGTGACTTGTTTAAAATCATGCAGTCTCTTCTAAGACCTGGGATTTAAACTTAGCCCTCTGACTCCAAAGCAAATAAATCCATTCCAGCACACATTCTCAGTTCACAGAAGGAACAATTCAGATTTAAAGCCAGCTCTCTCATCTTACCCATCCTGGTCCCATTACCCTGAAACCACCCTGTGCCGATCCTTCTTCCAATCACTTCAGGTCTCCATTCAGGCTCTTCCTCTTCCAGGTCTTAATGTGTCATCTTCCCTCAGAAGACTAAAGGCTTAAGGGAAGAGACTGACCCACCTGTACTTAGCAAAGTGCATGGCATATAGGAAGTGCTCAATAAATGCTTTATTATTCATTCATAAAAAAAATTTTGGCTTAAGACTCTCCCAGCAAACACTGACAGGTCCTACCAACCTGCAGAGGGTTCAAATATAGACCAGAAAGAGATTGAGACGAAGTAAAATAGCTGTTCTGCCTTATAAACTTTGTGGTTTTCATTTTAACAAAAATGTAATATTCAAGTCTTCTTATGCTGTGTGTGTGAGAAATTGAATGATTCTCTCTACTTATTAGTCCCTAACTTCCAGCATTCAGTCTTTAAGTGCCTAAAGGAACTGTTCAAGTGGATATCCCATAATCTTAAACTTCCTAAAGAGGCCATCTAACAGGAATGACCTCCAGGAATTGATGCAGAGTGAAAGGAACAGAACCAGGAGAACATTGTACACAGAGACGGATACACTGTGGTAAAATAGAATGTAATGGACTTCTGTACTAGCAGCAATGCAATGACCCAGGACAATTCTGAGGGACTTATGAGAAAGAACTGTAGAAACAGAAATGCAGAAGAAAAACAACTGCTTGATCACCTGGGTCAATATGATTGGGGATGTAGATTCTAAGCCGTCACCCTAATGCAAATAATATGGAAATAGGTCTGGATCAATGACACATGTAAAACCCAGTGGAACTGCTTGTTGGCTAAGGGAAGAGGGGTGGGAGGAGGGGAGGGAAAAGAACCTGAATCATGTAACCATGGAAAAATATTCTAAATTAAACTTAAAAAAAAAAAAAAAAAGTCATCTACACTAGATGTCACCTTTTTTCCCTCATAAGTTCTCTATTCAATTCAACCCAAACTGCTCTCCAAAGTTCCTACATTATCCACTGTCTCTCTAGACCAGTGATTCCCAAAGTGGGCACCATCGCCCCCTGGTGGGAGCTGCAGCGATCCAGGAAAGCAGTGATGGCCACAGGTGCATTTATCTCTCCTACTGCTATTAAAATAAAAAAAAAAATAATTTCCAGGGGACTAAGTAATATTTTTTTCTGCAAAGGGGGCAGTAGCCCAAAAAAGTTTGGGAACGACTGCTCTAGAGTTTCCATGACACTACACTCTCTCTTCTGGTTCTCTTCCCACCTGTCTTAACTATCCTTTTGGTCTCCTTTGCTGATCTATATCTAGATCCTTAGAGCTGTGGGTATCCCTCCGAGGCTCTGCGCTAAGCCCTATTTGTTTCTTTATTATCACTTAAGGATCTTATCAGGTTCTATACTGAAAATCCTCAAATTTGTCCCTAACATCCAGATTCCTGCCTCTTGGATATTTCAAACTGGATGTTCTAAGTCTTAAACTGAATTCATTTACCTTTCTTCTCAAACCCTCCCCTCTTCTTCCCCACTCCTCAGAATAATGGTGTGCATAATCTAGGGGTCAAGTGTCACCATGGAAGCCTCTTGATTTCACCCCCAATCTCTATTACCAAGGCCTTTCCAACATCTCTAATTCACTTCCTTCTTTCTCCATACCACCACCATTCTGGTGCAGGACCTTATCACCTCATGCCTAAACTACTGCAATAGCTGCTAGGGGTGGGGGGTGGGGGGTGGAGCTTGGTCCTGCCTCCTACTTAACTATCCAATCCATCTTCTCCCTAACACCTCCACATTTGGCATTCAAAGTCCTTCATTTAACCTGGTCCTCCCTTCCTGCCATTACAGTCTTCTTACAGTGTTTCTAGATCACAGATCCAGTGACAATGGCCTCCTTGCTGTTCCTCCCATAAGATATCCCATCTCCAGACTTGGCATTTTCACTTCTGGTCCTTCATGCCCTATTTCCCCCCTCCTCACCTCCACCTCCTTGCTTTAAGTCCAACTAAAATCCCATCTTCCTTGAGAAGTCTTTCCCAATTCTCTTTAACACAGTGGCTTCCCTCTGATGATTTTCTCCCAATATTTTCCTGTCTGTAGCTTGTTTCCATATTTGTTTGCATCTTCTTTCCTTCATTAGACCGCTAGCTCCCTGAAGGAGAGCAGAAACTGTCTTTGTACCTCCAGAACTTAGCAGTTTTTGGAACCATAGGAATGTGATAAATCCTTACCGACCAACCACTTGTATTATATCTCTCATTAAGCCGAAGTACCTAAAAAAAAGTAGCCTTGATTGTAGCCCATGTATTAAATGGGATTTAAATCAGGTGAGTTCTCAGGACAAATAAACACCATTACCTCCATCTCCTGGATAAATTTCTGAACTAGGTAGCACAGGATATAGCAGTGGGCCTGGAATCAGTTAGACCAGAGTTCAAATCCAGTCACATTAGTGTGTAAGTGGAAATTTTATATTCTTTAGACTTCATCTCCCAGAATTCTTAACTCGCCTCAAACTTCCCTTTTCCTTTCTGTTTATGTGTATCTTTTATGTGATTGTATATAAGTTTTGGGTAACTGCCCTCTCACTCTCTTCCATGTGAGTGGTGAGCACTCCCTGTGTCCTCTAGTTAAATATTAATAAATCTTTATAAATATACTTTGGAGATATTGAATATTAATTTTAGAATCTACATTTGCTATGTGATTCCGGCAATTCACTTAACCTATATGCCTCAGTCTCCTCTTCTGTAAAATGGGGATCATAACAACACCTGAGAATCAAATAAAATCTTATTTTTAAAAATTCAGTAGGTGCTCTAAGATCATTAATTGTTTTAATGTTCTCTGATATGTGGCTTAGCTCAAAGTCACATTGAAGTTGTTCCATTCTGTAATATGCTGCATACATTCTGCTTCTCAGGAAATTTATTGAGCTATGAATCTAGATTATCATTCTTTCCATGGGGATAAGATCTCTAGGTTCCCTGGGAGCAAAAAAAAAAAAAAAAAACTAAACTAAAAAAACAAAAATCAGTGAATGCAATAAATCTAATGAAGATGACTAGATGTTATAGTCTCACCTGGATGTCTTTGGACAATGGCTTTGGCATAACCCTAAATGAAAAAGTGAGCTTAATCAGTGAAAATTACCCTTTTTCCAGTCATTGGTCAAAATTGCCTTCTTTCTAGCCATCAGTACTCCAGTCTTTGTACTGTTTTTTCCATGAAAAACATTTTTTTCCCTTTATAGCAATAGTTAGCAGTTATTAATACTGGTCTTTTTGCTGTTCTTCCAACCTATGCTATGGCCACATGACAGAAGCATCAACACACAGCCCTCTTAGGTACCCAGTCTCTAAAAAGGTTCTTTGCTGGTTTTCTGGGAATTAGGTTGTTTTGCAACAATAAAGCCAGTTCTTAGCATTGCTTTTATTTTTTAACTGTGCTGAATGAACTATCCTGTTTCATTGTGGCTTTGAATGATTCTTGAAAAGCTTGCCTTTTCCATACCAACTGCTACAATATCCCCTACAGTCATAAAAGCGCTTGCTTAAAGGCTACAACTGGTGCTGTCTCCAGAATAAAAGCCACAAAATTAAAAGCACAAGAGTGAAATGAAAAACATGTGTATGGCATGAAGTGATGGGGAAGGAACTCCAAGTGGGAAACCAGCTCAATCCAGTTCCATCGGATCAAGTCCAGCCTTTCTGAGTCAGTCTGGTGTCAGGAGAAGCACTGGCAAGTTCAATGCTGACACAAAATGAAGCCATCAAATTGCTTATACTGAGTAATTCCCAACCCACCTAAGTCTGCTCCCCCCTCCCAACTCATCACCAATGATTGCTCCCCCCAATTCTGACTCTTTTAGGGGCTGCAATCTGTGTCAGCACACAGGGCTTTTCCAAGGAAGATGGGAATCGAGCAGGTGGGCTCTGCACTACCTGAATCCTCCTCTTTGGGCCACATGATAGATCAATCTGTAAAAGCCATACGTCATCAGAACCAAAGTAAGATTTAGATACTACAAAGTCCACCCCCCCAACACCCCACATTCACATCAGTCAGTTGAAAACATTCTGAGGTTGGTCTAAATGAGAAACACTTCCAAAGATTTCCCATAGATGGGCAGATCACAGACCATCATCTTCTCTAAGCTCAAACCTTTTACAAATTCAGTTCATCATGGCTGGGTTTCATCACTATAGTGTGACTTGGGGAAGACTAATCTATCCTAAGCCCCACCTAACCCGAGTAGGTATCTTTGTGGGAATGGCCAGAAAGGTCCTGGCTCATCCAACCATTCAGGGTCAATCCAAACCAAGCAGCAGCTTAACAGATACCAAGAGACACAAACTTCAAACCTATGGGAAGGTACTCCTCCTAGGAGACTAGGGTCAAAGCCTTTTTCTCCTGCCAGGCCAGGGTCAGAACCAATGTTTCAAATTCTTTTGAATTGTCCTAAATGGTCTCTGCAGCAAGCCTTTCCCACAAACACATTAAGTGCTAAAACTAAAACTTGCCTTATGTGCACATAGAGAACCCATACTGGAAATCTCATGAGACAAACCCAATGTTATTAATAAGCATTGGCCCTAGAATTTAAGACATCAATACTTAAGTGTAATAGAAAGAACACTGGATTTAACAGTCAGGAGAGCTGGGCTATTTTGCCCTTTGTGGCTAAACACCTCCAAAAGGCTACCTACAACAGGGCTCTCCACTTTCTCTCTTCTCCCTCCCTCCTTAAGCTCCTACAATCCAGCTTCTGACCTTATCATTCCACTGAAACTGCTCTCTCCAAAGTTTCAGAATAATCTTTTAGTTGCCAAATCCCATAGGCAAACCTCATTCTCTTTGATCTCCCAGCAGCATCTAACACTATTCACCACAATCCTCTTTGATCCATTTCTCAGGTTTTCCTCCTCCCTCTCTGCCAGCTCCTTCTTGGTTCCCTTTTAGGGAACTTAGTCCAGTTCCTGCCCTCTCGTTGCAGGTTTCCCTAGGGCTCTGCTCTGGGCCCTCTTGTTCTTCACTGGATTCAATGACCATCTCCACCTATAGGCTATTCACAAATCCACCTCTCCTGCCCAACCTCCCCAATCTCATCTCCAACTGTGGAGGGCAACCCCATGTTCCCAGGTACTCGGCCTTCCAAACCTAGCAAATATCCCAGATTCCTCACTGTCTCTACTCCCTATATCCAATATGATGCCAAGGCCTGTGGGATTTCAGCGTAGAACCATCTCTCCTACTCGCTTCCTTCCCTCTTCTGAGGTTTCCAGGCTGGTGGACAGTCCTTCATCATCCCTTTACACCTGGCCTACTGTCAAAGCCTGCTGAAGGGTCTGCCTCCCCACTCCAGTCCATCCTCCAAGCAGTTCCGACCACGTCACTCCCTACTCAGTAACCACCAGGGGCTCCAAATTGCCTCCAAAAGCAAACACAAAATGCTCTATTTGGCATTCAATGTCCTCAGTAAGCCAGCCCCTTCTACTTTTCTGCCTTCTTATCCCTTCCTCCCAATCCTAAACTCTTGGCATCAGAGGCCTGGGCTTCCTGGCTGCCCCACAAAAAAGACACGGCATCTCTTGGCCCCAGACATTCTCTCTGGCCAGCCCCCAAGGCTCCCTTGGCTTCCTCTAAGTCCCAAGTAACAACATCCCACCTTCACCAGGAAAAGTGTTCCCAGCCCAAGAGAATCCCAGTGCCTTCCTCTGTTGTCTCCTGTATGTAGCCAGTTGTCTGTCCATTTGAGTGTAAGCTCCCTTTCAGTATCCCCAGTGCCTAGCACAGAGTCAGGCACAAGGCAGGGATTTGCTCACTGTGTACTGCCTGAATTGACTGTCCAAGCTCTACCATTTACTGGCTAGAGTACCGTGGCTAAGTCCTTTTACATGTACCTCGGGCTTCCTCCTCCTCTCCAGGTTGGAGCTGGCCTGGGTACAACATATTTCACAGGGCTGTTCTGCTACTTTTATTATCCAGTCCACCATTTTACAGCTGAGGACACTGAGGCCCGAGGGAGAGCCAAATAGAGGAATGATGGCGGAATGAAGACATCCAGATATAGGACAGGGCTTCTGGGCAAGGGGAAAGGAGAGGAGAGCAGAGCCCGAATAGGGATTTCAAACCCTACCGCAGGAGCAGGGATCAGACTCCTATTACGGCCAAGTCCTGTGCAAAGAGCTGGGGACAGAAACTGCAGAAAGGCCAATGGCAGCCCCGGATCTAGAGGAGCCACCAGGTGCGAACAAAAGCTGAGCGGGACAAGGACCCAAGCACAAAGAGGGGTTAGAATGGGCGGGAGGGGAGACGGCTCTCTGGGAAGGGACGGCCTGGCGGCCTCTCGGGGGCTCCCCGCACCCCGAGAAAGTTAGACCTGGGAGAACTTCTCCATCTGCAGAACCAGAGAGTGGGGGATGAGGGAGGGGGAGGAAGAGGGGTCGCTAGGGTCCGGTTCTTTCCAACCACAGAATGGGAGGTTGGGCTCCGATTCCGTTTGAGATGATCGAAGAGCAAGGCAGCTTCGGCTCCCTCACCAGTAGAGACCCCACCCCACCCCCGCCACGGGGGTCCAACCCCAAACACCGAGGAGGGAGAGAGGGTCGTTGGGGGGGAGGGGGCACAACCCCCACCGGGATGAATGACCCACGGCCGGGGTGGGGTGAATTCGGGAAGTAAATTTAAATCCGAATCCATTCCGGGGCTCGGATTCCGTCGGTCCAGGCACAGTGGGGGAAGGGATGGAGACCAGGGGGAGGGGCAGGCGAGAGGAGGGGGAATGAGGTACAGGCGGAGGGGATTCCGGGGGAAAGGGAGGGGAACGGGGACCAAGGTTGGAGGAACAGGGGCCGAGCGGAAGGGGTCTGGTCGGGGTGGGGGAAGGGCAGCTCCAAGGAAGGGGTGG
>NC_058130.1:781955151-782020099 GCF_016433145.1 Gracilinanus agilis | reverse complement strand
CCTCCTCCTCGGGGCGCGCAGAACCCCCTCCCCCTCCCCGGCTCCACTCGCGCTCCCGCTCCCGCCCCTCCCCGCCCCGGCCTCTGGCTCGGGCTCCGCTCCGGCTCCCGCGGCTCCCGCCGCCCACCTGGGCATGAGCCGCTCCGTGCCCGCTGACGCCTCCGCCTCGCTCCTTCCGCGCGTCAAGCTGTCCGTCAGTCAGCCCGTTCGTCCGTCTGCCCGCCCGTCAGGGTGCGGGGGGCACGAGAAATGCATCCGCCATCTTTAAACCGCCAGCCAGGCTGAGGCGGAGCGCGCTCGAGCCTCCGGGGAGACGCACCGGGCCCCAGTGTCTATCCCGCCAATCATAAGCCGGCGTCCCTCGTCGCCATCCCTCTTTGGCTGCTTCGGAGATGTGGCAGGCTGCATAGCCAATGGAGCTGCGGAAAAGCCGGGCGCGGGTTTGCTGCAGAGGGGGCGGGGCCGTGAACCCTTGGACTGGGGGGAGACGAGGAGGGAGAGAGAGGAGGACGCGTGGAGGAGATGGGGGATGGGCGGAGGAGATGGGAGAAAGGAAGAGAAGGGGAGGGGGAAAAGAAGGGAGAAAAGGCGAAGACAAAGGAGGCGAAGGATTAGGATGAAAAGAACGGAGAAGCTGCTTAGTAGGGAAGAGGAAGGGAAGACCAGTGGCAGGCATCCCAGGCAAGAGGACTTGAGTTCAAATATTGGCTCTTAACACTTTCGGGGTGACCCTGGGCCTCAGTTTCCTCCACTTTAAAATGGGGGCGTTGGACTAGATGACCTCTCCAAGGTCCCTTCTGTCTCACAGTCGGCCAACTGTGGTGGCCCCTGCCGGTCTCAGGGGCCAGTTGTGTGACCCTGGACAAGTTATTTAGCCTGGCTGCCTCAGTTTCCTTAGCTGTAAAATCGGGATAATAACAACTTCTTTGCAGGGTCACTGCTAAGATCAAATGGGATCATATTTGTAGAACTCTTAGCACCGTGCCTGGTATATAGTAGGTGCCAATAAATGCTCATTCCTTTCCTCTCCTTGTTTTCCCACCTAAAAGGAAGGCTGGGGATTGCCTGAGAGCCCTGGAGTTTTGAGATGCAATGGTTGTGTCTGAACTAAGCCAGGAATCAAGATGAGCACACATTCCCCCCAAGTTGGTTACCTGAGAACCAGAAACAGGAAACAGGAGTGGTGTCAGGCTGTAGGGAGCCACCCAGGAGAGTTCCCTGGCTTTAAAAAATAAAAAAATAAGGCAGTGACCCAAGCAGCAGAGGGTGGAGAGAGGAGAGTTGGGGAGACAATGAGAGAGAGAGAGAGAGAGAGAGAGAGAGAGAGAGAGAGAGAGAGAGNAGAGAGAGAGAGAGAGAGAGAGAGAGAGAGAGAGAGAGAGAGAGAGAGAGAGAGAGAACAAAGAAGAAAGAGAAAGGGAAAGAAGGGGAGGGAGAGGAGAGGGGGGGAGGAGAAAGGGAAGGAGGGAGATAGAGAGGAAAGGAGGGAGAGAAAGAAAAGGAAGGAGGGGAGAAAGGGAAAAGGAGAGAGAGGAAAAGAGGGAAAGGGGAGGGAGAGGAGAGAGGGAAGGAAGAAGAGAAAGAGAAGGAATTGGAAAGAGGGAGAGGAGACAGTGAAAGGAGAGATGGACAGATAGAAGCAGAGGGAGGAAAGAAGGGGAGAGGTGTTTGAAAGAAGAGGGATCGGGAGAAGAGAGAGGGAAGGCTGGAAGGAAACAGGATGATCATAGATTTAGGAGAAAAAGGAGAAGAGCAAGGATGGAAAGAGAGGGAGGAGAGAAAAGAGTGAGAAGGCTTAAGGAAGATAAGTTAAAGCAAGGGGGCAAAGGAGGAAGAATAGCTGATGGCACAGGCTCATGGTGATTTGAGAATCCCCATCATAAGGGAGAGCAGTTCATTTGTTTCTTTGAAGCCTTTACCTTCTGTCTTGACATCAATTCTAGAGCAGTAAGGACTGGGCAATTGCGGGGGATGGGGGGAGGGAGGAGGGGGTGTTAAGTGACTTGTCCCAGGTCACACAGCTAGGAAGTATCTGAGGTCAGATTTGAACCCAGGACCTTCCAACTCCAGGCCTCATGGCTCTATCCACTGTGTTCCCCAGCTGCCCCTGAGACCCCAAGTTCAATCTTCACCTTGGTCAACTGGTAGCCAAGTGACCTTGGGCAAATCTCTTGCCTTCCCAGGGCCTTAGTTTTCTCCTCTTTAAACTGAGGGGGTTTTTTCCATGGCTTCCAAAGGCCCTTCCAGCTCTAGGGCTCAGTTCCTGTCTCAGGTAACCCTTGCTTCCCTCTCTAAGGCTGGGGCCTTACAGTGATTGGCCTTCCTTAGCTAACATCCCCATTTCATAGATGGGGAAACTCAGTTCTATGACATATGTTTTCTTCCCAGAGTACTCTGTTTTGAATAGGAAAAGTCCCCTCTTTACATCTCACTGTCCCTTCCCATAGATCTCTCTTCCTCTTCTTTCCTTCCTTGCATCCCACTTGCCTCTTCTTTCTCCTCCCTCCTCCCCTCTCTTCTACTCATCTTTTCTCCCCCCATTAACTTTCCCGAATTTCAAATGAACAAATGGGCATCGATAGCCATAGCTTGAGGTCCCAGTGATAGGGCAGAGGAGTCTGCCACACCTACCTGCCTTGGCCTATAATGGTGACCCTGGGCAATTGTGCTTCCTCTTAAGCCCCAGTTTTCTCATCTGTGGAATGGGATATAATAATCCTTGGACTACCTCCATCAGAGGAAAAAGAAAAGCAGGTGTCGTGCTCTATTGGGAGATTGTTACTCCCTTTCCAAGAAATGTAAGGAGATTCTGAAATGTTGCCAGCGTCTGGTGGGTGTCAGAGAAAGACCCAGGAGGACCAGAGGAACTCCAGCCTCATCCGTCATCCTAATAGGTCCCTTGGCACAAATCTAAGCCTAGTAAAGGGTGCTGAGGAGATGCCCAACTCCAGAGCCCTTCTAGCTTTGGGTCTAAGGCCTGGGCAAAGGAAGAGGAAGACAGAGTCGGAGCGCAGAGATTGTGTTGGGTCTCTAAATTCAATTCAAAGTATTTATTGAGCCCCAACTGTATGCAGGACTGTGCCAGGCACCAGGAATATAAAAACAAGAATGAAAATGGGCTGCCCTCAGGAAGCTTCCATTCTACTGGGGATGGGGAACAGAAGGCCAAGAGTCTGGTGAAGCTGGAGAAGACCATTTTTACATAACTCTGTAGATTTGCCAAAGAAACCAAAGGAAAGGCCAAATAAAGGTATAGCTTTTCCATCCAGTTTTATGGACTCCCTCACACCTCTCCATGGACCCCTGGTTAGGGACCCTTTCCCCAGAGGAAGGCATCGAGGACACGGGACAAACCCTGCATGAAGGATTGATGGAAGTGACGGAGAGAGCTCTGGACCTGGAGTTTGCTTACAGGGCCTGTCTCAGGGCCTCAGTTTCCTCATCTGTAGAATCAGGGGTTTGAACTAGATGGCCACTGAGGTCCCCAACTGCTCCTGCCCCAGAATCCCGAGGCCCTTTGAAGACAGCCCAAGAACATTCCGGGCATTGCTTCCCTCCATTGAACTAGTTGCTCAGGCCTGTCTGTTCCCCAAACCAGTTGGCAAAGGGAATCTCCCTAAAGACCTTTCCCGAGTTTCTTTGAGGACTTCCTCATTGACCTCCCTGCCTCCAGTCAGTCTCCCCTTTCTCCTTCTCCTTCTTCCCGGCCCCCGTAGAAGTTTCCTCTTCCTCCTCCTCCAGCTCCTGCCTTCTTACACCACTGTGGCTGTGAGGACACATTTACTTCACCCTTTGATGCTAACAAAATACCTTACATCATTACCTACAAGCCACTCCACCTGCCCCATGACCTGGGTGTTTGTTATCCCATTTTACAGATGAGGAAAGAGAGGCTGAAACGGCTTGCTTTTGGTTGTATGACTAACATCTAAGGTAGGATTTAAACTTAGGTGCTCCTGAAGGCCGGTTCTACATGAACTCTCATCAGTACCTTCTCCCCCAAATCATTTTCTAAGGACATTCATGTAACCATGTGGAGGATGTACCATCTGGCCTCATTCTCCCAGAGCCAAACCTGCTACCTCTTTTCTCTGGACTCCAGGGTAACCCTGAGGGCTCCAGTCTCCACCAGAGAGGTTCTGTCCACTGCGAGGTGGAGTTGTCTTGACTATTGTCTTGCCACTGGACTTCGATAACTCTAGAAAAGAGGGGCAGCCAGGTGGCTCAATAGAGAGCCAGGCCTAGAGATGGGAGGTCCTGTGTTTCAATGTGGCCTCAGATACTTCCTGGCTGTGTGACCCTAGATAAGTCACTTCACCCCCCATTGCCTAGCCCTTACCTCTCTTCAGCCTTGGAACCAATACATGGTATACAAGGTGAGGGTTAAAAAAAAAATACTCTAGAAAGTAAAGCCAGACCCTAGAAAGATCTCTGCAGTGAGGAGCTTTGGGACTACGCTCTCCTGGATCTGCTCCTCAATCTGCTTGGCTGCAGGATAACTGATTTCTAAAAACATTTGGGTTTGGTTTTTTTTTTAGGCAAAGTGACTCTGGAGGAACCTCCACCAGATGGTAGCAGGGCTGTAATCTGAGGCAAACAGGGTGAAGTGACTCACCCAGGGTCACTCAGCCAGGAAGTGTCTGAGGCCAGATTTGACCTCGAAAAGAGGAGTCTTCCTGACTCTAGGCCCTACCCTTTGGGCACCACTACTACACCTTGAAATCCAGAAAGATGGGTATACTGAAGTCCAAAGTGACACCTAGACCCTCAGATTCCCCATCCACACCACTCTGCTCTCGTGCCCTGCCTCAGTGATCAATCCTTGGGACATTAAGAAAGATCAGAGACACAAATGGCTCCCTTGGCTTCTCGCTAATGGAATCCTGACTTGGCCTTAACATCTCCGCTGGGCACTGACCGGGGATCTCCTGATTCAGCTGAAAGGAGATGAAAGAAATCACATTGTTGAAGACGTTTGCCTGGGAACAGTGGCTGCTTTTTTTCTCTAACCCTCTTCTTCAGGCCATGTTTGAGTAAGGCCCTGGCTGGGCAGCCTCAACAAATTTGGGAAAATTCGTACCTTCCAAGACTCGTAGATGGTGTATGGAATCAAACTTGGGAGAGACGATAGATCAGCAAACACTTATTAAGAGCTCTTGGGGCAGCTAGATGGCTCAGTGGATAGAGAACCAGGTCCTGGGTTCAAATGTGGCCTTAGAAATTTCCTAGCTGTGTGACCCTGGGCACCTCCATTGCTTAGCCCTCATCCCTCTTCTGCCTTAGAACCAAATAATAGTGTCAGTTCTAAGACAGAAGGTTAAAAAACCAGCCTTCTATGTGCTAGGGACTGCCTTAGGTGCTGGGATCTACAAAGAAAGGCAAAACAATCCTGGAGTTTACATTCATTCATCAACAGCAGGGATGAAGCCCTTCCTGCACACCAGGCGCCATGCTAGACTCTGACGATGCAAAGACAAGACCAAATCGTCCTTGCCCAACAGGATCTGACAGCTGATGTAATTGAGAAGACACCTCGTCCATATAAAAGTACTGGCTATGTGAGCTTCCTGAGGGCACAGACTGGGTTTTTGTCTTTCTTTGAATCCCCCAGAGCTTAGTACAGTGCCAGGCACACAGTGGGCACTTAATGAAGGTTGGTTAATTGAATACAGGGTGATGGTTATTTGGGGGTAAAGGGGAAGACACTAGCAACTAGAGGAATCAGGAAATATTCACCCTTCAGCAAAGATGAATAAAGGTTGAGAGGCAACTAGGTAGCACAGTAGATAGATGACCAGATCTGGAGTCAGAAGGACCTGGGTTCAAATCTGATTCAGACAATTCCTAGTCCTGGGCAAGTTATTAACTCCAATTGCCTAGTCCTTGCCTGCCACTCTTCTGTCTTAAAATTTATATTAATACAGAAGGTAAAAGTTAAAAAAAAAGTAAGGGATGATAGAAAGACCAAGTGCTCTACTGGTATCCTCAAGATGCCCCTCAATTGGGGAATGGCTGAACAAATTGTGGTATGTGATGGTGATGGAATATTATTGTGCTGTAAGGAATGATGAACCGATTGATTTCTATAAGAACTAGAAAGACCTCCATGAACTGATGCAGAATGAAACAGGCAGAACCAGGAGAACATATTGTAGAAGGATAGATCGTGATGGGCTTTTCTACTAGCAGCAATGCAATGATCTAGGACAATCCAGAGGAACTTATGAGAAAGATCACTATCCACATCCAGAGAAAGAACTGTGGGAGCAGAAATGCAGAAGAAAACATATGATTTATCACTTGTTTATATGAGTATGTGATTTGGGGTTTTGGTTTTAAAAGATTATTACAAAAATGAATAATATGGAAATAGGTTTTGAGTGATATGTGTATAACCCAGTGGAATTACTGTTCAGCTCCAGGAGGGGGGAGGGAGACAACATGAATCATGGAACCATGAAAAAATATTAAAAACAATTTTTTTTTAATTTTTAAGAAATGCCAGGAGGAGAGGAAAGTCCCCAGCAGCTGGACAGACCCCAAGAGTTACCCAGAATGGGCAGTCTTAGATGGGTTGTGACTTGCACCATTGATGGGAACTCCTGAGTCAATAAGATCCGAGAACCTTTGGAGTATCTCAGAGTACCCAAAGTCAAAGGTATAGAGTCAGAGAGGGCCATGCTACTGGCTCTCTCTAATGAGAAGTCACAAACTCTTGAAGCCTCCATTTCCCCACCTGTAAAATGATGGAAATAACAGTCGTGGCAGCTGCCTCCTTCATAAAATGCCCCAGATGACAGCTAGTTACCCTGGCTTATGATCTCTAGCTCAGCTTTGGCTAAGGAGGTCTTGGGTACTTCCTTGGGTCTGATTGACTTAGGATATTAGAGATTTTTGGAGCTGGGATGGGAATGGATTCTAGAGGCTAGAGAGCCCAATCCTCTTACTTTACAGATGAAGAAACTTTGGCCTAAGAAGTTCAAGTGGCCTGGCCATGACTTACAGGGTGGTCACTCAGTATCTTATGGGAGCTAGGAGGAACTCTACAGGAATGTGGGACCTCAGCCAATCCTTCAGTTACTCTGGGTTAATTTTCTTCTATGTAGGAGGAGGAGGTTGAACTCTTTAGAGGAGCTGATAAGCCTATGATCCTAGGAAACTGAATCCTAGAGAGGTCCTGGGTATTGTGGGAGATCACATAGGGTTGGAGCTAGTGACAAACTAGAATTCAAACCTGTCCTCGGACTTCAAATCCAGGTCTCCTTCCAAAGCCTTTCTTCACTCTCCTGGTCAGGCCTGGGTCTTCAGACCAGTGACCCATAGTCCTACTCCCAATGAAAGTCAGCCATAGGTAAAGCCAAGCAGACCAGGTACACTGATGACTGGTGGAGAGGCATGAAGAAAGAACTGGGGAAAAGAAAGAGGTGTGGTAGGAGCACCATTTGACTTGAAGCTAGATCAAATTTGGATGAAACTTCTTAACCTTCTTTGAAGAGGTAGTAGACTGTGGGTGCAGAACATTGCATATACTGACAGCCTGAGATGAGGTGTATTGACATGTTTCCATATATATGATACATATATGTATATGTATGTACACACACACACGGCCTCTTCTATGATCCTCATAGCACCTTTCAAAGGAGGTACCAGAACATCTACTGAGTCTATCTATCCATCTATCCATCCATCCATCCATCCATCCATCCATCCATCCATCTATCCATCCATCCATCCATCTATCTATCCATCCATCCATCCATCTATCCATCCATCCATCCATCCATCCATCCATCTATCCATCCATCCATCCATCCATCCATCTATCTATCCATCCATCTATCTCCATCTATATTATCTTTAAGGGTGAAAAGTTGGTTGACAAAATATGAGTTAAAAGAAGACTGTGGCGGTCAATTATAAGTCAAAATGACTGTTAGCAGCTTTTATTTACAACAAGGTAGGGATATTAAAGGGGGAAATGTAGGAAGGACGTAGAGAATTGTCTAGGCTACCACCCTAAGTGCTACTCTGGTAACAGGGTCACAAAGAGTTGGGTCCCACTGAAAAGACCAGAACAATAATAACAAATAAGTGGTTGGATCCAATGACCTCTAAGAACCATTCTAGCTGTAAATCTGTGACTGATTCCCAAACAACGTCTTCTTCTCCCTGCCTACACCTTCCTCCCCAGACACATCCCTCTGTCAAGCATCCCCATTTCTGTTAAAGGCATTGTGAGTCTTCCCAGGCACCCAGACCTCAGAATCATCTTCAGCTTTTTCTCAGTTCCCCACCCAAACATCAGTCACATAACCATCCTGTTCTCTCACCTCACAGGGTGCCCATTCTAGTCTGAGCCCTCATCACCTCTTGCATCAACTATAGCAATAAGCTGCTGCTTCTTTTTTTAAACCCTTACCTTCAATCTTAGAATCAATGCTGTGTACTGGTTCCAAAGCAGAAGAGCGGTAAGGGCTGGGCAATGGAGTGAAGTAACTTGCCCAGGGTCACCCAGCTGGGAAGTGTCTGAGGCCACATTTGAACCCAGGATCTCCCATTTCTAGGCCTGATTCTCAATCCACTGAACCACCTAGCAGCCCCCTACAATCATCATCTAATTAATCTCTGTGCCTGAAGTCTCTCCCCACTTCAATCTCTCCTCCATGTGGCTCCAGAATGATATTTCTACAGCATAGTCTGCCCATGGCCTATCTCCACTATATAAACTCCATTAGCTCCTTACTCTCTAGGTGAAATAGGTGAGGGGGTGGATGGGATGTTGAGGGAAGGCTGGCAGCTCTGGTGTGGGGCAAGGCTTCTCATCTACCTCTGGTATCTTCCCTGTGGCACCAAGAACCAGAAGCATGGGCAGTGGCCACACGCTGCTAAAACCATCTCCAATGGGCCAAGGCAGGTAGAGGGTCACCTACAGGCCATAAACCCCCTGGTGAGTTGGGGGGTTTATTTATCCTGGGTGGGAGCAAACCTCTCAGGTGGAATGAACCAATGAGAATAATTTATTCCAATGATTGATCAGGAGGGAGGCAGCAGTAGGAGGCAGCATGGAGTGCTTAGAACTCGGTCAGGCCCTGCATCTCCAGCCAGCCATCACCCACTGTCTGCCTTTGTCTGTGGGAAGGGTTAACAAGTTTCTAATGGCTTTTTGTGATTCCTTGAGAACATCAAAATTATGGAATGGTGACTTAGGCCGACTCAGAACATTCTGGCCCAGAAAAGGTCAGCGTGCCCTGAAGAGTGCCCACACTTTCCCTTGATCTTATCTGAGTCCCAATCTGGCTGGGTAGAAATCTCCCCCATTACTTGATCCTAGAAGCCCAGCCCTCTCCTGTTTCTGGAAACATAAAAGCCTCCTCTGGTCTCTTTGGGGACACGAAGTTGTTGGAGGGCAGTCCATCCAACCCCTCCACCCCATGTGTATTTTTGAATTCGCTCAACGGAGAAGAACACCTCTGCTTCAGAGCATGTTTGTTGGCTTTTAAAGGTTGGCAGTCACCACTGGACTTTGATGACTCTGGACTCTGGAAGAGTGAGGCTGATGACTTTGGGCAACTCCACCGCATGCTCTCTCATCTTTCTTCTTCCTAGAAGAATCCCTTCTTTCTCCAGAAATCCTTTCCTGATTCCCTCCAGTTTTCAGTCCCCCTTTCCTTCATGAACTACTTTTCTAGTCTGCAATTTTTGTTGTTATTCAATCATTTTGGTCACATCCTACTCTCTGTGACCCCATTTGGGGTTTTCTTGGAAGAAATATTGGAGTGGTTTGCTATTTCCTTCTCCAGCTCATTTGACAGATGAGAAAACTGAGGCAAACAGGATGAAGTGACTTGTCCAGGGTTACACAGCTAGTAAGTGTCTGAGGCTGGACTTGAACCCAGGTCTTCCAGGACTCCATCCACTGCATCAGCTAGCTGCTCTTTTCTGCAGCTACATCTAAGAAGATCAGTTTCTTGAGGGCAGGGATTGTTTTGCTCTTGTCTTTCTCTCTCCAGCATACAAAAGTGCTTGTTGGTTGACTGCTTGACTGTTGTGACCTCTGGGGGGCTTAGAAATGCCTAGAGAGGAAACATCTCTCCAAGGAGAGCAGCCACTGGGACAACTAGGATAATTGGATTTGACCTTTACATAAAACTCAGGCTCTGGCTCTCCCTCTCCCCAGGCAACATTCCTATTGGCTGCTTTGAGTGTTTTTCACTGACTTCCAAGCAAATTGTATTGGGAAGGTTAATGGTTGTTGAAGGGAGACAGTGTAATTCCCTGTTACCATGGAGGGGGAGAGGCAGAGCAGGAAGCCAGGAGAGCTGGAGACAGCAGAGGGCAAGGCTGGGGAGGCAGCCAGTAAACACTGGGCAGGAAGGTATCCCAAGCCAAGAGGAAGCCAATGGGCATGAGCTAGAGGCTGGGCAAAGACCAGAAGGGCAGGGAAAATGGGTCACAGAGCACCCAGAGAGCCAAGGACCCAAAGGTCCCAAATCTCAGAGGCAAGGTCTTAAATGCCCAGAAAGTCATCCAAGGGCCAGGAACTTTCTGGGACAGTGGAGATCAGCAGAGGAGCTCATTCAAGGCACCAACACCCAAATGGATGCCATCCTTATATTGAGTATAAATGCCTCTGCTGGGCATTTAAAGCCAGGAAGGCCCCTCCCTACCTTCCCACTCCCCTGTGACAATCCTGTTTTAGGAAACCCTAGATTTATCCTTGTCCCATGGAAACTTTCCAGACTGACCCTTTTTCCCAGACAGAACAACAAGCCAACAAGCCCCCATGGAGTGGCAGGATGTAGTCAATTCTCAAGTCCCTTTTTGTCTTCTTGGATTCTCTTATTGCATCTAGCTTGCTTCCAAGCACCCTAGCCTTGGATTACCACCTCGCCACCTCTAAGTAACCAGGCAGTTGTCCTTCATTTCAGATATTCCCTAAGGCAGAAAGAGAACCCCAAGTTCTTTAGCTCCACTGAAATTCCCGTTATTGGTGTCTTCCCCAGAGACAGTGTTCCAGCAAGGCTCTGGGTGGTGTCCAGAAGAGCAGGGGCACCTCTGGCCAGATGAAAGATGGGTTCTGTTAACTTCTTGCTAGTTCTGTGTTTTTCCAAGTTGACACCTATACTCCCTTCCACTGCTCTGATTCAGCCCCCCTGGTCCCCCAGCTGTTCTTCACACAGGATACTCTCTCCTCCATCTTCAGATCTTTGTACGTATCTTCATCCTCTTCCTCTTTACCTCCTTCAAGGCTTGAAATCTTCCATTCAGCATGAGGCTCACTCTGGGTCCTGCCCCTCCTTGACCCTTCAGATCACTTTATATACATTTCCTGCATTGGAGTTGTTTGCATGTTGTCCCCCCATTGCCATCCTGCCTTGAGGACAAGGGACTCTTCTATTTTTCTTTGTATTTCTAGCCCTTAGCACAATGCCTGGCACATAGTGAGTTCTTAAGAAAAACTTCTTGGGGCAGCTAGGTAGTACAGTGAATAGAGCACCAAGTCTGGAGGTGGGAGGTCTTGGTTTTAAATCTGGCCTAAGATGCTTCCTAGCAGCGTGACCCTGGGCAAGTCACTTAACTCCCATTGCCTGGTACTTACTGCTCTTCTTTCTGCCTTGGACCCGATACTCAATAATGATTCCAAGTCAAAAGGTAAAGTTTAAAAAAAAAGTCTAAGCACACCACAGCACCTGCTTCAATCACCTTTATGGCCTCTGGATCAGATTGTCTTTATCTACTCATTCTGCTAGGGGAAAGAAAGGGTTAAAAAAAAAAAAGAATTGCTTATTGACTGAGGAAAGTACCTCCTATTAACAAGATTTGGTACTGGGAACACAACCTGAAGTATATCACTGCTCTCTCCCTGGAGAAATCTACAAATCATTTTAGGTGGTTATAATCCAGAATAACAATAATAGTAATCATAGCCAGCATTTAGATGAAGCTCTGCCGTCAGCAAAACTCTTTGTTACCTCACCTGATCTCACTTAAACATGGATTTATGATCTCAATAAGCATTTGTAATTGAACAAAGGAGACTTGGCTCCTGGGAGATCCAGAAGTATCTTCAGCCCAGTGCTTCCCCTTGGGCAGGCTGGGAACCCAGGGCTTAGAGAAAGAAACCTCCAGGTGAAAGTAGGGAAAGCCAGGAGGAAGCTAATTAGAGAATGTTTCCTATTCCACTAGAGGTTACCCTTAGGGGGGCTAGGTTGCATCTTCCTCAGGAGGTCTTTACTCTTGCCTATGGACTCCTCAGTTCTGTGGCCAGCTCATGCAGTAGTAGAAAAGGGCCATCCAGGACCCAGGAGGAAAGATCTTAATCCTATTGAAAGGAAAATTCTTCCTTTGAGTTTTTACTCTGATTATAGGGGCCAAACTCAGGACAAAGAGGATTAAAAGGAATTTATTCTAAGTAAGTCAAGGCAACAACTATGCTAATGGACTGATACTGAGGGCTTCAGGAAGGACCAGCTTTTCTAGGGAACTTTTGGAATGAAAAACAATTCAGGTGGGTTCCTATCAGTAAAAAAGGGTTGGGTCCTTGAATCTCAGTTCCTTCCTAAGTAAGCTGCAGATAAGCAGAGGACTCATTCCATATCACCTTCCCCAAATAGAGCCCCTCTGGACACAGGCAGGGCTGGGAACTAAGGGTCTCTGAGTCAGCATAACTTTATTATTATTTTTTTAACTCTCACTTTCTTAGAATTGGTTTCTGTTCCAAAGCAGAAGAGCAGTAAGGGCTGGAATGCAATGTGACTTGCCCAGGGTCACACAGCCAGGAAGTATCTGAGACCAGATTTGAACCCAGGACATCCCATCTCCAGGCCTGGCTCTCAATTCACTGAGCCACCTAGCCACCCTTCAACATAAGTTTCAATAATCCAAACCTTCTAAAACCACAACAATATCATAAAATAGGAGAACTGTTTGTACAACTCAGGAAAAATTGGGCATAGCTGAGTAAGACCTCTACTAGCTATGGACCACTTGCATCCATAGTCATGTATAATTGTATGAATGAATGTCTTCCATGTAAAGGCATCTCGGTGTGGGTGGGCATCTCTTCAGAGGGATGCAGCGATTAACAGCTTCATGGTGAATGGACTCTTGGGAGCTCGCCAATCTCTGAAAGGAAGCCCTTGCCCTTCACTTCTGATGACTCACCCTTTTGTAGCTTGGGGTGTCGGCCTCTTCCTCTCTCATGTCACAGCTCTAGCAGCATGGCTCGGTCTGAGGCTCCAGCTGTTGCCTATTGTCCATCTTCTGACCTATTCTAAGCACTGTATCTCAGAGAAGACACTGATCATTGGGAACGGTCTAGGCTCCAGAGGACTTGATCAGGATGGGAAGGGCTGGGAGGCTTCACCCTGTGAAGATGATCAAAGCAACTGGGATGTTTGTCTTGGACAAGAGAAGACTCAGGGAGGATGTAACCAATGGATGTCTTCAAGCATCTCCAGAGGGCAAAACTAGGAGCACTTGGTGGAAGTTTCCAATTTAAGGCAGGGACCAAGGCCTTCCCCCAGTCCAGATCACCTCCATTTGCCTGCCTGACTAGCCCACATTTGTACATCAGCAGGCTTAGGTGCTTTCTAAAACCAGTGGTAGGGCTGATTTGATGACTGTTTCCAGATCAAGAGGCCCAGAATGAGGGTTTGGGTTCCAGTGTGGTTAGCTCACTGTCTAGGGGCTGGGGTGGCCAGGCAAAATGGTGGAGAGTTCCCCAAACTGAGTGGGTTAAGCCACCAGAGCATAGCCTTGGGAGCTCCAGGGATGCTCTGGATCAGAGACAAGAGGGAGTGGCAAGGACATGGGCAGTTGTGGGGCTCTGTGCAGCCAGGATGCCAGGCTCCTATTAACAAAGCCTTCCGTCCGCTGCACAGCAAGGAAGGAAGACTGGAGGGAAGGGGAGGAGAAGAGCGGCAACAGCTGAGGATCTCCGAGGGGGAATGTCATTCGGAAGACATCTGACATAGCTCAGACCTTGACCAGTGTGGTGCCCTCCCCCTCCCATTCAAGAGCTATCTGCAGAGAGAGACCAGGAGCTGGGCAAGCTGGGCAAGCTGGGCTGTGACCAGCCCCGTGAATGTGTGAATGCCTGCTGCCACCTTAGACACTTAGAATGTGGGAGGACAAGGACAAGGAAGGAACTCGGGCTGGCTCCAAGGCTCAGATGCCCTTCCCTGGCAATGCCCTGGCTCTCCTGGAGGATTCTCCCCTACTGTGGGTCTTCCTGTTGGGCCAAGTTGCCAGAGGTCTGAGACAAAGGGACTGTTCCAAGGCCACCAAGCCCCTAGGGGTGGAGTCTTCCCTTTTTAAGAGGTAAAGGCTCCCAGAGGGCAAGGACTGGCTCACAGACATGCTTGGCACAGGGACATGGCTTAATAAGTGCTTATTGTTAATTCAGAGGAAGGTGTCCTCCCTGCTCTGCTCTGGTCAATCAAATGTGGAGGAGGAAATGGTTCAACCCTGTGTGCTGTGACTTTGGGGAAAACATGACCCCCAAAAGAAAAAGCAACCTTTGGGGTCAAAGAAACCATCATATAGAGACTGACTCTCAGATGGTGTTTTATCCAACGGCAGGATAAGTCTGTTGTTGAATCTTCTTTCAGTTGTGTCTAATCCCATTTGGGGTTTTCTTGGCAAAGATACTGGAGTGGTTTGCCATTTCCTTCTCCAGCTCATTTGACAGATGAGGAAACTGAGAACAATAGGGTTAAGTGACTTGCCCAGGGTCACACAGCTAGAAAGTATAATAGCCAACATTTATATATCATTGTAAGGTTGGCAAAGTGCTTTAGAAATATTATCTCTTTTTATCCTCACAATATCCCTGGGAGGTTACTCCCATTTCCCAGATGAGGGAACTGAGAGATCAAAAGGCTAAATAACTTATCCAGGGCTCCACAAATGCTAAGTATCTGAGGCTGGATTTGAACTTGGGTTTTCCTGGCTTCTGGTCCAGGGGCCCTCCAAGCTGCTATAAAGGGAACGTTCCTGCCATCTTGAAGAATTAGAAGAGCTGTCAGGTAAGAAAGAGATTCAACTCTGGGGAAAGTTGCCCCAGGAGATGGGGCAGAGTTGGAGACTTTGGCTTTGGGTAAGGTGTAGTGCTGGTTTCTGTCCCTCCCGCCATGAAAGCAATCCCAGAAGACCAGGTGTGCCAACTTGAAATCTGGAGACCCCAAGCCTGCCCCCCCCCTCCCCTGAGAATTCACCCCGAGGGAAGTCCCAGACTCAGCCCTTTCAGACTGAATAATAGACCTTAAACTACTTCCTGGTCCTAGTTGGGTGGAACTAGTAGGTCTAAATCAAATATTAAGTAGCCTTTTTGTCTTAGTAGTTTCTCCCATTGTATCAGAGTCCTGCCCTGGGCTGGACCCTTCCCTTTTGTATCCATTGTAAAGCATCAGCCAGTCCCAGATAATCCAGCCTAGGGCTTCCCATTTCCTTGTAGCCATGGCAATGCCAATCAATGCTCCTTCCGGTCCTTAGTTCCCCAAATCCTATTGTTCTCTGGAGGATCTTCCAGCCCGGTGATGCTCTCAGAGATACTGTTGCCAGAGTGCTGGAGCTTTTGACTATGTAGCAGCCGAAGATTGAACAGTAGCTCCTTCCTGATTAAACACTGGTTCTTTCTATCTACTTTAGTGCTTCTGTGTTTTTCCAAGTTAACAGGGACCACAAGCTTGGATTCAGTTGAGTGTGTTTTGTTTGGGTTTTTCAATGGATGGAGGAGCCCCGGCAGTCCATTTAGTGGGAGCTCAGACATCATTAGACAAGCCAGAGAGGATGGATTGCAGGTGGTAGAGAATGAGAGAGAGGGGAGAGGGGAAAAGAGATCTTGTCTCTGTCTTTGCCCTCCGAGTCCCCACATCCTCAGGGACCACCTCTGCCGAGGGAGAGTCAGCAGGAGAAGAAGCTTCCAGCAGATAGCAGAGAGGCAGAGGGGGGTCCACTATCTCCAGGGGCATGTTTTACAGGTGAACCTATGCTTTGCCTCCATTCTTATTCCACCAGAGGGTGGGGGGAGAAGCAAAGTAAAAGTAGCTTCAGTCTTTTTGTTATCGTTCTTTTAAGCCCTTCCCTTCCATCTTAGAATCAATACTCTGTATTGGTTCCAAGACTGAAGAGTAGGATAGGGGTTAAGTGACTTGCCCAAGGTCACCCAGCTAGATTTGAACCCAGGACTTCTTATCTCTAGGCTTGGCTCTCAATCCATTGAGCCACTCAGGTGCTCCTTTATTTTTATTTCTTTTGTTAACTATTTCCCTATCACATTTTAAAAAAAAATCTTTACCTTCCTTCTTAGAATCAATATCAGTTCCTAGACCTAAGAGCACTAAGGATTAGGCAAAAGGGATTAAGTGACTTGCTCAGGGTCACACAACTAAGAAGTATCTGAGGTCACATTTGAACCCAGAATCTCCCATCTCCAGGTCTGGCCCTGTGCCACCCAGTTGCCCCCCTGTAATAACCCTCTAATTGGTCTCCCTGCCTCCAGGCACTCCCTAATCCTCTCCAACTAAGGGGTCAAAATGATTTTCCAAGAGTGAAGGTCTGATATGTCATTTTCCTCAAGAAACTCCAGTGGCTCCCTATTACCTCTCTGATGGAATGGAAACTCTTCTGGCATTTAAAAATCTTCCCTCTCTGTCTCCTTCCTGCCTGACATTCCCATCAGGGCCAAGCCCAAGCTGAGTGACTCTTTAGTGCAGTAGTAGCCCCCAGTTTGATCCTCAGAAGGAGGGTGTGATATACTGGGAGAGGCTTCTGGAGACAAGAAGAGTCACTGGGTTTGGGCTTGGCCCTGTTGGGAATGGTCATCCCCACTCAAGCTCAAATAAGGTCTTTTGTTAGTCCCAGACTAGTGAAGTTGGACTCTCCCTCAGAGAGGAACTCTCATGTGACAAGGGCAAACCTGGGGCTGTCACCTTTAAGCTAAGTAAACTGGGGCTCATTAACTCTTTCTAGTTTGGGGGCTTCTAGATTCCACATGGACATACCTCAGGCCCAGGGGAGAGTGGGCTCAGGCTTAACAGTGTTTGCATAACACTAGTCCCACCAAGTTGGCGAGCCGCTGCTACTGTTAGGCAGAATCCCAAAGGTCATTCTTTACTCCTTGGGACTTTGGCAAAACTTGGCATGTACTTGACTCCTGGGCGCTTGGGCTCCCAGAGCTATGATTTCTAGACCTTCTGAAATGCAGAAGATCAGAGCCGCCAAATTAATCTCTAAAATCTAAAGTGAAATAACAAATAGGGAGGCCCAGAAACCACCAAGGACTCTATTTATGGGGCCACTCGTTGGTCTTTGAGACACAGAAAGCCCAATTACTGTTCCCTTCTAGCAATGTCATGCCTTAGACAGCTTTGAGCAGAGTCAGACTAAGAGCAGAGAGACAGTCTCCAGAGACAGACAGAGAGACAGAGAATCAGAAACAGAGAGAAAGAGACAGAAACAGAGACAGAGGCAAAGAGACAGATAGAGAGAGATACAGAAACAGATACAGAGAGAGACAGAGGCAGAGAGATGGAGAGAGAGAATCAGAAACAGAGAAAGACAGATAGAGACAAAGAGACAGAGAATCAGAAACAGAGAGAAAGAGACAGAGGCAAAGAGACAGAGACAGAAACAGATACAGAGAGAGACAGACAAAGGCAGAGAGACAGAGAGACAGAGGCAAAGAGACAGAGACCGAGAGAAACAGAATCAGATACAGAGAGACACAGACAGCCAGAGGCAGAGAGAAGGAGAGAGACAGAGAATCGGAAAAAGAGAGAAAGACAGACAGAAAGAGAGAGATGGATTGACAGAGACAAAGAGACAGAAAGTCACAGAGAGAGAGGCAGAGAGATTGCCAGACGGACAGACAGATAGATAGAGGCAGAGACAGATAGAGAGACAGAAACAGATACAGAGAGAAACACACAGAGGCAGAGAGATGGAGAGAGACAGAGAATCAGAAACAGAGAGAGACAGATAGAGACAAAGAGACAGACAGAAGCAGAGAGATAGAAGCAAAGGCCACCTGGTGCCCTTCAAAGAGGCCATCCACAGCCTTGTGTTCACTGCCTTCTAGCTGCTCTCCCAGTCTCTTCTTTCCCCTTTTCCAATCTAACTTCCACACAGTTTTCAAAATGATTTTCCAATAGTGGAGGTCAGAAGCGGCTGCAGACTGTTTCAGGCAGCCTTCCATTATAGGTCCTCTTGCCTGTCCTGGAAGCCAGCGCCCCAGTGCCTCCCCAGCACCCTGGCCCTCTGAATAGGCTCCTGAGGAGCGGGCTCAGTGGCCAGTTCCCCATTACAAGGGGATACACACAGAGTGGTACCAGGCATTCCCTCCCCTCCTTTGAATGCAGACTCCTCGAAGGCAAGTCTGTCTGCCTGGGTGTCTCTCTGGAAGTCTCTGTCTCTCTCTCCATCCCTTTGCCTTGCTTTTGCTTGTTCTTTGTACTCCTAGTGATTAGTGCACTGCCTGGTAAATAGTAGGTGCTTAATTAAGGCTTATCAATGGAGTAATTTCATCTATGATGTCACATAAGGAAGATGAACCCAGCGGATCTCTTTTCTTATTGGCTTTCCATATAATCTAGAGATTTCAAAATTAAATGCCCAGGGGGCAGCTGGGTGGCTCAGTGGATAGAAAGACAGGTTTAGAGGAGGGAGGTCCTGGGTTCAAATATGGCTTCCTAGCTGTGTGACCTTAGGCAAGTCACTTAACCCCTATTGCCTACCCCTTACCATTTTATTGCCTCTGATACCATTAGCTAGTATTGATTCTAAGACAGAAGTGAATAGTTAAAAAAAAAAAGAAAATGATTCAGTGCCCGGCCTCATGGAGCCAGGTCTGTGCCAGCACTCTATTTCCCCTAGTTTTTTTTCAGAAAGGATGCTTGACAATTGTTTTTCTTTCTCCATTTTAGAATTCAGATTTTCTCCCTCCCCGAGACGTGCATTGCCACAGTTAAGCAGGGTTGTTGTTTAAGGAGCTGCCCTCTTACAGGGTGACAGCTGTTGGCCCCTCGGCTCACCAGCCCGTCCTAGTCCTACGTCATCCAACAGGCCTCTATTCCCCTGGTTACTAATGGGTCAGCTCTTCAGAGAAAGAATGCCCCCTGCCCATTAGTCATCCCGAATCACTCCTCTGACTGCAGCTGGCTTCATTTAGCCATGAACAAAAGAAAGGAAGAATAGCCTTATGATTTGAGATCTTAAAGGGACCTTCCCAGTCGATGTACATCCTGAAGTACGAGGGGACCAAGGAAATAATGGACTGAATTCCCTGGGGTTTGGGAATCCTCCTCTTCCTCCCCCGCCATTTGCACGCCCTTCATCGCTGAAATGACGGCTGAACGTTCAGGCGACATCAACCTCAGCTGAAATCCCCCGTGTCTGGAGACAAAGGCTCCGCACCTGAAAGCCTTCTGAGGCCTCTGGTTACCCAGGTTACAGCCCTGGTAACCACCCTTGACAAGGGACGCCCTAATGAGAAAAGGTCTCTCTATGGAGGCCCATGAATTGGCAGCTCCAGTTGTGCGAGCAAAGGAAAATTTCCTGGAAAAGGGAGCTAAAAGAGCCAGGCAGGGAGAGTCACTTTCTCAAGCTGGAACTCGTGGCTGCTGGAGAAGATGTTTGGAAACAAGGTGGCTTGGTGAAGGATGTCTCTGGGAATTTGGGGACGACCCCTGGTTTCTCTAGGCCTGGCTCTCTGGTCACTGAGCCACTTAGCTGCCCCCTCCAGGCCTTCTCTTGAGGAGTACCAGAGAGCATCATCAGTGGAGCTGTCCTAATGGTGGATTCATCTTGTACCCATGATGACCTGGGACAGGCCTTGCAAGACTGACCTTCTGACTACATGGGAAAGGCTGGATGTAAAGAAAGTAGCAACGCTCTTAACTCTGCAGTAGAAAAGATGACCAGAAAGCCCAGGAAAATCTATGCAGACATGGAAGCCAATGTGCCACTCTGGGGATTATTGATTGAGGCTACAAAGAATGGAAATGAGAGGGCAGCTGGGTGGCCCAGCGGATGGAGAGCCAGGCCTAGAGACAGGAGGTCCTGGGTTCAAATCTGGCCTCAGACACTTCCCAGCTGTGTGACCCTGGACAAGTCACTTAATTCCCATTGCCTAGCTCTTACCACTCTTCTGTCATAGAACCAATACACAGTACTGTTAAAAAAAACACATAGTACAATTAAAAATGTTAATAAAGTTAATAAAATTAACAATACAAAGTACAGTTTAAAAAAAGAATGGAAATGAGAAAGAAACAAAAGAATATGGCTAAGTTTTCTTTAAACACCCTAACAAACTAATCAAGGTTGCTAATGTAGCCAGTTCTAATTCAAACAACGAAGAAGGTGTGAAGCTGGTTCCCATGTCAGCAAGCCAACAACTCTGTCCCGAGGTTATTAATGGTGGGTTGGCTTTGGCTGCAAAACCACAAGCAAATTGGCCCAGGAGAACATGGATCTTTTTAGAGAAGAGTGGGAAAAACAAGTCCTGATTCTCACAGATGCTGTCGATGACCCAATTTCCATTGAGGATTTCCTGGCTGTCTCAGAGAATCACATTTTGGAAGATGTAAACAAGGGTGTAATTGCTCTCCAAGAAAAAAGATGGTGATGGTTTAGACTAGTGATGGAGAACCTTTTAGAGACCGAGTTTAGAGATGCCACATGTGGGCCCCCCAACCTTACCCCAGATAGGGGAGGGATGAAGTGCGCCCATTGGGCTGCTGGGCAGAGGGGCAGGTGATGAGAGAAATGTCCTCAGGTGTGGTGGAGCAGCCCCCTCTGGCACACGTGCTGTAGGTTCACCAACACAGGTCTAGATCTTGATGCTGGTGTCACTTGGGCATTCATTCATGTTGTCTCTTCAGAGATGGATAACTATGAACTCTGGGGGAGTCTAGCCTGAAAAGGCTATCAGATGGATTTCTTTTTTCTATTCTTAAGTCTTTACTAAGTACTTATTATGTGCCAATATAGCTTGCTAAGTATTAGGAATACACAAAGTGAAAATAGTCCCTGCCTCAGGAATATAATTTTATATTATATGTATTAATATATTATACAACATATACAATATATTATATACTATATGTTTATGTCACATATAATATATGGCATACATATGTTATACTTTGTACCATATATAATATATGACATATACCATATAATATATACTATATAACATATAACACACTTCACATATAATATGACATATATACTATATAAATTATGTATACCATATAACATATACAATATATTACATACTATATATTTAATCACACATGACAGATATGCTATATATAATATACTATATGCAATATATGCTATATAACATACAATATATTATATACTGTATCTTTATATCATATATTAATATATGATATATATACTATAAACAATATATACTATATCACATACCATATAATTATATCACATGTAATATATAACATACTATATAAATTATATACTGTATACAGTGTGTACTGTATATAACATATTATATACTATATATTATATACAATATATTATATTCTGATGGAATATAAGGGAAAATGTGCATGAAACAATATATACAAGACACATAGTCAACTTCATCTAATAAAAATGTCTTTGGGGTTATTGCTTTCTAATATTTTACTGAGAAAATACATTTTACTGGGAAAGTAGAAACTCTTAGTTCGATCCTGCCCTACCAATGAGGAAAATGAATTTATCGATGTAATGAGTACAGCTAAAATAATTGCTGAGGCAGGATCAAGGAGGAAAAGTTGGGAAGAGCCATGGTGGGCCATTGGTAACTGGGTGGGGAGATTATCTTCTCTGGGGTGGACAGTGCCATGTCCCATATCCTAGCAGCCAAGACCCAATGAATGCTGTGGTATGGACAGTGAAGGCCTCCCGTGTGGCCTCCGTCAAGCCCAGGACTCCCAGAGAATGGCTTTCCTCATCCTTCCTGCTGCCTCATGGACGATGAAGGCCCCAGAAAAGAAGCCCTTGGTGAAGAGAGAGAGAACCTCAGTTGCCCAGGCCTCACCACTCTTCTGCCCTGGAACCAATACACAGTATAGACTCTAAGATAGAAGGGAAGGATTATTTAAAAAAAAAAAAATTGAATCCTTATATAGTGATTGACAGATTTAAGGTGGGAACTATTACTCTTAAGTACTCAGGAGGGGGATAGCCAAGAAAATAGACCACATCATACAACTTTCTAACTCAAAGTTTTTGTATTAGAAGAGAACACGCAGGTACATGTTGCTCAGGAGAAAGCTGTCTTCAGAGAAACTGTTTGGGCAGATTCACAGACTGTTCTTTTATTCTTTTGAACCCTTACTTTCTGTCTTAGTAACCACTCTAAGCCAGAAGGGCAAAAGCTAGGCAATGGGGGTGAAGTGACTTGCCCAGGGTCACACAGCTAGAAACTGTCTGAAGCCACATTTGAACCTGGGTCCTCCTGACCCCAGGCCTGGCTTTCTTTTGATCCATTGTGCCCCCAGCTGCCCGTAGGCTGTTCATTATTAAATTAAAAAGTGGCTGTAGGTCCCGAGGCCTTCCCACAAAGGCATCTTATCTTGGCGAGCCGGGTGTTTACCAAGGTTGGCAGTAACCCTTGTGTAAGAGACTTCATGTATGTCTGCAAAATGCCCATCTGAGAGATTCCACATAATATAACGTGGCATGAAGAAAACCGATGACTCTTTTGAGGACACAGGATGAGAATTTTAATGCTCGGCTATTAACAAAATTGCTCTTTAAAAAAAAAAAAAAGGAAAGAATGGACTCATCTTCTGCCTCAGCCTTGCCAGCATTAACCAGGCTTTAGCGCTCTGGATGTTCCTCTGGCCTAACCCCACACTGCCCAGCCCTCGCCCTTCTTAGAGTTTTACTGTAAGGGTTAAAAAAAATAAAATAACAGCCTACTTGTCTGCTTTGAAGACAGCTTTCTCCACAGCAAAATGGACCTACATGCCCTCTTCCGAATGCTCTGTGATATCAGCCACCAATCACAAGCCCCCACAGGGGCCACCACATCCCTTCTCGTGCCCACAGCTTCGCCTCCCTCAGTTACATCATCGTACCCAGCAGGCACTGAGCCCGACCCACAGGGCACAGCAGCCTTTCCCCAACCAGGAGGAGGTAAGCGGTTTGGATTGGGCTGTTCAGATCTTTCAGGCACGTCGGGCTCTTCACGATACCATTTGGGGTTTTCTTGGCGAAGCTACTGGACTAGTTTTTGGATAAACCAAAGTTACTGGTTTATCTTCTCTTCCTTTTTCCTCCTCTTCTTCTTTCTCCTAAGACAGGAGAGTGGCAAAGGCTAGGCAGTGGGGTTTAGTGACTCGTCCAGGATCACCCAGAGGCCAGATTTGAACCCAGGTCCTCCTGACTCCAGGCCCAGTGCTCTGTCTACAGTACCACCTCGCTGCCCCAAGGGTAAGAAAGCTTCGTCCCAAATCCACAGGTACTTGACATTCTTTGCTACTTCTCCAATTGAGACGGCTGGTCTTGCCTGATGGATGAGTTTGTAATTCTATTGGCTTGACCCTGGCAGTATCAAGGATCCCTGGAGAATTTGGGGTGCCCTTAGGACTTAAGGACCCAGGGGAAACTTGCTCCCACCTTTGTGGGCAATTCCTCCACCCAGAGGTCCCCGAGTCCTCCTGGAGAGTCGGGCCACTTGACTGGAGGCGAAGAGTCAAGGCTAGAAGATAAAAGCCAACGGGGCCATTGCAGGTGACCAGCCACGTCCGGGCACACAGGGAGATACACGTACACTAGATATGACAGTCCCAGGGCATCCCAGGGCCTATCGGGTGAGGCTGCTGAGCCGCTGCTATAAATATGAAAAATAATAAAGGCTGCTATAAATATAAAAATTAGGATTTTAATTAAAGCCATGTTGATAGATAAAGTTATTAGACCACGCGCTTATAAGAATTCAAAATCGCCGCCCTCGCCATTACTGTCTCCTATCTCCTCCCTAATCTGCTGGCCAAGAGAGAGAGCCTCCCTCCTAACCCAGGAGATTAGAAACTCTTCCCTGCGTCAAGACATAGGCCTCCCCACGCCCAAAGAACCGGAAACGGAAACCAGTTGGACCACGGGAAATGTAGTTTGATACATTTCCCAAATTTCACTTTTGTACTGCTCTCATTTGGAAGGTTGGATGACAGCATGTCCGGATCCCGGGAGAGTGGGCCCAACGGCATCCCTTTGGGGTTAGAATTTGCTAATCCTGTCATTTCTGGAGTTGCCAAAAATCAAGTTTATTCTGGGCTCCAAGGCAGTGAAGACCCGCTTCTTGACAGAATGGGTGGCTTCTCCTGGGGTTGAGTAAAATGCAACCTACGTGGGGGGGTCCAGTTTCCATTTACGGAACTTCTAGATCCCTTTCTTTGGCCTCTAACACTATTTTTTTTTCTTGGGGAAAAAAGGTTTCTCCCAAACTCATGGCACAGATTGTAGCCATTTCCTTTACCACTAAGATGGAAAATTTTGGTGTGGCCTGCATAGAAAGGGACACTTTTTGATCAGGCCTCAGTTGGATGGACAAGATCTTTTATTTTTTTTTAAGACCTCACCTCACCTTCCATCTTGGAATCAATACTGTGTATTGGCTCTAAGGCAGAAGAGTGGTAAGGGTAGGCAATGGGGGTCAAGTGACTTGCCCAGGGTCACACAGCTGGGAAGTGTCTGAGGTCAGATTTGAACCCAGGACCTCCCATCTATAGGTCTGGCTCTCAATCCACTGAGCTACCCAGCTGCCCCTGGACAAGATCTTGAATGCATGTCGGGAATCATGGAAGAGTTTCCACCTGGGACATTTTTCTCATCAGAGAAGGGAGAAGCCCAGTGGATCTCGATCCCTATGGGGAGAGCTCCATGTACTTTGGAAAGCTCAGTGTGGACCAAGTTTTCTTGGCCTTTGGTTTAAGGCTTAAGAAAGTCCCTGAATGGTCCCTGTTAAGGCTAAATAAGCAGAAATATTTGTCAAACTTTGTGAAATATTCCTTGTTTTATTGAGTCTGGAAAAACTTTGTTCTTGGAGATAATCGTGATTTTGGTCTAAACCCATAGGATGGTGCCTTCAAGGGGTCAAAAACACAGACCCCGAGGCCTGCAATATTTCCCAGTGAGGCCAGAACCAGACAGCCACAGGACTGGGAAAGTTCAAACAAAACAAAAACGCAATGAAATCTTGATAAGAATCCACTTGAAGGGGGCAGCTGGGTAGCTCAGTGGATTGAGAGTCAGGCCTAGAGACGGGAGGTCCTAGGTTCAAATCCAGCCTCAGACACTTCCCAGCTGTGTGACCCTGGGCAAGTCACTTGACTCCCATTGCCCACCCTTACCACTCTTCAACCAAGGAGCCAATACACAAGTTAAGGGTTTATTTAAAAAAAAAAAAAAAAAAAAGAATCCATTTGAAAACTAAGTCACTAGGAGGCCTGCAAGGATCCAGCAGACTCCATTTTTATTTGAGTTTGACAGCACTGGTGTGAATGCTTACCCAACATCGACTGCTTTTCCTTTTGCCTGTATGGCCCTGAGGAAATCAATGAAAGAACATTGCTTGAAAAGGGAGGACAACTGGGTGATTGAGATTGAGAGCCAGGCCTAGCATTGGGAGATTCTAGGTTCAAATCTGGCCTCAGACTCTTCCTAGCTGGGTGACCCTGGGCAAGTCACTGAACCCCCATGGCCTAGCTCAGTGATGGGCAACCTTTTGAGCTTGTTGTGTCAAAATTTGCCAAAAATCCAAGCATCTCTTGGGTGATGTGTCACTTCGAGAAAAAAAAAATCTTGCGATATTTATAGTTTAAATAACAAAAATATGTCATTGTAATATATAACTGTATTTAATAAATCCAAATAGGTCAATGAATATAGGTAGAATTGTCATCTATAGTGCACAGAGTGTCTACACTACACTACAGCAAAAGTTTCATCCTTGGCATGCGGCCACATGTCATAGGTTTACCATCACCAACCTAGCTCTTACTGATCTGCCTTGGAACCAATACCTACTATTGACTCTAAGATGAAAGGTAAGGGGTTAAAAAAAGAAGAAAAAGAACTTTGCTATCTATGACCCCCAGAGACCCCAGAGAACACCTCTGAATTTTTACCAGGAAGGGCAAATATATTTTTATTTTATTTTAATTTTGAATATTTTCCCATAGTTACATATTTCATGTTCTTTCCCTCTCCCCCAAACCCCCCCAACCCTCCTTAGCCGATGCACAATTCCACTGGGTTTTACATGTATCATTGATCAAGACCTATTTCCATATTATTTGCAATAGAGTGTTTAGTGTCTACATCCCCAAAAATATCCCCATCAGCCCATGTGATCAAGCAGTTGTTTTTCTTCTGTGTTTCTCCTCCCACAGTTCTTCCTCTGAATGTGGCTAGTTTTCTTTCTCATAAGTTCCTCAGCCTTGCTCTGGATCCTTGCATGGCTGCTAGTAGAGAAGTCCATTATGTTCGATTGTATCACAGTGTATCCATCTCTGTGTACAATGTTCTTCTGGCTCTGCTCCTTTCACTCTGCATCAGTTACTGGAGGTCTTTCCAGTTCACATGGAATTCCTCCAGTTTATTATTCCTTTGAGCACAATAGTATTCCATCACTATCAGATACTACAATTTGTTCAGCCATTCCCCAACTGAAGGACATTCCCTCATTTTCCAATTTTTTGCCAGGGAAGGGCAAATATTTTAAATAGGAGGAAAGAATGTCACTGGGCATTCCCAATTTCCTTTGAACCCCAGCTCAGGCCCCACCTCCCCTAATTCCCTGGCTAGGTGCCCCAGGAGCCCAGGGGGAGGACCCCTCAGAAGGAGCTTCCAGCTCTGCACATCCATCAACCAGGGGCCATCCTGAGGGAACCTGCAGTAGAGAGAATGATTGTTTGGAGAAAAAAAATTGTAAAGAGAATAATAACTTGCACGTGCATTTAGAGTTATGTTTGGTGGCTTACAAAGACAGGATTGTTATTCAATCTTCCAGAGGAGGCTTGGAGAGGTTGCCACTTGCCCAGGGTCCCTGTGAGGGAGTGGATGGGGCAGTATTTGAATTCAGGGCTTCCCAACTTTTAGTCAAACATTCTATACACTGTCTTACTCAGCTAGATCTAGACTATTCCAATTCTGAGATTTGACAAGCTTTTTTTTTGTTTGTTTAAACTCTTCCCTTTCCTCCTGGAATCTATGTGTTGGTTCCAAGGCAGAAGAGCAGTAACAGCGGCATGGGGGTTAAGTGACTTGCCCAGGGTCACCCAGCTAGGAAGTGTCTGAGGCTAGATTTGAGCCCAGGACCTCCCATCTCTCTATCCATGGAACTACCTAGCTGCCCCCAATCCTTGTGTTTTAGGAAGATGCATCTAAGTGGCAGGATGAGAGGCAGCAAGCAGAGGGAGGAAGGGTTTAAAGGTGATTGCCACAGACCTGGTTGTGGGGGGCAAGGACAAGGGGGAGCAAGGGAGAGGCTGGCTTGGAGAGATCTCTCCAGGAGAATTTGATAGGACTCGAGGAGAGTTTAAAGCCAAGGGTGGGCGGTGAGGGGGAAGAGGAAGGAAGCTGAGCAGCCGCCCATACCTGCCATCATCTGCACTCTGGGCTCCCCCTGGAACAATTACGGATCTTCCTACATCCTAAAGGATGCTGGGAAGCAGCAGAGCTGAGGGAAGCAGCTGAGAATCAAAGGCTTCTGGGTTACCTAGGCAACAGCTCAGAGCCAGGGAAAGCCAAGGACTGGCTGTGGCCAAGACAGAAGGAACAGGGCAGAGAGGGGGCCGAGAACCCAGAAGGGGATATGTGCTGAGCCGGCGCTTCCTCTCCCTGCCAGGATGCTTACCTCACCATTTTAGAGAACACCAAAGAAGGACACAGCCTGGCAGCTTGCCATCCAGGGAGACCAGGGCAGGCAGAGAAGGAACGCAGGGAGTATCTGACCTCTCTGCTGCCAGGACTCCGGGCTGCCAAAGGGGGGAGAGGGGAAGAAGGCGAGGTCCAAGAAAGCTTCCCCTGGGTGAATCGCCTGCACCCCTGAGCTAATACCCTCCCTGCCCAGACCTGCCCAGTGGCAGCCCTCAACAGCCTTTCTTTACAGAATAAGGAAGGGGAATAAGCATTTATTAGGCACCCACTTTGTGCCAGAGTGCTGGGGAATAAGCATTTATTAGGCACCCACTTTGTGCCAGACAGAGTGCTGGGGAATAAGCATTTATTAGGCACCCACCGTGTGCCAGACAGAATGCTGGGGAATAAGCATTTATTAGGCACCCACCGTGTGCCAGACAGAGTGTTGGGGAATAAGCATTTATTAGGCACCCACTGTGTGCCAGACATAGTGCCGGGTGCTTTACAAATATCGCATTTGATCCTGCAAGGCAGGTGCTGCTACTCTCCCCATTTGACAGTTGAGCAAACTGAGGTTGACAAGTTAGGTGACTTGCCCAGGGTAGAATAACTAGTAAGTGTCAGACTCAGGACTTGAACTCAGGTCTTCCTGATTCCAGGCTCAGTGCTCTAACTACTGAACCATCAGCTGCTTTGGGTACTCAGATGGAGGCATGCATCTAGGGTTTCAGATTCACTACAAGACCATTCGCGGAGGCACAGAGAACATCATCCAGTGGGTAGGGGAACATTTTCCAGATGTGCCATGTTCTAAGGGAACCAGTCCCGGGACTGGAGACCTTGTGGAGTTAGGGCTCAGGGAACTGTAGGCTTTAGGGCTAGAGGGGGGTTTAGACTTCATCCCACTCTTCATAATAAGTCTGTCAACAAGGATAGGATCATAGGCCTGGAGCCAGCCCTCTCTTATCTTACAGAGGAGGAACCTGAGACCCAGTGACTTGCCCAAGGTCACTCTGAACCTCTAACTCCAAAGCCAATATTTTTTCCTGTACCTCACTATCTCCTGAAGCATTTTTTAGCATTTAGTATATACCAACTATTATTATACTAGCCAACATTTCTCTAATCCTCTAAGGGTTGCAGAGCCCTAGGATGCCATTATCATTCCCATTTTACATCTAGGGAAACCAAGGCAGGCAGCAGTTAGGTGACTTGCCCAGGGTTATATGTATATATTATATGTAATCATATATCATATTATATAATTATGATATTGACCTATTATACTATGTCCATATTATATTTTTGTATATATTATATAGCTAGGTATAGATTCCCAACCTCTGGTCCAGACCCAGTCATGCCCTCTATTCCCATTGCAGTGCTCCCTTATCTAGTCCTTTGTCTTCAGTTTCCAGAGGAGGCCCCAAGAGATTAAAAAGAGACTCTCCTGGGGGCAGGGAGGAGGGTCAGTGGATTGTGAGGAGACTGGAGGTCCTGAGGTCCAATCTGGCCTCAATAATTTTCAAGCTGTGTGACCTTGGGCAAGTCACTTACCCTCCATTGCCTAGCCTAGTGATTCCCAAAGTGGGCGCCACTGCCCCCTGGTGGGTGCTGTAGCGATCCAGGGAAGCGGTGATGGCCACAGGTGCATTTATCTTTCCTATTAATTGCTATTAAAATTAAAAAAATTAATTTCCAGGGGGCTAAGGAATATTTTTTTCTGGAAAGGGGGCGGGAGGCCAAAAAAGTTTGGGAACCACTGGGCTAACCCTTACCTCTCTTTAGTCTTAGAAATAATGCACGGCATTGATCCTAAGACAGAAGGTAAAGATTAAGACTTTCCTGAGGTCACCTGGGGAGTAAGTAGCAGGGTTGGGGGTCAAAGTCTGGATTCTGTTTCTAATCCTTCCAGTTCAATTCATCTAATATTTATTGGGAACCTACTAAGGGTCTGGCGCTGTGCTCCTTGTTGGGGATTCAAAGACAAAAGGGAACCGGTCCTGCCCTCAAGGAGTTTGCAGTCTAAGGGAGGGGACTGCATGTCCAAAGAGAAATATCCAGATTCAGACAATATAAGCACTTGGCAATTTGGAGGAAGGCCCTAATGGCTACAGTTGGGGGGGAAATCCAGGACAGCTTCCTGTAGAAAGTGGTGCCTGACCGAAGGCTTGATGAAAACCAGGGATTCCAGAGGTTGAGTGAGAAGGGAGGCGTTCCAGGGATGGGAGACAGCTTGTGCCAAAACATGGACGTGGGAGATCATGGTGGTAGGATGCTGGCAGCCACCCTAATGCCAGGTTTCAGGGTGAGAGCAATGACTCCTCCAACACCCAACCCAAGCAAGTGGGTTCTAAAAATAGAGACTCTGCGCCTCTGTTTCTCCATATGAAGAGGGCTGGCTTAGAAGACTCTCAGGCCCCTTCCAGTTTTAAATGTCTGCTCCTCTGATTCTTCCCCACACTTGGGCCCACCTTGCCCCATGGCAGTGGTCCATCAAAGTGAGCCATTGAAGCTGCCCAGGCCCTTTTCTATGTGTGACTTCTTGCTGGCCCCCAACAGGGCCCCAGATCCCCCATCAAGCTGCTTTCTCCAGCCTCTGGGTCTTCAGGGATCTCCTCTCCCTGGACTTTTGATTAGAGATTTTCTTTCTCCTCAAAGTTTCCTCTGTGTGTGTGTGTGTGTATGTGTGTGTGTGAAGGTCAAGGGAGAAAAATAAAAATAAAGTGGCAAAGAGTTATGAGGAATGCTGCACAGACAGGTGGGGGACAGATATGGATGGATGAACAGTGATGAGGAGGAATGCCAACAGCTCCCCAGCGAGGGCCTCACCAAAGGGACAGGGACAGCTGGATGTCTCCCTCTCCTGTGTCTTCCCTCCTCCCTTTTCTGCTTCATCGAAGAGCCCTAGAGCATAGAAGCAGAGATTCCTGAGACGCCTCAGGGACCCCCAAGCTGAATTGGACTCTGGCTGGGCAGGAAGCCCCACTCTGACGTCCTGAAGGGGCTCCATCTCCAGTTCATCTGAAGACCTCCAGGGGCGGGGAGCTCACTACCTCTTGAAGGGTCAGCAAGAGTGCCACGACCCAGAAAAGTGCAATGACATTTCTGGAAAGCTCTTCTTGTGCTTATTGTTACCAGATTTCAGGGTCATGATCTCATTGCTGTAAAATCTGTTTCCAGTCGCAAGGCCAGATTTCACCTGAACGGACCAATCCTGGTGTCAGAGGAAAGTGTCCCGAGGAGGCCCTGTGACCCTTCTGTCCTGCCCAGGAGCAGGGCGGGCTGCGGTGAAGGCCTGCAGTATTTAGAGGATGGGCAGACAGAAACGGTTAGAGGCGGCCTATCGTGGGTCACACTAGTTCTCCCAGAGCGGTACGGTGGATCTGGAGGTGCTGTGCGTCCCTTTGAACTGTGACCACAGAGCTGGAGCATTGGACCCTGGGGAGGGTCCATGGTGATGAGATGCCATCAGAATTGGGGATGAGGGACAGCTGGGTGGCTTAAGTGGATTGAGAACAAAACCTAGAGGCAGGAGGCCCTGGGTTCAAATCTGATCTCAGACACTTCCTTGCTGTGTGATCCTGGATAAGTCACTTGACCCCCATTGCCTAGCCCTTACCACTCTTCTGCCTCATAGTATTGATTCTAAAATGGAAGGTGAGGGGTTAAAAAAAAAGGAAGACCACCCTTCGGCCACCCTCTCTAGTGCTGGACATGCCTCCTTCCACCGTCTCTGACACCAGGGTCAGGAGGTGCTCTGCCTTACAAAACCTCAACCTTTCCCCTATGGACATCACGCAGTGGCCCCTTCTCCTCACCCAGATCGATGGCCCTATGCAGAATCTGGGGATGGTTCTCCTCCAGACCCCCGGAGCTCAGTGCTTGGCTTCGCATGTCACCGTCTGCCTTCATACTCGGAGACCTCAGGGGATATGGCGATTCCCCTCAAGCATCTCCAGTATCATCTACCCTGGGCCAGCCCCAAAGATGGACCCAGAGACAATGCCCTGGGAGTCAGGAAGAGGCAGAGTGACCAGAGATGATGGTAAAGATGGAACAAGAAGATGGACTGGCTTCCCCATGGCGCCATGTTGGATCCCTTCTCCTTCCCCCTCTCCCTTTCCCGCTACCTTTTGTGTGTCTTCCCCATTAGATTGTAAGCTCCTCAGGGGCAAGGACTGCCCTCCTTTCTCCATGTTTGTATCCCGAGAGCTTGGCACAGTCCCTGACACACAGTAGGATTCTCCACCAAAGTCCTTGTCGCCATCAAACTGTCGGACATCAGAAGCAAAGATTTTATCGGTGGAACATAACTAAGGAAGCTGCCCGCCAGGCCTGCCCCCTTTGCTGCCACACTCTCATGGCCGTGACATCCCTTTGACTGGCAGCTGAAGCCTTCCATATATGTCGCCTCCATTAGAATGGGAACTTCGGCTTCTTTTCCTAAACCCTCACCTTCCATCTTGGAGTCAATACTGTGCAGAATAGAGGCAAGAGTGAGGCAATGAGGGTTAAGTGACTTGCCTAGGGTCATACTGCTAGGAAGAATGGGAGGCCAGATTTGAACCCAGGACCTCCCATCTCCAGGCCTGGCTCAATCCACTGAGCCACCAATTGGCTCGAGTTCATCTCTTTCTGAAGGCCATCACTCCACCCCCATCAACCCTCTCTGCTCTTATTGTCTGGAGGCTGAACAATGCAGGAGGAACCCTAGCACGCCAGGCTACCTAGCTTCACTCTACATTTATTATCCATCCAAATTCAGATCCTGGCTGTGAAGGGCTAAATTTTGGGGGCAGGAAGGAGTTTGATCAAAAGCCAGTGCGCAGTTTATTAAACGCAAAACAGTTTATTATTAGGAAATATCGGATAGGAAATAGGAAGGAGGAAAGGGAAAATAATCTTACAATGGCTTGTAACTCTCCCGCAGATCCCAATCCTAACTCAATTCCTCTAAAAAACCCCTTAACCCATCTGCCTCAGAGGGCAGTATCTTCTGCTAGGCCGAAGCCCTGGCCTACCCTCCTGCTCTCACTATCTAACAATATAACCTCTATCTAGCTACCTTATCTACCCAAGCTAATCGGTAATCAGTAAGGCTATAAGAGTGCGGCCATCCGCCGTGGACTCCCTCTCCTTCTCCATTCTCCATCTCGCCCCTGCGATGCCGTCCCCCCCTTTCCCTGGTCCTTCTCCTGGCCAAGGTCAATCCCTCCAGTCTGGCCCCAGATCCCCTGCCTCTTCCCTAACCTTCCCACAATCTTATAATAACAGGCAGCATTGTAGATCTTACTTTGATTACAGTATTATCTCATTGAATCCTGACAACAGCCAAGAGAGAGAAATGCCATGATTATCCCCGCTTTGTATGTAAATCAGTAGTTCCCAAACGTTTTTTTTGGCCTCCCGCCCCCTTTCCAGAAAAAAATATTCCTTAGCCCCCTGGAAATTAATTTTTAAATTTTAATAGCAATTAATAGGAAAGATCAATGCACCTGTGGCCATCACCACCCTCCTGGATCTCTGCAGCACCCACCAGGGGGCAGTGGCGCCCACTTTGGGAATCACAATATATCATAAATGAAGAAACTATGGCAGGTGAGGTTAAATGACTTGCCCAGGGTCACACAGCTAGTTTCTGAGGTCAGATTTAAAGTGAGGTCTCCCTGACTCTGGATGGAGTGCTGCTCTATGCTCTGCCACACCCAGCTCACTTCTCCCCTGGCCACACTACTCTGGGACTTCTCCCCCATGCCCTGGGAAGCTCACTACTGGAATGACCACATCCATCTTGGGACTCCACCTCATCAACTGACCTCTGCCTCTCTGATTGGAGAATGGGGCCGTGAACTGCAGACCTGTTGAGAGAGAGCCCAGCTCAGCCATCTGACTTCTCTGATTCTTACCATGCTTCCCCACCTCCTTTCCAGCTTTGTATTTGTATTCCCTGAACTTAGCGCCATGCTTAGCACATAGGAGGGGCTTAATACATGTTTACTGATTGACCTGGATACCTCGGAGGAGACGTGTTGTTAGTGTTTTGTTGTGTCTGACTCTGGGTGACCCCATATGGGGTATTCTTGGAAAATATTCTGGAGTGGAAGATATACCATTTCCTTCTCCAGCGATTTTGACAGATAAGGAAACTGAGGCCAATAGGGTGAAGTGTCTTGTCCAGGGACATGTAGCTAGGAAGTGTCTAAGGGCAGATTTGAGTATAGGACCTCCTATCTCTAGGTCTGGCTCTCTAGCCACTGAGCCCCCCAATTTGGAATTTTCTTGGCAAAAATGCTGGAGTCATTTGCATTTCCTTCTCCAGCTTATTTGACAGCTGAGGAAACTGAGGCAAACAGGATGCAGTGAAATGGATTCCAGGGGTTGGATTGACCCTAGAGGGAATAGGGAGGAGCTGAAGATTTCTGAGCAAGAAAGTACAGATCAGACCCAGCTTTTAGGAAGATTATTTTGGCCACGGCATTACCACTGGGTGATGGTTCTGGACTATTTCCTTGTTCAAAGGCTAGGACTTAGTCAGAGGGTTACTCCAGAAGGCAAGCTCTGTTGACCTCTGCCTTGGTCCAACCTCTCTCCAATGTCCTGGCCAGTTGTGAATGCCATCGTCCAGAGGAGACAATGACAAGCCAGGGTGTCCGCAGGAGGGCAGCCTGGAGGGGGAGAAGGCTGCAAATCAGGCCACATGGGGATCAAAAGGAGGACCAGAGAACCCTTGAGAAGCCCCAGCAGGGAGGTGATCGTGGTCTTCTTCAGGGAGTCCCTGACCCGTGAACATAAGCTCCCTTGTTCTTCCTCAAACATGACCTCTCCCTTGTCATCTCCACCTCCCTGGATCTGCTGCAGGAAGTCTTTCCTGGTGATCCCAGATGCTAGTACCTCCCCTTGGTCTCTCATGTGTATGTTCTTGTTCCCTGGGTCACCTCCACCATTACTCCATGGGCAGCCTGAGATCAAAGACTCTCTCCTCTCTCTCCTCGTTTCCCCAGCACTTAGCATGATGCTTGGCCCGGAGGAGAGAATACATGAGGTGGCTAGGAAGGTGCCATAGTGTGCACTCAAGAAGACCTTAGTTCAAATCGAGCCCCATTGCCCAGCTCTTAGCACTCACTTTTCTGCCTCGGAACCAACGGAAGGTATTGGCAAAGATACTGGAGGGGTTGTCTATTGCCCTCTCCGGCTCCTTGTGACAGGTGAAGAGGCTGATTTCAGGCCCTGACTTAATCCATTTGCCACCTAGCTGCCTCTCCTAGTATCCTAGGGTACTAGGGAACCATTGGTTGTTCCTTCTTCCTTTTCAAAGAGGACCAATGACATGGGGGGGAGGGGGAATATCTTGACTTGCACAAGTGAGGAGGCAGAGCCTTATAGAGTCATCAGTCTTACTCTTCTGGAGTCATCAAAGTCCAGTGGCAAACAAAAGTCAGGGGGCAGCTAGGTGGCACAGTGGCTACAGAGCTCTGGACTCAGGAGGACCTGGGTTCAAGTCTGACTTCAGATACTTCCCAAGCTGTGTGACCCTGGGCAAGTCACTTAACCCTGTTTGCCCAGTCTTTGCCTTTCTGAAGTTGTTACTGGGACAGAAAGTTCAAAAAAAGACAAAAGTCAAGTCAAGATGACCAGTGATGGCCCTAGATGCAATGGACGTCCTTAGTGTCTTCAAGTGTCTGACCAAGCTCTAAGGACTCCATAGCAACTGCTTCAGCCACTTTCATGGCCATGTTGGGACAACTTGCCCTCATCCACTGGGGAAAGTCTGCACGTGCTCGAGACAGACATCTCCGAAACACACCAGTGGGTTTGAGGAGTGAGTTCCCCTCATCTTGGTTTAACTTACCTTCATAGAGGGTTTTACCAGTGTATGGCCAGCCACTGTTCGTGGACATCTTCTTGGAGCCCTGGGTAAGTGTTGGGTGCCAGCTGGATACCAAAGATGGCCAAGCAGCCCTGGCACTAGAAGGGCTGGTCCTCCCTGGATGCTGCTCCACCCAGAACCATTGGTAAGGAACCAGAGAAAAACCACAGGTTTGGGTGTGGGCAAAGGCCTCAGTTTTCAAATGTAGATTCTTCTCTTCCATCTCCCCTCCATTGGCCCAAATAAAGTGGCAAAGAGGGAGGATTAGGGCCAGGAAGTTGGGGGATTCATTTAAATTTGTTTGCCTATGAACCAGAGAGGAGGTTCCTTCAGAATTTCTAACTGTCAGATAATGGTGTGGAACCAAGGAATGCGATTCAGCCCCAGACACAGAAAGTCAAAAGAAAAGAAAAGACTCAAATCTTAGCGTGAGGGCAACACCCTGTGGCTAGAACCAGGGGCTTGGAATCCTTCTAAGACTCATCCTCCCAAGTTCAAATCTGGTCTCAGACACTTCCTAACTGTGTGACCCTGGGCAAGTCACTCCTCCCAGTTGGCCTGCCTCAGTTTCCTTATCTGTCAGAGGAGCTGGAGAAGGAAATGGCAGGACACTCCAGTATAGTATCTTTGCCCAAGAAAACCCCAAATGGAGTCAAGAAGAGTCAGACGTGACTGAATGACTGAACGTCAACAACATATGAGGTTTAGATTTAGAAACTACAGATGTTTAGCCTGGAGAAAAGAGGACTTGGGCAGGTGGAGGTTATCTGAAGCATTTTATCTGTATTTGAAGGGCAGTGGAGATTTGGCCTGGCAGGGCAGGATTAGCATTAAGGCAAAACTTCCAAAGGGGCAATCCAAAAGTGGAATGTGCTGACTTGGAAAGGTGGAGGAGGAGGAAGAAGAGGTGGTGCCCTCCTATGAATTCTTATTTTTTTTTCTTTCTTTTTTTTTTTTTTTAAACCCTTAACTTCTGTGTATTGGCTCCTAAGTGGAAGAGTGGTAAGGGTGGGCAATGGAGGTCAAGTGACTTGCCCAGGGTCACACAGCTGGGAAGTGTCTGAGGTCAGATTTGAACCTAGGACCTCCTGTCTCCAGGTCTGGCTCTCAATCCACTGAGCTACCCAGCTGCCCCCCTATGAATTCTTATTCAGGAATTGGCTGGACTAGATAGCCTGAGGACTGTTCCACCTCTGAGATTCTGGGCCTTTGGGCCAGAGATTTCTGATTAGATCTGGGAGTTTTAGCATTTACTAAGTACTTCTCTCAAAACCACCCCTTTGGGAGTCCAAATTCAATACTTTGTTTTACAGATGAAGAAACTGAGGCCCAGACAGGGGTTCTGTGGCTTGCCCCAAGTCACCTGGGCTAAGGCCTTTCAGGGCTAAGACTTGTGGCCAGGTCTCCTATGAACAAGGTCAGTGCTCTTTCCCAAGATGCCGCACTGTGTAACTGTTGTCCACCAAATCTCGCCATCGCTCTGACTCTTTCACTCATCATCGCATTTTCATTAAGTATTTTATTATCAGCTTTTCAGATTCCAAAGACATATTCCTACTAATGTTCTGTCTCTTAGGAAAAAGTGCCAGGCCAAGGAGGCCAGGTAGCCCTGGCTGGAGGTATTCGCCGGGAGAGCAGGGTCCTCCTTTCCCCCAGTGACTGAAGGACCTCTTCTGACTTCGAGAGAGAGTTGTTGAGGGAGCTCAGAACAACAGGTAACTAAGCAGAAGCAGAAATGACTTCATAGATGTTAATGGCAGTGCAGAAAGCCTTCCTCTCACTCTCCAGAGTCCTGGGCAGGCCCTTGACAGTCAGGCTGGTTTGGTAGTTTTCCGAACTGGCTTTCCTTGGGATCATCGATTTCATTGGAAGTTTATTGTCCGTGATTAAATGATACCAAGGGGCCTAGCAGAAACAAATGAAAGGAAGTTGTGTTGTTTTCACCCAAAGATTTCCTATGATTTTGATTCAATTAAAGGGAGATCAGGGTGGCTAGCAGATGAGCCAAATGGAAAAACCCAAAGTATTTCAGAGGAAAAGTTTGGTCTGAAAAACATGGCGGCCCCCTTCCAATGCTTCTCTCCCTTCTTTATGCTCACAAAGTCCTCTCAAGGAGTGAGGCATGGAGGGGGGCCTATAGTGTCAGGGCCTAGATTGGTAGGGAACCTTGACCTAGTCTAAAGTGAGTGACCAGTTGAAATACCAATTTGCTGATCTCTCCATCGCCATCATCAACAGACTCTAGGCCAAGTTGGCAACTGGACACTTACAAGGAATTCTTAAGTGGCAATAAAGAGATTTGGGGAAGTCAGGTCAAATTTGGACTTGGAATACTCTCTTGGGTTCTTGGTGCTTGCTTGGATGGTGTGGGGCTGCTTAAGCAGCTTGCAGCACCCCCTAGTTCTGGGATTAGTAGAAAGTGGTCACAGGAGTGGCTCTCTTGGGCTTCTTTGATTGGGGCCTATTCAAATGCAAAGCTATTAACTCAGCAGCTGGAATTGGTAGGTGTTGGTACTCCAATGGGTGATGTCCTCATCAATCATGCTGCGCTCAGTGAAGGTGACGTTCCCTTCGGCATCAATGAGAACTATGGTGTTTGTTCTGAAAGAAAGCAATGGGAGAAAGCCAGTTAATCCCACAGCCCCCCAACCCTTTCCAGAACTTCCCCCTGTCTTCTCCCTCTTCCCAGATTGCTGGGAATCAGGGCAGTGACCAGGGAAAGAGTCAGAAAGCAGCTAGGATGAAAATGAACTCCATGTGGAGAACAGAAACCAGGTGGCCCGAGTTCTACGAGTTCTAGCGGCATTCTGGGGGTTTACTACAACTGGTAAATCCATGGACCTCATACAAGAATCCCCAAGGTGATAAAGACCAAGAGACCAGAGTAGAGAGACTCCCTGATGAGAAGCTTTGAATATTGATGAGTGTGTGCAATGAGCCAACACAAATCAAGTGCTTCAAATTCTTTTCTAAAGGGCTTCTTTCTTTCAAGTGCTGACACATCTCATTTCTACCTCCTATACCCAGGAAAGCCCTACTAAAGGCCTCCTCTGAGAACTTGGAGAGTTTCTGGGCTAGGAAGAGAGACCTGGCTTTCTCCTGATGAGGAGGGGGTCCTAGTGGATCCAGCACCCCATGGCCGCCTCTTTATCAGTCATGCATTTCCATGATCATCTCTTTATCCTTGTTCAGGGATGGTGAACTAGGGGTGGGTGATGTGAGAAATGTCCTCAGGCACAGGTGGAGAGGGGGAGGGGAGCAGCATGGTGAACTCTGTGCCAGGGCCCACAGGCAGGGCTCTGAGGGCCCCCTCTGGCACACGTGCCATAGGTTTGCCACTGTGGTCCTGGTTCTTCTTGGCTATCTGTTGCCAGATGCTCGAGCCCATCATAGCTTTTCTGAGTGTCTGAAATTCTTGGGTTCCTCCTCTACTGTACCAGGACTCCCAGGCAGACACCATCATTGGCCCAATGTGGAAAATGTGTGCCTAGCCCTGTGGCCCTCAGTCAGAGATAAGCTTGTCCAGACCTCAGGCTGGTTCACCCCTGATGGGTGAGCCACGGATATGGCATCAGAGACTTTGAGTTTGAACCCAGTTCTTCAAGGACTTAGTCCTGGGTAACTGTGCAAGTCAGTTAATCTTTATAGAACTGGATTTCCTCACCAGTCAAATTAGGAGGTATAAAAAAAGATCTAAGGTTCTTGTGGGCTAAAGATCCTCTGACTGACAACACTGTTTTATGAGACCCCAAACTGACCCTCATCCCTGACAACTTGCCTTACAGAAACCCTTATCCCAGACTGAACGATAAACCATCCAGAACCAGATACAGTGGCCCATGGAGTCGAATCTTAAGTATGTTTTTGCCTTCTTAGTATCTCTTATTGTATCTGGGCCTCTCCCAGGGAGTCTAGATTCTGGCCACTTCGTTCTTCCTTGGTTATACTCCATCAGGTATAAGTGGAACCTCAAGTTCCTTTGTTGGGTGGAAATTCCCATCATTGGAGCCTTTCCTGGACACTGTGTTCCCAGAGTCCCAAGCGGCGGCTCTGGGTGGCGGCCCCAAGAACACTGTCTCCCTTGTCCTGATTAAAGATGTGATCCATTAGAACTGCTTTGGTGGGTCTGTGTTTTTTCAGGTTGACAGGATGTACAAAGCTAAGTCCTGAGGGCAGCTGGTGGGTAGAGGCCTAGGCATGGAGTCAGAAGACCCGAGATGAAATCCTACCTCATACTCTTGCTAAGGGGCAGATCCACTTCTGCCTTCACTTACAAATAAGTTTCCTTTATCTGTAAAGTTGTTTCAGTGGCCCTTTGTGACCCTATTTGGGCTTTTCTTGGCAAAGACCCCGGAACACTTCTCCTTCTACAGCTCATTTGACAAGAGAAAACTGAGGCAAACAGGATAAAGGGGTAAAGTGACTCCCCCTTGGTCACACAGCTAGGAAGTGTCTGTGTCTGGATTTGAATTCTGGAGGAAGAGTTGCCTGTCCATTGTGCCACCTAGCTGGAGATATGAATAGCTCTCTCCTCCATTCCTGCCAGGGTTTTTGTGAGGGTCAAATGAGAAAATAATTGTAAAGTGCTCTGTAAAACTCTAGGAAAGCTACTATTATTGTTAGAACCCTGCCAGGCTGTTTCCAGGTGAGACACTCCCTTTCTGAGTGTTGCCTACATAGGAAGATCCCTGCCCTGCTGCTGGCCCAGAGAGCCCCCTGACCCTGGGCCCATAGAACTATGTGGCAGGACACAGGGCTGGGATGGGGCCTCCGAGACAGGAAGGTCTTGTTTCCTCCATGGCCTCCCTGGGCCTGGGGTTCATGTGTGGGCTCACACCTCACCTCCAGGGCTGACTAGCACAACCTCGTGCTCCTCTCTTTGCCTCCTTCTCCCAGACTCTCTCATCTGGGGCCCTGTTCTGCCTCGGCCTGGAAGGAAGGCCCTTCTCCCCCTGCTCCCCTTCCACACCATTCCACCCTTCCCATCTTATTGCTCTTGACTTCTTGAGTGCCAGGGCTGGGGACAAGCGCCAGACAGCGCTGGGCTATAAAAGGGGCACAGCGAGTGCTCCCTTAAACGACACTCTCATCTAGTCATGAGACCCCCGTGTCAAGTTCTGGCTCTGGCCAGACGCCACAAAACGCATGAGAGCGATGCTCCTGGCTCTGGAGGGGATGGAAGAGGGCCGCAGAGGACATCACTGGGAAGCGGGGGAAGGGGGAAGTTGCAGATTCGTTGATCAGAGTGAGCCCAAAGTGGAATGCATAACCCACACTGGGAGGTCCCAGAGCCAAGGCTGTCCTTGGAGGGGGAGCTTGTATTGGACCTTCTCCCCGGGGAGCAGCAGACGGGCTGGGTGGCTGCAAGAGATTCCCTTCTGCCTCGAAGGTTCTGTGTGTGAATCCAAGTAAATTCATCCTGCTACCTTTTCAGTCCTACTGTGGGAAAAGCAGACTAAACTCTATTGGCAGGGAGAGCCTCCCAAAGGCCTCTGAAGGCTCTGAGGCTCACTTCAGGGACAGAAACCGAAACCTCCATCCATCTGCCATGAGCCATGAGGGAAGCCGCCAGGCTCAGCAAGAAAGAGGAAGTGCGTGAGTCAAAGCCTGGGCCACCTCCAGAGCCTGGCTGGACTCTTCCCCCATGGCCACAGGATGATGCTCTTTTCTCTATCCACGGCCCACGCCGAGTGTCATCTTTTTCAGGAAGTCCTCCCGATGGCCCCAGGAAGCAGGGATCCCCCTCATCCCCTCCGAGTTCTTGTCTCTCTTGCTTTGGCCTTTCCTCACACACACCCCACCTTCCCAGTGACTTCTGATTAAGTCTCTCCCTCCTAACTAGGCCCCAAGGGCAGGGATCTTTCCTCTCTGTAGCTCCTAGTGCCATGCACAGTGCCATGAACAGAGAAGAAGCTTAATAAACGTTTGTGCAGTTAAAGGATGAATCGACACAAACTACCAAGTTAATGTCATCCATTCATTTTGCCTCAATGTCTCAATGTTTGTTTTACCTCGTGCCATATCCTGGGCAGCGCACACACACAGCGGCGTATTTATTCAGGATGGGCAGGATATAATCCTTCCCCTGGTCTTCGATGGCAGGGTCTGGCAACTGGCTGGAAAGACAGCAAGAAATTACTACCGTGTCTATACCAGCCCGACTCTCACCCCCTCTGATTTCCCTTTTCCCCAGTGCCTGGCTCATCCTCATGCCTTGTCTTGGTCACAGCACTCTTCTGTTCCCCAAACTCCAGGGTGTCTTACCAACCAGCTCAGAGGCTGATCCCAGGCATTCAAGACCCTCCACGGTCTATCCCCCTCCTGCTTTGCCAGTCTTATTTATCTCCTATGAATCCTTTCCAATCTCCCACCAAACTGGACAACCCTCTCACTGTCCCTTCAAACGGGCCCTGAATTTCCCCACCTCCACGCTTTTACTCGTGCCTAGAATGTCCTTCCTTTTCTTTGCCTGTTGAATCTCTCTCTGGTATGAGCAGAGGAGCCATCCTTTGAAACTTAACTCAAGTGTTGCCCCTTCCTGTTGGTAGTAACCTTTTAAAATTTTTTCAGGTGTCATAGAATAATAATAATTAACATTTTCCTAGTGCTTTAAATATTTTTTAATTAAAAATTTTTAAATCAGCAAAAAACTGCCTTCTCTACACTTTCTGCTATCTCTATTGAAAAAGAAAGAAAATGAAAACCGTTCCCACGAACAGGTATAGTCAAGTAAAAACAAATTCTGGAATTGGCCATGTTTAAATAGAGTCGCACTCTGCACTCTGAACACAGTAGACGCTGTTAAATGTATCATTTGAATGAGATGGAGCAGAAGGAAATGTGTTTCTCAGAAGGCAGACCCTTATCTCTTCAGCAGTGGTCTACCCTTTGGAAGTGGCCAGCCTCCAAGGACCTGAGCTTTTGCTCTCTCGGAGTCTCCTTTGTAGGGGATTGTGTTAGTGGAAATTTGGGATTCTTTGGGTTTCATTGAGTCTTAATATTCAGATGCATGATATAAACTTCCTGTTGGCGCTTAGGGGACTTGAGAACTACATTTCCCATGACTCAAAGGACTTCCTGTCTTAAACAGAAGCTTAAATAGGGAAAACTTGATTGGGACTCTCTCTTTCCTGCAGAACAAGCCAGGTGGGTAGAGGTAATGGCGGGGCATTTGAATTAGATCCTAGCAGGCATGTGGCCTTCTTAATTACCAATATGGCTTTAAATAAACTATTAAATATTTTGAACATGTCCATCTATATCAATATTATTTGTAACAGGATCTAAACAGCTGACAGTCCTCTCTTTGGAATCTTCTCTTTCTCCATCTACACTTTCTCCAAGGGTTTAAAAAGCAGATTGACAATCTTTGAAGTGCCCTTGGAGAACCTCTAGGGAAGTCCTGTTGTGACCTGGAGTTGACTCTGTCTTCCCAAAGACCCTTGCTGCAGAGTGCCAGCCTTGGCAGGGGCAGAGAAGAAAAGACTCGGGGGCCAGAGAGGGCAGTCTGTTGTCTGAGGACAAGCCTAGCTGGGCCAAAAGAGGCAGCCATCAAGTATTCATTTTTGTGTCTACAAGAAAGTGTGAAGATCATCTCCCTGTGCTCCAAGGACCACAGATCTGTGCTGGAGGGCATGCTCACACAGGAAGGGTCTTTCAAAGGCCTGAAGCAATGTGATTAAAATGGCAGCAAATAGTGAAACAGCTCTGTAGAGAAGCTATTTGCACTGAAAGATAATATTCATTAAGATCCTTGGATTTTGTTGTTCAGTTTTTTCTAACTCTTCTTGACCCTTTTGGGGATTTCTTGGCAAAGATCCTGGAATGGCCTTTTCTTTCTCCACCTCTCATTTGACAGGTGAAAGAAACGGGGTTCAGTGACTTGCCCAGGGTCACACAGCTAAGAAGTGTCTGAGGCTAGATTTGAGCTCGGGAAGATGAGTCTTCCTGACTCCGGGCCTGGTGCTGTGCACTATGGTGCCAACTAGATGCTCAAACCTCAGTTTGAGTTAGGTTGTTGGTTAGGAAATGAGAAATCCATGAGTTTGGTTAGGTATCACTTTGCTCTCCCTTCCCATATGATCAAGGCTTAAGGGATCAGTTTCTATCACACACTGATCTTGTGAGGTTTTCCTGGCCTTAACAGAATCTTAAACTTGGGCTAACATGTCTGAGGCTAAGACATAAGAAGTAGGCCTGCCTAGACAGCAGCTCCTTTGAAAAAGACCTGGAGGTCTTAGAGGGCTGCAAGCTCTTTAGGAGTTAGTGGGGTGGCTAGCAGCCAAGAAGGCGGCATTAGGAGAGGGAAGGAACCTGCCTCCGCAGCCTGCCCTGGTAAGACCTCATCTGGAGTGCGGGGTTCAGTTTTACAGAGGCAATTACTGGGAGAAGGGCATCCCGGGGAGGCAGCTGGGACAGGAAGGGCATCGCTATGGAGACCAACTGAAGACTCTGGAGAAGAAAAACCTTTGGGAAAATGTGATCCCCATCTTTGGATCCGTGTCAGGCTGGCACCGGGGACAGGGACGAGCCTTTTCCTGCGAGGGCTCCCAGGGCAGAAGCAGAGCAGAGGGCGAAAGCTGTAAAGAAGCACCTTGAGGTGAGGATGGGTGTCAGAGAAGCAGAAAGGGCTGCCTCGGCAGCTGCTATGTTCGCCCTCATTTGAGGCCTTTGAACAATGGTCTGACAAGTGTCTGGGAGACACGTTCCTGGAAATTGTGTCGTAAAGCCAGTCAGTGTAAAACGGATCCAATTTGGCATCCAGTAAATCAGAGAGATGGCCCCAAATGGGTCATCAAAGCAGGGACAGGAGATACATTTGGAGTAGGTGGAAAGTGGTGCAAGTGCTTGGGCAGGGTGGAGAAGGGCACGGGATGGGGCAGGGGATCCCTTTTCCATATGGCACCCTTTCAGATACCTGAAGGCAGCTGCCATGCCCACACTCAGCTTTCTCTTCTCTAAGGTGAACTTCCCTGACTTCTTTTTTTTTTTTAAACCCTCACCTTCTGTCTTATTGTTTCTAAGGCAGAAGGGCAGTAAGGGCTAGGCAATGGGGGTGAAGTGACTTGTCCAGGGTCACACTGCTAGGAAGCGTCTGAGGCCAGATTTGAACCCAGGACCTCCTGTTTCTGGGCCTGGCTCTCAATCCACTGAGCCACCTAACTTCTTTAAATGATCCTGGTGTGAAGGAACCTAGATTCTTCACTGTTTTGTACAAGCCATTCTCCCTCCTCCATTGGCCCCTTGAATAGCTCTACAAGGAGGCCTTTGCTGATGCTCCTTGTTGCACAAGATTCTTTGGTATTACCATTGTACCTATTTAGGGGGCAATGCTGGGGGCTCTGAGAGGTATACGGTCACCAGCTGGACTTCTTCTTTTCCTTCCCTCCTGGGCGGGGCAGCCCTGAATCCTTGCCAAGCCCTGCTTCTCTTCCTTGAGGGGGCTTTTCTTTGGCTCTGTCCTCTCTTCCGTAAGTCCAGAGTTTCTGGCCATTTAACTGGCCACATTCTACTGTACCAATTTGCTTGTTTTTCAGCCTAAAGACCATTGGAGGGCCCTCAAGCCCACACGAGTTTCTGTCAGACAAAAAGGGGGCAAAAGCATCCCAATACTCCGGAGACTCAGCGAAGGGCATTTCTGCTATTCAGAGACTTTGGCTAGCTGAGCCTATGAGGCAAGATCAGCTACAGGAGCCATTCAGGAAAAAGGAACAAGCAGTGCATCACAGTGTCTGCTACTGGCCAAGAGTGGGGAAGAAGGGGGGCCTTGGGGGAAGCTTCCCCCAGCCCTTAGAAGGGTTTGTGGAGAGCCTGCGGCCTCAGGCCTAGGCTTCCCTCGGAAGCTCCTTTGGAGGTTCTCTTCCACCTTTCCCTCCTCTGCAGCCCTGCTCTGTGCCTGAGGCTTCCTCATCGGTTCTGGAGTCCCACAGGCTGTTTTAAACCCAGACATGTTGAGGCCTTCTGGCTCTGAATGGTTGGTTTGAGTCTGGTTCAGGGCTGAATCCGCCTTTCCAGATGTGCTCTGAGCAGGGGAGGGAAGAGTGGGGCTGCTGTGCCCCATGAGCTCCTTCCCTGATGCCTACAGACACGCCTTGGGCTTCCCATCCTTGGAAACCCTCTTCTGATCTGTCCATCGTCAGGGCCTTCTTGTACCTGCCCTCCTTTATACAGGAGGAGAGTTCTCCCCTTCTCTCCTCCTGCTCCCTTCTTAACCCTTTATAAGCTCATCTCCACCTTATCCTTCCACTAAGTGCCAGAAGATCTGCCTGTGGCACGCAGGGCCTTTTCCCAGGCCTCCTTCTCTTCTCTGAAGCCTCTGGCACTGCTGCTCTCTCTCCTCCAGAGCCTCTTCCAAGCTTTCCAGACACCTGCTCTCCTGGTTCTCCGCCTGCTCCTTCTCTGGCTCCTCCTCCAGATCCCACCCTCTACCCATGTCTGTCCCTCAGCCTCTTCTCTTCTCCCTCTACACTGTTTCACTCATCAGCTCCCCTGGATTGAGAGGCCGTCTACGGGGATGATTCTCAGATCTATCTATTCTGTCGCAGCCTCTTTGCTGACTTCCCAGCTCCATCTCCAGCTGGAGAAGGGATGCCACCTTCCCAGTTCCTCATCCTGGATGCCTCACTGTCTCTTACCCCCATATTCAATATGGCGCCCAGGCCTGCCAATTTCACTTCTAGACTATCTCTCAATACGGCCCCCTCCACTCCTACTCTGCCGCCCCTCTGATGCAGGCCCTCATCACCTCCTGCCTGGGCTCCTGCTGTAGCCTGCTGTGGGTCTATCTGCCTCCAGCCCATCCTCTGACCGTGTCTCTGCTCTCCATGGCCCCTGATGCCCCTCATTTTCCAGCCTTCTTAGGCTTCCCACAACCCTGTACTGACCCCCAACCCCTAAACTGGTACTTGTTGGATCCAATGATCCTGGCCTCACCGGCCTCCTCTTGGCTGTCCTGACACGCCGTCTCCTGACTCCTGACCCCTCTCTCTGGCCTTCCTCCATGCTGGGGATGCTCTCCTTCCTCATCCCCGCTCCCCGACTTTCCTCAAGTCTCGGAAGCCTTTCCCAGCCTCCCTTCCTGCCAGGGCTGTCCCTCGCTTGATGATCTCTGCTTTACCCTCTCTCTATCTTGCTTTTTGTAGTTGTTGGCAGGCTGTCTCCTGGATCAGAAGGCGAGCGCCCGCCTTGTGGATGGGGCCTGGCCCAGAGCTGAGGCTTCTGTTAATTGGCTGCTGGGGCTGATGCCTCTTTGCCTGTGGACACCATGTTTCGAGTCATGCTGCCACCTAGCTCTTTCACAGGAACTCTGGCTACACATTTCCAAGTGTTCTTCTTCTGAATCACAGACTCAAGGAGGGTCGCAGAGGTCACTTCTCCCCGGAGGTTCCATCATTCTCCCTCCAAACACCAGCGAGAATCAGATGCAGAATGGAACTGGGCCCTGCTCATTGTTGCTCCACGTTTTTTTTTTTTTTTTTTTTTTTTTTTTTTTTTTTTTTTTAAATCCTTACCTTCTGTATTGACTCCAAGGCAGAAGAGTGGTAAGGGTAGGCAATGGGGGTCAAGTGACTTGCCCAGGGTCACACAGCTAGGAAGTGTCTGAGGTCAGATTTGAACCTAGGACCTCCCGTCTCTAGGCCTGGCTTTGAATCCACTGAGCTACCCAGCTGCCCCCTGTTGCTCCACCTTTTGAAGGAAGGTGAGTCCCATGTTCTGGGAAAGGCAGAGGAGAGAGACAGAGGGAGAGACAGAGAGAAACAGAGACAGAGAGAGACAGACTGAGACAGAGAGAGCCCAGCTTATGATTTGACTCACAAACTCCTCCTGAGTTCCCTCCTTCTGTTCAGCCTTGCTGTGGATAGAGAAATAGCTACTCCTAGATCTGCCTCTGCTTCCATGCTGGCTTCTAGATTTCCTTACACTCCATCTGCTTACTGCACAAGGCTCCTTTTCTCCTGCTGCTCTCCAACTTGACTGACCACAGAGGCCTGCCTCCACCCAGAGCCATAGCCCAGTCCAAGGCTCCTTGATACCTTTTTCATGGCCTGAGCCTTTGGTCTCTTTGGGATAGAGATCTCCAGTGAGGATCAGGCATTTGCTCTAGACCTCAGGCTTAGGGACTGGCCTGAAGACACCTGAGAGGTTAAGTGAATTGTCTGCAGTCAGAGGATGGATTTGAATTCAGGTCTTTCCGTCCATTTCCTTCTCCAGCTCATGTCCAGATGGGGAAACTGAGGCCAACAAGGTGAAGTGACCTCTCCGGGACCATATAACTCACGTGTTTGAGGCTGGATTTGAACCCAGGTCCTGCTCACTACAGGCTTGGCACTCTACCCACGGTGCCACCTAGCTGGCCCTTGTCTCATACTTTACCGGGAAGCTACATGGCCAATGTCTTGGCGAGAGGTGGGCACTTCACAAGGCAAAGCCAGTCATGGGGAAGGGCAGGCAGCTGTCCTAGGGGCACAGTCCCTGGGAGCCTCTCCTAATGGGCTTACTTCTGGCCCCCCAACGTCTGCTCAGCGTGGTCCTGCCCCTGCCTGTCCCCCTGGAAGTCAGGGTCAATGGGAAGCTCTTCCCTTTCCGGGGAGCTGCTCTCTTACCATTCCTCATTGTTCATGACCTTGAGCAGCTCGCTGATGAGGTCTTCTTTGGCGAGCTCCTGGCTCTGGTTGATGACTTCCACAAAGAGCTGTTTCCCGTACTGGAGCTTCTTCCAGGGCGTCTCCAAGAGGGAGTTGCTCAATCCGTACACACCTGTGGGGTGGAGAATTCTTTTACAAAAGGGATTCAGGAATGCTTAGTGGGTGCCACAGTTCCAGAGAGTGGCTGCTGGCCTGGCGGAGGGCCGTCCGAGTAACCACCAAGAGAGGTCAGGCTTCACCACGTCCTTTAGATTCCATTGGCTCCTCCTACATAGGTTCAGTTGGGGCAGATTCTACAGAGGTCTCTGGGGCCTCTCTCTCATCTCGGGGTCTCTGCAGGCCTTTTCCAAGGGGGGCACCACCCTCCCCGGAGGGTCACCATCTGCTCTACAACCTAGGCTTATAGGAGCACAGATCTGGGGTGGAGAGCAGAGTCAGAAGCAGGGAACCACTGCCTGTAGGGGCCTAGACAGGCACCAGACACCCAGAGGTTAGGTGACTTGTCCAGGAGGGCACAGTTAGTGACCCAGGCAGGACTTGGACTTAGGTCTTCCTCATTCTGACCTGGCTCTCTTACTGCCTACCCCAAACTTCATTATTTGCATTTTACAGATGAGGAAACCAAGGTTCATTGGGGCTAACCAATAGCTAGTGTATACACTGAAGGCAAAAATCGAATCCAAGGACACTGCTGACCCCAAGCTGAGCGCTCTTTTGGCTCTAGTGCCTGGCCAAGATCCATGGACTGTTCCTTCTGATCCCTTCCCTGAGGGTTAAATGGGAGTAAAGCCAAACAAAACAGAGGAGCCACAAAAGCAAACTCCCCAAGAAAATTCTCCCTCCTTTGCATTGGGTGCTGGTGCTTGTAATAAATACATTCCTAGGGGGCGGCTCGGTGGCCCAGTGGAGAGAGAGCCAGGCCTAGAGAGGGGAGGGCCTGGATTCAAATCTGGTCTAGGTACTTCCTACCAGTGCGACCTTGGGTAAGTCACTTAACCCCCCATTGCCTAGCCTTGACCACTCTTATGCCTTGGATATACTATATTGATTCTAAGATGGAAGGTAAGGATTAAAAAAGTAAAAGGATAACAGCATTCCTAACTCATCAGAATAGGTTGGAAATAAAATTTTTAAAATTCTCCAGAAGCGTAATGTTCCAAATTAAGCAGACTCAATCATGGCCTTAGAAACTGAAAAACTGACCTAGGAGTAAAAAAGGATCAAATTCTTCGGTTTGGAATCCATAGAAGGCCATAAAGTGGCCTATGTAAACGAGATGAGGAGAAGATGGCCAGGCATATGTATAGTAGAGAGATGCCCAAGAGTCAGAGGATGCAAAATATTAGGGTTGGATATGACTTTGGAACATGGAACAGAAGGGGAGGGTTGGGAAAGGCCATAGAACCATAGAATGTAGAACTTAAGAGCTGGGGAGGATCCTAGAATAGAGATTGTCAAGAGAAGGAAGGCTTCTTGGATGATGGAACATAAGAGTTGGAAGGGTTCTAGAAGCATGGATCGATCGTCAGAGCTAGAATGGACCTACAGATGTAGACTGTTAGACCTTAGAACACATATTGTTGGGCCAAATAGGGGTCTTGGATGGAAAATGGAAGTATACCCCCAGATCACTAAATCTTCCTACCTTTTGACTCAGTGCTAAGAAAGTAGGGAAGGGGCCATAGGTACGAGAACACCCATAGCAGTACCTTTTGTTGTTGCAAAGAACTGGAACCCCAGCAGATGAGAATTGAGTAGAGAACAGTAGAACAAATTATGGTATGAACATGTCAACTTGGAATCTAGAAACCCCAGTCTTGAGATCTGAGAACCCCAAGTTTGTAGCAGTGGAAGGTGTGACCTTTTCACATGAGAATTTATCCTGGAGGGAAATCCCAGACTCAGAATTTCAGACTAATAATAAAGCTTAAAGTAGCAGATTCAATCAGATGTTAGTATCCTTTTAGTCTTAGAAGTTCTCCTATTGGGTCAAAGTCCTTTTCCCAGGTAGCCCTTCCTTTTGTGTCCATTGTAAAGCACCAGCCTCTCCCTGATAATCCTGTCTAGAACTCATCATTTCTTGGTAGCCATTGTAAAGCCAATCAACTATATTCTCCTGTGCTCCATTCCCTAAGAAGTATGTATATAAGTTCCCCAAGTTTCATGGTTCCTTGGAGCTATCATCTGGCGTGGTGATTTCTCCCAGGGATTAGTACCCGGAGTAGCAAGAGCCCTTCAGCTCTGGGTGGTTTTGAGTGCGTGACTCTGTGTGGAGGCCTAAGGATTGTACCGTTATCCCTCTCTTGATTAAAGATGTGGTTTTTCTGACTATTAAATAGTTCTGTGTTTCTTCCAGTTTAACAAACACAACAGAACAGCATTCATTCACGGCTTGACTTAATGGATAAAACAGTGGACTTGGGGTCGGGGAGATCAGAGCTCAATTCCCATCTCAGATATCTGCTCAAGCTATTCAATTTCTTAATCTGTAAAATGGGGATGGAAGGGCATCTCACAAGGTTTTGGAACAGATTACAGGAGAATATGTGAGGCTCTTTACAAACCACAAATTGATATAGAAATGTTATCTATTATTATTATGCCATAAGAAAAGACCAAAAGCCCATGAACACAAAATAAAGTGTGCAGAAATGAGATGACAATTTATAAAGAATTAAATCATTGTGAAAAAAGTAACAGGGCTTAAGAGCTCTTATTGAAGCAGTGACAAATGGCAAGTAGGGAAGAGTAATGATGAATCATGCCTGCCACCTCATGGCAGGGAGGCGACCCACTTGGGCTCTGCATGTATGTGCATTTGGCTCTGCTTGGTTCTACTTAAAGAAATTAATTTATTCACTGGAAGGTCAAATAATGAAGCTAAAATATCTGGCCACATAATGAAAGACAGGCTTCATTGGAAAAGATCCGGATGCTGGGAAAGATTGAAGGCAAAAGGAGAAGGGACCAGTGGAGGAGGAGATGGTGAGGTAGAGTCATAGAAGCAATGGACATGAGCTTGGACAGATTTGGTGGAGGTATATATTTTCATAAAATCCACAATTTAAAAATTTGTTCGAGAAAAATTTCATGAAAAGAAGCCTGCTAACTCCTTGAATCCAGAAAATGAACTGTTTGAAGAAAGATGCCTGTAAGAACCTACAATGCATCAAGAAGATCCAGAATGAACTTTGGGGGGCAATTGATTGAACTGAGGGGGGTTGAACGCATTTATTTTGAATGTACACTCTTATGTCAAAGGGGACTGCCCCCTAATTGGCTTTTGTCAATGTGTCTAGCAAAACATTGATTTTGCTTTCTCTCTCTTCTATTTCCCTTTTATCTCTAACTATTATAGTTTCCTCTTTTTTTTTATTTTAATTTTTTAAATCCTTAACTTCTGTGTATTGGCTCCTAGCTGGAAGAGTGGTAAGGGTGGGCAATGGGGGTCAAGTGACTTGCCCAGGGTCACACAGCTGGGAAGTGTCTAAGGCCAGATTTGAACCTAGGACCTTCTGTATCTAGGCCTGACTCTCAATCCACTGAGCTACCCAGCTGCCCCCTATAGTTTCCTATTAAAAGGTGCAATATTGTATACACTTGTAGTTAGAAGATTTTTAGGGGTACAAGATAATTATGTCAAATGATCAATTGGGGAGATGAGTCTCCCAAATGATCGCAGGGGGGATTGTGAAGGTGGGATTAACTTTATTCTGTCCATTTTTAGACTTAATCACCAAAAGTATACACACCCCACTTATCCTCAAGTGGGGGAGGTTCTGTGACCCATGTGTGCAATAATAGTGGGTGACAAATCAGAATTGACTGACTGCCCCTGGGTAGTCCTAAGCAAAGCTTTAGTTGTAATTGGTAAATGTAAAATGGGAGGAAGGCACAGGAAGTGACAAAAGGAATGGTCTTTATAAATTGTAAGAATCTCCTGTGAAAAGGTTTTTTTTTCCCTTGAACTGGACCCTGGAGGAGCTCTAGATGAGCACCTTGGATTGCTTTATATTCCTCTTTAGAACTACCGGGGGGGGGGGGGTGAGTTCCTAGAGGTACTAGCCTCTGGAGGGGTCCCTTATCTGGAAGAGGCCTCGTGGCCAGAATTGACCCTTAGGTCCTCTGGCTAGGGCTACTAGAGCCCTGTCAGGGTAAGCCAGGGCTTGAGCACATAGTTTAGCTTGTTAAGCTAGATCTCTTACTCTGCCCTCTTCTCATTTTTCTACTTTCACTCTTTCCCTCCATTTTATAAATAAGTTGCTAAAAAATCATTTGGAATTAATTAATTAAAATCCTGGCGGCCTCTCTATTAAATATTCAGTCCACCCATAATTTTACCTTTACAGGGGATAGTGGAGGACAGAAGGGCTGGTGTCCAATGGTCCATGGGGTCACTAAAGTGTTGGGCAGGACTGAACAACATTTACTGGGTTTGAGGGAGTGGGGAAGGGAAGGCTGGGGCAGTGATGGTGGTGATGTCAAACAAAAGAACAAACAGAGAATCAATGAAAATTCAAAAACACTCAAAAGAGCAGTAGCAGGAAGCTCAGGAGTCATGGCCAAGCCCAGGCAGTGTTGGGACTGTGGTGAGAACATTACTATAGACTGAGCTGGAGGCAGCAGAGATTCATAAGACAATCTTCCTCTTCATTTCTTTGTTTTTTTTAAACCCTCACCTTCTACCTTAGAATCAATACTGTGTATTGGTTCTAAGACAGAAGAGTGATAAGGATTAGGCAATGGGGGTTAAACGACTTGCCCAGGATTACACAGCTGGGAAGTATCTGAGGCCAAATTTGAACCCAGGACCTCCCATCACTAGGCCTGGCTCTCAATCCACTGAGTCACCCAGCTGCCCCCCCTAGTTTCTTTGTATATGTTTGTTGATGTCTGTCAGGTTGGTGATAAAAGAAGAACATGGAATGTCAGAGCTGGGAGGAACCTAGACCAGGGGATGTCAGAGTTGGGGGGCTTAGAACAGGGGATGTCAGAGCTGAGGGGGCTTAGAACAGGGGATGTCAGGGCTGGGAAGAACCTAGAACAGGAGATGTCAGGGCTGGGAGGAATCTAGAACACAGGATGTCAAAGCTGTGGGGCCTTAGAATAGGGGGTGTCAGGGCTGGGAGGAACCTAGAACATGGAATGTCAGAGCTGAGAGGGCCTTGGAACAGGGGATGTGAGGGCTGAGAGGGACCTAGAATAGAGAATGTCAGGGCTGTAAGGAGCTTAAGAACAAGGAATGGCATTATCTTTTTTTGCTCTCTGAAACTCTCTTCTCAATTAATTTAGTGAGTAATACTAAGATCTACCAAGTCAGCAGATTGAGTTCATAGCTCTTAAGAAAGCTACAGGGAACTGTTAGTTCCAAGAGAAGCTAGAAACCTAGTGAGCAGTGTAAAAGTTCTCTGATTGATGCTGAATTAATCAGGTGAGAGAAAAGAGCCAAGAGCTGTCTTCCTTTGGAAGCATAGAGGCAAGGTAGGGAAAGGACTCTGAATCACAACATTTAAGATTAAGCCAAATTCCAAGCTCACTGATAAATGCTTAGCTTCTCCTATATTAGTTGTACTTTAAAGAAAGAGAGAAGCAGCATCTCCATCTCAGAAGAAGCCCACTTATGCTAGATGCTGCCTTTTGAGGATGTCTGGTAACTATCAAAGCACTGCCACTACTTGGTATGACTTACCCCTAAGCACAGGCTAAATTCTATCAAGGGCTAAATAAGCCCAGGCAAGGCAGGCATGCCTCTCTAATTGTGAGCTCTTGGGTGTCTACACATTCCATAGATGCTGTATGTATCTATACTTGTTGGAGAGTATCTCCGAGGTCAGAGAATCAGAGAATATGATGTCTTGTTGCTATTATGCCATTTTGATTAATGCCTTTATATTGAGCTAAATGTGTCTGGCTGACTACTGAAGGGTAAACACATTGGTGGGGGCTCGTGGGATAGTTTTTGTATGTGGAGCTTCAGAGTACCTTGTTCATGGGATAGTCACAAGTTTGGGATCTCTGAGTCATCCTTAGGGAACACGACACCTAACTTCAATTCAATAAACATTTTTTTAAGCCCCTAGAACATGCCAGGTGCTATGCTAAGCTCTGGGGATTCAAGAGGAGGAAAAAAAGACAGTCCCTGCTCTCAGGGAGCTCACAATTTAATGGGGCAGAAAGCATGCCAATAAAGATACACAAAGCAAGCTATGTACAAGATAAAATGTTCATAATTAATAGAGAGAAGGCATTGGGACTAAGAAGAAGAAGATTAGGGAAGGCTTCCTATAGGTGGGATTTCAGATGGAATTTAAAGGAAGCAAGGGAGGGCATAGTTAGAGCAAAAGAGGGAGAGCATTCCAGAGACAGGGGAAAGCCAGATAAATTTCCCAGAGCTGAAAGATGGAGTCCCTCATTCCTGGAACAGCCAGGAGCAGCATTGCTGGATCAAAGAGGACATGTTGGAGAGTAAGAAGCCTGGAAAGGTGGGAGGGGCTGGACTACGAAAGATTTTGAATGACAAAGAACACTTTTTTAAACCATGACCTGTCTTTTAGAAGGGATACTAAATATTAGTTCCAAGGCAAAAGAGCAATAAGGGCTTAGCGATTGGGTTCGAGTGATTTGCCTAGTGTCAAACAGCTGGAAAATGTCTGAATTTGAACCCAGGACTTCCCATTTCCACGCCTGGCTCTCCATCCATATCTGCGTTAGTGGCCACCTAGCTGCTCCAACAAACAGAGCATTTTGTATTTGATCTTGGTGGGATGGGACACATTGGAGTTTACTGAGTAGGACTGGGAAGATGGTGCCCTTGACAGTAAGAGGGATGGTGAGAAGGGGATGGCGTAGGGGGGATGATAACAACTCTGTTTTGGATGTCTACTACATATCCCGTCTGAGATCTCTGAAAGACAGTTGGGCATACGAAATCAGAGGAGGTCAGTAGAGAAGACTAGACAGCAAAGGTATGTTTGAGAGCGTCAATAAATCCATGATGGGATCACTGATGGAGAGGGAGAAGAGAAGAGCCCCAGGGGACACCTATGGTTAGAGGGGGAAATCTGGAGGAGGGTCCAGCAAAGGAGACAGAGAAGAGGCTGTCAGAGAGGAAGGAGGAGAGCCAGCAGAGTGGTGTCCTGAAAACCTGGAGAGCATAGAGGGATCAAGGAGGAGAAGTGGTGAACAGTGTCAAAGGCTGCAGGGAGGTCAAAGAGAATGAGGATGGAGAAGAACCCATCGGATTTGGCAACTGAAGGATTACTGGAAGCTTTGGAGAGAGCAGTTCAGTGGCACGACAAGGTCAGAAGCTGGACTGCAGGAGCTTGAGGAGAGGGAGTGGAGAGCCCTGCTGTAGGTGGCCTTTTGGAGGAGGTTAGTCATGAAGGGCGGGAGAGTCAGAGGATGGTAGTTAGCAGATCTGGAAGAATCAAGGGAGAGTTTTTCAGGACGATGGAGACATGGACATGTTTGTAGACAGCAGGGAATGGGGCAGTAGGCAGGGAGACTGAAAATAAGGGTGAGAGTAGGGATGACAGAGCTGGGACAATCCACTGGAGATAGGATGGAAGAGGATCACTTGAACAGGCCGACAGGGCAGCCAAGGGGAGTAAGGCTGCTTGGTCAAGTGAGAAGGGGGTGAAGGAGAAGAGAGGGACAGAAGGCAATCTGAAGGATGGGAGAAGAGGAAAAAGGGAGAAGAGGGAGGTCGTGGCAAACGGCCTCAACCTTCTCTGTAAAAGCTGAAGAGAGAACATTACAGAGACACTTGTGGTCTAAGACATCATCAGATCAAAGAATTAAAGTTAGAAGAGATCTGAGAGGTCATCTAGTCCATGGGTTTCATTTTACAGAGGAGAAACTGAGACCCAATAAAGTGGTACAGTAGAGAGCTCTGGGCCTAGAGTCAAGAGGACCTGAGTTCAAGTCTGGTCTCAGACACTGTATGACCCTGGGCAAGTCTTGTAACTGCTGTCTGCCTCAATTTCCTCACCTATAAAATGGGGATAATAATAGCACTTACCTCCCAGGATGGTTGTAAGAAAAATGAGATATTTTAAAAGTTCTCGGCAGAGTACTTGGCACATAGTAGGCACTTAAAAAATACAAGCGAGGGTGAAGATGGGGATGATGATCAAGATGACGTCACTTTCCCCACAGCATGCACAGACAGTGAGAAAGTTGAATTTCAAACCCAGGCCCTCTGGTTCCAAATCTAGTGCTCTTTCTCCTGAACCAGAGAGGCTTCCAGCCTCCAGACAGCAGACGGCTGGGCAAGACAATCCCTTGAGGTCCTTTTTCCTTCTCGTAACATTCTGGGGGTCTTAGATCAAATATGGCTTTCAATATATTTACTGAAAGGCAAGAACCCTACACCCATCACTAAAGAGGGAACCCCATTAGCCGAGTCTTTCCTTCTTCCACAATCAAAGAAAGGGATCACATTTCAAATCATCTGCCCGTTTGCCCGCCAGGATTTTCCTTGGGTGCAGAGCGCTTGCTCCATGCCCATTTCATAATATATCTGCCCAAGACTACTACATCCATCTCCCCAAAAGAAGACGAACAACACTTCTAATATTTAGTTCTATCAGATAAATGGAACAGCTGATTATTATTATGGGGAGGTTGCGGACCAGCCGGACTTTGTATTAGAATAACCGTCTCTCGCTCACTCACAGAATCCTCCCCGGCCTGCTCTGGCTGGGTTAATCCATACTCCTGTTAACATCTTCTCAGGACAACAGGCTCATTCCTGTGATTTACGGCCGTCAAGTATAGATTTTCCTGCTTTTCATCTCTTCCAAAGAATTCCTTAGCTAATTTGTATTTTTTTCTTCTTATTAGATGCGCTAAAAATCGCATATCCGATGTAGCCCAGGTAAGAGATGGATTTTATCGCTTCTGACACTCATTAGATGAAGGTTATGATTTCCACAATGTTAAACATGAAGTCATTTAGTTGTTTCTTTTCTTTTCTTTTTTTAAACCCTTACCTTCTGTCTAGAATCAATCCTGTGCATTAATTCTAAGGCAGAAGAGTGGTAAGGGCTAGGCAATGGGGGTTAAGTGACTTGGCCAGGGTCACACAGCTGGGAAGTGTCTGAGGCCATATTTAAACCCAGGACCTCCCATCTCTGGACCTGGCTCTCTATCCACTGAACCACCCAGCTGCCTCCCCCATTTAGTTGTTTCTGAGATTTTTTCAATTACTGGCGTTACAGTTTAATTTATTTTCTTTTACTTACTTATTCTTCTAGTTTGATTTATTTTAACTAAAATCACAACCCCACACCCTCACCCTGAGGGCCAGGGAAAAATGTGAGATGGACACGGACTGCCCGTCACCGAGGCCAACAGCCATGAGAGATGGGCACAAGGGACATCAAAGATGTGCCCAGAAGGGCAGGCGGATCTGTTATGGTGAGCATGATGGGCTCCGAGAGAACCAAAAGAGAGCCCTCAGTTCACCGGGGTATGTTGGGAGGATTCTGGGGAAAACCTGGGCAGGTGGAGGGGGCGGTGTGGCCCATGCCGGTGGTGAGAGTTCGAATGCGGATGCACGCACGGATACACTGAACCACAGAGACCTCTCGTGTCTTGGGATTGGCAGCTTGGGAGAAGGTAAATGGGAAATTCCCAGGGCCCTTTGCTGTTCTCTACTGCTGGGGAGCACAGAGCACTGCCCACAGCCACCCAGGCTCGGTTCCTTTGACGACCTCTGTGCAGGCGGCCAATGCCATGTGGGCTAGACGTGAGATGGAGCCGGTGTTGGGGCTCGAGAGTCGTCAGCAGCACACTAGCGAGGGCTGCTCCGGCTTGATGGACGTCCTGCCTCAAGAAAGCTGACCGGACATGCCTTTCTCCGGGGAAGAGGGGAGCTGCAACCCCTGGAACCAGCGCTGCCTCTTTGCGGACCGTCTTTCCCAAGCGATTGTTAAACAGACTCCCGATGTGGGGCCCGAAAGCGGCCCGAACTCATCGATTTGTCCGTTGTGTCTTAAGTACGTTGGCTAATGAAGGCCGATCCTGTGAGCATCTTTTATACGTGGTGATGCGTCTAAGGCTGCTTAATATTGGCTGCAGAGAAGAATTCACGACTCCATAACTCACACCTCCTTCTCCACATACATTTTTAAAGTTAATCATTAAACAAAATCTCATGCCTTGAATTATTGCCTTTAATAAATGAGAGCATTGACTGACTGGCTCGCCAGCGCCGAGGCTGCAGGAAGGGGCTGGACGGGGCCTCGAGAAGCTGCCATGGCCAACTCTTTTTCAGATGGATGGCTACTAGCTCTGCCGCCCCCACCTTGTCCGTATGCAGTTAATTTTATAAACCTCCTTGTAAAACTCTATTTATACCCAATAAATTTCACCTTATTACCCTTGGCCCAACACATGGGCCCGGCAAGACACTGCTGAATCCCGACTGCTCGGATTCCTCTGCTGACACTTGTCTCCGCAGCTTTGTAGCCTGTGCAGATGTCACGGGCAGGCCTTGGCCTTGGGCGAGACAACCGAAAACACTTGGAAGGCACCCACATCCCTGGGCCACTCTCCTGGAGACTCTCTGAGTTGACATGCAGACATCGATGGACTCTTCTCTGTGGCCAAGCCATTGGGTCATTTTCTGAAACCATCTCTTTGGGCTTTTCTCTAGCCTAGAACGCTTCACCTTGTCACAGAAATACCGATCTGGGGAGTCGGAAAGGACCTCCGAGCCCAACCTATCCCCTGCCCAAGAGTCAACTTGACAACATTCCCCCAAAGGAGTTGTTCGGCTTTGACTTGAAGACCTCCCATAAGAGAAAAAACTCTATTGAAAAAAACCTTTACCTTCTCTCTTAGAATCAATATGAAGAGTTCAAATCTGGCCTCAGACACTTCCCAGCTGTGTGACCCTGGGCAAGTCACTTGACCCCCATGGCCTACCCTTCTCATTCTTCTGCCTTGGAGCCAATACACAGTATTGACCCCAAGATGGAAAGTAAGGGTTTAAAAAAAAAAAAGAATCAATATGAAGTATCAGTTAGAAGAAGAAGGCAGAAGAGTGGTAAGGGGTAGGCATTTAGGATTAAGTGATTTACCCAGGGTCACCCAGCTAGGAAGCAGCTGAGGCCAGATTGGAAGCCAGAGCGTCCAACTCCAGACCTGGTACTCTATCCACTGAGCCTCCTGGAAGGCCCTCTCCATTATTAATTCTTCAGAGTCTGTTGTCTTGCTGCCACATCTTATTGCCTTATAGCAGCCCTTTCCTAGGTCACGTCTTCTCCAACCGAGGCTTCTTGGATCTTTCCTTGAGCTGTATCTTGCTCTTTTTCTCAACTGCTCAATGACATGGCAGACCTCAGAAAAGAGCTTCTCCCTCCTCTTTCCAGTTTGGTTTAAAGCCCTTTTAACTACAATTGCAAGACTCCAGGCAACCATAATTCTTACTAACTCTTGAGGGGTGGATTCCATACCTAGCCAAGAGCCCCGAACGTTTCTATTTTAACCCTTGGTCCAAACATCCCAAACCCATTCTCGGACAGTACCACAATACGACGACGTCCATTAAAGTCTTTGGTTTCCTGTCTAAGACTTCATCATTCTTGGCAATGCTTTCTAGATTGCTCCTGGCAGAATCCTTTGGTCCTGTGTCTGTTATTCGAGGTGGGAAGCAGTCATTAAGTTGGATAAATCTTGGGAGGTTCTCTGTCATATCCCGGAAATGGTCCTGCCTACCAAAGCAGTGGCTTGCTCTGTGGTTTATGCCAAGGTGAATCTGAGCAGGGAGTCCTCGGTCATCTTTCTCATTTCTTCTTCTATGGCCCTTCCTGGGATGAACCTGGGAATCCACAACAGTTACGATCTTCTCCGAGAGCGCAAGAGGGAGGCTCACAGAGAAAAGAGAAATCTCGACATTTATCCGGCTCGTGTAGAAGAGTAACTAGAGTGGAGCCTTGGAATCAGGTGTGATTTATAGGAAGAAGTTCCAGGCGGGTGAGAGTTAATCCTTTCAGGGCTGCTGTGGAACAATTTTATTGGAACAGTTAAACTGTATTTTGTAATCGCATACCTAACCCTCCCCCCAGAAGGATGTGGAGGAATAGTAGAATCACAGAATTCCAGGCCTAAAAGGGACCTCAGCAGCCCAATCTCATCCAACTCAAACATGACAGGAATTTTCCACTAAAACATCAACATCCTTTGGAAGTTTTTCCTGACTTCAAGCCCAAATTTGCTTCTTGGCAATCCCCATCCACTGCTTCTGATTCCGCACTCAAGGGCCAACGAGAACAAGTCTAATCTTCTTACCATGTATTTCTGTTGTTGTTGTTCAGTCATTTCAGTCATGTTTGACTCTTCCTGAACCTGATTAGGGTTTTCTTGAGTGGTTTGTCATTCCTTTTCCAGCTCATTTTACAGATGAGGAAACTGAGGCAAAAAGGGTTAAGTCACTTGCCCCGGGTCACACAGCTAGGCAGGGTCTGAGGTCAGATTTGAACTCAGGAACATGAGTCTTCCTAACTCTAGGGCTGGCCACCTGGCTGCCCTTTTTTACCATGTGATAGAGCATCAGATACTTGAAGACAGCTATTCTGTCCTCTATACGCCTTCTCTCCTCTATGCTAAATATGCCCTGTTTAGAGGTAGCGAGGTGACTCAGTGGATTGACATTCAGACCTAGAGACAGGAGGTCCTGGGTTCAAATTTGGTCTTGGATATTTCCTAGATGTATGACCATGAATAAGTCACTTGACCCCCATTGCCCAGCCATTATTGCTCTTCTGCCTTGGATCTAATACACAGTGTTGATTCACAGACAGAATGGAAGGGTTAGAAAAAAAATAAACAAATAAATAACAAAATATTCCCAGTTCCTTCATGTTGCCTATTCTAGTTGCTCTTCTCTAGATAATCTCTAGTTTATCAAAGAATTTAAATTGCGGTGCCCAGAACTGAATATGTAGTGGTTCAGGTGGAGGTCCAATGAGGGCAGAGTACAGTGGAGCTCTCATGTGCCCTCTGCTGGAAGTTCTGGCCCACTTAATGCGGCAGAAGAGGGGCATGATACTTCCCAGCTGTGTGACCCTGGGCAAGTCACTTGACAACCCCATTGCCCACCCTTACCACTCTTCCACCTAGGAGCCAATACACAGAAGTTAAGGGTTTAAAAAAAAAAAGAAGAGGGGCACGTCTCTAGGACGAGTCTTGGGAGGCTGTAAAGGAATGATCATTCCTTGCAGTGGTCATGACTGATGGGTAGGAGAGTGAACTGACAAGGAAAGATGGAAGAGCTGAAGCTAGGCCTTGTGTGGGGCAGCACTCAGCACCCCGAAGGCTCTGCCATCTCGCCCGTGATTCAGCCCCTAATGCTGGGCAGCTCTTTGCTGGGTCTACCTGAAGCATCGAGGGCCTTCAGGGCCCGGCTGCCCATTGGTCCTCTCCAACTCCCACCACGTGACTGGCCCACCTCCCTTTCCAATCATACGTTTCTTTGATGACACCTTTTCTTTCAACCCTTATTTTCTGTTTTCGAATCACCTCTAAGTTTCGGTTCCAAGTGTAATGATTACAGTGCTCTGGGGATCATATCTTCATTTATAACTACTTGCTAAATAATAAGAAGCCGGACAGAGAGAGCAAAGGCTCCAGCCACCTGCGGCCCTTCCTGAGGAGCCTCTTTGATCAGAAGACTCTGACCTCGGCCTGGACAAGAGGCGGGTCTCCCAGGAGTCAGTCGGCACTGCGGGACACTTCGCATGGCTGCACAGGGCATGTGGGCTCATTTCATTGCTTCACCACCCAAGAGGCTTGTCCACTGACAGGCAAGAAGCTTCAGCAAGGCGAGGAGAAGCAAGTTCCGTTTCAGTCTTTTTCTCCTTTAAAATCCAAACGTTATCTTGGGGTGCAAAAAAGGGGTACATACAAGGCAGAAGAGCGGTAAGGGTTAGGCAATGGGGGTTAAGTGACTTGGCCAGGGTCACCCAGCTGGGAAGTGTCTGAGGCCACATTTGACTTCCCATCTCTTGACCTGGCTTCCTATCTACCGACCCACCTAGCTCCCCTCTTTGATGAAGTCTTTTTTATTTTTTATTTTTTTAAACCTTTAACTTCTGTGTATTGGCTCCTAGGTGGAAGAGTGGTAAGGGTGGGCCATGGGGGTCAAGTGACTTGTCCAGGGTCACACAGCTGGGAAGTGTCTGAGGCTGGATTTGAACCCAGGACCTCCCTTCTCTAGGCTTGGCTCTCCATCTACTGAGCTAGCCAGCTGCCCCCTTTGATGAAGTCTTTACCAAAAAGGTATATAAACCAATCAATCCTGAAGGACTAAATTTGTGGCTGTGTAATCACCTGGAAAAGGAATACCTGTCTGTCCCCAAATCAAAACACGCAGAAATAGCACAGTGTGCCCAAGAGCCTCCCTGAGGAGGCCACATTAGTGTCTGAAAGAGGCCAGAGACCAATGGACATTCTCCCCTGAGGAGCTGCCCTCGGTGGCTCCCCTTCGGTCTCACTTTGCTCCAAGGGTGGCACAGGAGGCCACGTCTTCTCGCCCTACGCTTCTTCCTTTTGGAAAGCCTTCGTGCCTTGGCCTAATAGCACGGTTTCTTCAAGACGACTTCGAGCTTCATAAAAGCAATTTTGGAATAAAAAAAATAAACGGACAAAAAATCACGATGGCAGCTCTTGGAGTTGGTGGAAAGAGCTGCCCCTGCAGTCGGGAAACCCCGGCATTTCCTGGCTGTGCTCCTGGGCAGGCCAACTCAGCCCAAGCAACCTCAGTTTTCTAATTTGTAAAATGGGGAGAACAAGCCTCGGCTACCCGATTCATGCGGTCATTTTTAGGAAGGCGCTTTGTCCCGGGTGAAGATGCACAGAAACACGAGCTGTTAAGTGAGGAGAGAAGAAGGCACTCGTGAAACGGGCTTTTTCCTACCAAGCCACTGAGCAGTCAGTCGGCCATTCCTGGACTAAAGCCGATGGGGACCAATGACAACATTCACAACATGAATCATTTGATGAAGATAACGGACTTACCCGGCGATAATACGATAGGGTCGTGCTCCCCTCGGTTTCCGTAGTAACAAAATACATCTCCCTTGTTGGTGCTGACAAGTAGAGAAAGAGAGAGAGAAGAGAGGGAGGCGAGGGAGGAAGAAAGACAAGAGTTCAGTCAAAATGGCGGCCCAGGGCTTTGGCTTTCAATTTCAAGCAACAGCATTTCGGGGAGTTTTCAGAATCTCAGTGAGAGCGCCTGGCTCTGAGGTCGCGGGGCACGGCCCAGCCCCCGGCCGGCCATTGTCCGCTCTGGCACCAGCGAGGCTGTGAAATGCCACCAGATAAAGGGGGTCAGATGCCAAAGTCGCTGCTCGCTGGCTTTTAGCCTGCTTTGTGCAGGGAACTCGAAATCGGCTCCGATTCAATGAGCCGAGATGGGCTTTCTTAGTTTCCTCTTTTCTGGGCTTCAAAAGAAGGATTTGTTGAATCGGATTGTACACTTGCCCCAGCGCGCCACGGAAAGCTCCACGTTGTTAGAAGGCCGTTGGCCGGGGAGCCTGCATGGAGGGACGGGGAATTCTCAGAAGCCTTTTTCTGTTCCACTTTGTGGCAAGAGTGAGATACTGTTTAAAAGTATACTGTGAGGTGACCCTGGGTGGCTCAGTGGGTGGAGAGCCAGGCCTAGAGACAGGAGGACCTGCGTTCAAATCCGGCCTCAGACACTTCCTAGCTGGGTGACCCTGGGCAAGTCATTTGACCCCCATGGCCTACTTGCAGGTCTTCTGCCTTGGAACCAATACACAGTATTGATGCTAAGATGGAAGGGGAGGGCTTAAAAAAATATTGTGGAGAGGGAGAAGTGGACACCGAGGGGGTCTGCTAGATTGCTCTCATGCTGTTCATGCTAAGCAGCTGGGAAAGTGCTTAGACAGCAGGAGCAGCAGGTTGGGTGTCAACAGCTGCCTCAGGGCAGTGCCCGTATCAGCCCCAGCAGAACCTCACCACCCATATACTGGGCACGGTCACCCCCGGGGAGTGTGGGACTGTATCTAGGCAGAGCTGCTTCGTGTGGACAACTATGCCAGGTAGGACAGTTTGGCTGACTTATCTGCTTCTTATTTTTAAGAATGAAGGAATTGAGAATTGCCATTAGATGGCTCACTCTTAACGTGTTTCAGCCTTTCTTCCAACAGGAAAAGGAATTCCTCAAATTCCTATTAGTTTGGACGCAGCCATGAGAACCCATCCAGGTGATTTATTAAAACCAAAACACCTGCATGAACCACGTGCCTCATTACGCAAGCTGCACACATTTTTCCTGCTGCAAATGGATTTTTATCTTTACTTGCAATAGTACAAATTTCTCAATTCCAGTTTTTAAACTTTAACAAACATTTATTCAACCCTGGTTGCAAAACTGGATTCTGTGCTCTTCTTTCCTTCCTTCCTTCCTTTCTCCCTTCCTTCCTCCCTTCCCTCCTCCCTTCCTTCCTTCCTCCCTTCCCTCCTGCCTTCCTTCCTTCCTTCCTCCCTTCCCTCCTCCCTTCCTTCCTTCCTCCCTTCC
>NC_058130.1:781856806-781950215 GCF_016433145.1 Gracilinanus agilis | reverse complement strand
CCAGAGAATCGAACTTGTCATCCACATGAGCAGCAATGATAAGTCATGGAGAAATTGTAATTCACAGTGTTGGACAAAGCATCTGAGCCACTGAGAGCTCAGATCCCCTGAAGGGTTGGTAGCATTTTATATTAAGAAAATAAACTCAGATGAAAAAATCTAGAAAACAGGGAGGAACAATGCAATTGGTTGAAGATGAATCAAGGCAGAAACAGACTTGAGCTTGTCAATATAGTATACTATGGACCACCTGGACAGAAGGAAGAAATGGATGAGAGATCTTGAGGAAACTGATCACATGAGGGGAGGCACGAGAGATGTGAGAATGGACTTCAATCTCTCACACACACATATATATATGTATATATATATATATACACATACATGCATATATATTTATACATATTCATCACCTGGAGATTTCTTTGTTAGAAGCAGAGCAGCTAATCTATCCTTTGCCTACCTGAATATGTCATCATTTAAAAGGTGATGGAAGCAAAGAGGGGAAGTGCTCTTCTGGGCACTAAAGTAGAAATGATGAAAACTTGGGGGGGGATGATAATTAACTCCATTTTAGAATTGGTGATAGAGAAGGAGAGGCATGGCCAGGCAAATGCCCCAGATAACAGAAGAGTTTCAAGGGATAGATTATAGGTAGGAGGACACCATGGCCTAAAATTCTAAAGGGAAAGTGAGCCCAGGAATGAAGAGAAATTCTCAAAAATGAAATTGTTCAATTATGAGGAAGAAAAAGGAGGGGAACAGTGTCCAAGAAGCCAAAATGAGGCTACACAGGGAACCCATGAGCAAACTGAGATTTGAAATAGGCTTGATTAGAAAATGGAAGCAAGAGTGGATAACGATGCACGAATTCAAAAAGGCTGGTCCAGTCTTGCCAGAGTGGTATCAAAATTATCTGAATTTTCCGAACTCTATAGTTTAGAATGAGTTGAAGTTTGTAAAAGATTCTAAGAACCAAAAATGGGGGGAATTAAAAAAAAAAGCCACGTTAGGGGAAATTCAAGGCACAAACCTATATTTTGGGAATGATGGGAAAAGAAGTATTATTCAATTCTTTTGTTTGCTTCTGATTTCTTTGCCTCGAAAGGACAATATAAATGGCTAATGGGAGTTGAAAAGCAAAATAAATAGGAAAGTAATAAGAGAGTGCATGCCTAGTTAGAGGCAGCTAGGTGGTGCAATAGATAGAGCACTGGCCTAGGATGCAGAAAGACCCGAGTTCAAATATGACTTCTGACACTTTCCAGCTCTGTGACCCTGGCCAAAATTCACTTAACCTCTGCTGCTTTTTGCTCTTCATCATGGGGTGAATAATGGCACCTCCCTCCCTGGGATCTTGTGAGGACCAAATAAGAGAATATTTAGCACAGTGTTGGGTACATAGTAGGGACTTAGGAAATGCTTATTCCTCATCCCCAATGACTCTGGATGAATTCAAGTGATCTACACACCAAAGTGGCAGAAGTGACTGCTGAGTCTTTCTCCATTATCTCAGAAAGAGTGCAAAGGGGGAAGCTAGTTGGCTCAGTGGAATGAGAGCTAGGCCTGGAGATGGGAGGTCCTGGGTTCAAATCTGGTCTCAGACCTAACTGTGTGACCGTAGGCAAGTCACTTAACCCTCATTGCCTAGCTCTTATCATTCTTATCATTCTTCTGCCTTGAAACCAATACATAGCATTGATTCCAAGATGGAAAGTAAGGGTTAAAAAAAAAGTGTGGAGAATGCACTTGGGAAGGATGGACCCATGTCTCAGTTCTTTAAAAAGAGATATGAGCAAAACCTGCAATCCAGAGAGTCTGATTCCTGGAGAAATTCTAATTATGTAGAAAAAGAAGAGGAAAGTACTGAAGCAGGGTTCATCTCAGCTCATCTCATTTCCTTTGGAGAGGGTTACCAAAATGGCAGATCAACGGAATACTAGAACAATTGGCTTGCCTGAGTTTTAGAAGATCATTTGACTAAGTCTCTCATGTTATTCCTTTTTTCTTTTTTAAACCCTTACCTTCCATCTTAGCATCAGTTCTAAGAAAAAAAGAGCAGCAATTAGGGTTAAATAACTTGCCCAGGGTCACATAGCCAGGAAGTATCTGAGGCCAAATTTGAATCCAGGTCCTTCTGACTCGAGGCTTGATGCTATATCCGTTGTGCTATGTCGCTTCCCCTCATGTTATTTTTGTAGAGAAACAAAGGCTAGAAAAGAATACAGATTGAGGCGTCTGGATGACCAGACTTCAAAGAATCATCTCAGGGATCCATCCATCCTCGGCTCTGACTCGTAGACATTTGCATCAAGTGACTTCATTAAAGCAAAGATGGTTTTCTCATCCAATTTTTCAGGTGATACAAAGCTAGGAGGGAGAGCTAACAGGCTGGGTGACAGAATTGGCAGCTCCAAAGAGCTCAGCAGCCTGGAATGTTGGGCTGAATCTACTAAGATGAAATTTAATAACGGTATACAAAGTCTTATATGCGGATTGAGAAAAATCTACCTCACAAGTACAAGAAGGCGGAGGCACAGTCAATAGTTTGAAAAAAAAAAAAAGCCAGCAGTGTTATCTCCACTGATAAGGCAGCCAAGGAAGCCAGTATGATCTCAGGTGGATTCAGAAGAGGGAGAATGTCTAGGACCAAGAAGGCCCAACCACACCTGGAATGCCCAGTTCTAGAGAACATCTTTGAGGAAGGCCAATGGGAAGCTGGAAAGAGAAAATGATTGGCCCATCTGTACATTTGTTCAAACAACATCGCTTTCTCCTTAGTCAAGTCCAACTTCCCCTTAAAATAATTTCTCAAAAAGACAGACCCACAGAGCATGCCAACCTCCTTGTTTTTTCTTGTTTGTCTCCCTAAACTGGTGACCTTTTCCTCTCTCGTCAGGCTTCACAGATTGCCTGAAGACAGCCGCGGCTCCAGTGATGGAGGAAGGATGGATGGAACAATTTTACCACTAAGTGATGGTGGTGTCATGGCTGACATCGAGAGGAGGGATGAATATCCTGCCAGCTATGGAAACTCTTGCGGCCAAGAAACTGGAATGAGCAATAAGCCTGGGCCTTCTGATTTATCCCTTTATTTTCTGCATCATAGCTATCTTCAATGTGACAGATGCAGCAATAAAACAAAAAAGGAGGAAAAAAAAAACACCCAACTGGGTTATATACAACCCGTTGCTCATTGTATGATTCTTCCCTGGTTATTTATTTAGACAAAAATGTACACATGATAGCAGTGATTCCCTTCAACCAAATGCCAGCGAGATAAGAGCAGAACTTTTTTTGACAAGGCCCTGATTTCCATTCTAGGTAGTAGGGCATTCTGCCACGCAGGTGAGATTGATCAAAAGCCGTACAAAATCTAAAGCTGGATGCCTGGATTCTGTGTTTTAGGACCCTTCCGAGGCTCCAAGACTCTGCACATTGCCTAGATTTTCTGCATTGGAACCCTAGTAGGCTTTAAGGGTTCTAGATTCTGTACAAAGTGACCCCCCTCAATTCTGGTTAAGGGCTCTAGATTTGTGTATTAGATCCAAGGCTTAGGAGTTGGAGTTGTATTTGAACCCAGAGGCTGGAGGGTCGTGAGTGGGAGGTGACCGTGGCGGTCAGAGGTCAGTAAAAACGGTCACTGGAGGCTCCTGCAGTGACACCGCCAGGCTCCTAACCTTCTAAGGGATGCTTCCTCTTGTCACAAACCAATTCTCCTGTCCAGAAGAAGCAACAGTGAGCCAGTATTCAGGATTACTTCCTGAGACATGTCGGTTGATGAGCATTAATTGAGCCCTAACAAAGGCCAGAGCCGGCCCCACAAGGAAAAGCAGAAATAGTCTCGGCCCTGAAGGAGCTGCTGTCAGGACGCACCTCTGCAGGTAGTTGGCCACCAGCAGCTCCCAAGCAGAAGGAAGATCATCTTAGAGGAAGGGAGGCAGGGGCAGCTGAAGCGGGGTGAGGGTGGGGGGCTCAGAAAGGCCTCCTGTGGAAGGTCCAGCTGGAGCTGCGTCTTGAAGGAAACCTGGGAAACCAAGGGGAGGAGGTGGACAGGACAGAGCAAGCCAACCCTGGAGACAGTACAAAGGCTTGGTGCAGAAAGATGGATGTGAGAAACAGCAAGGAGGCCATTGTAGGCTGACCATAGGGTGCCTAGAGGGGAGTAAACTAGTATAAAAGCATTGGGAGATAGAAAAGGGTCAGTCTGAAGAATTTAGATGCCAAACAGAGGTATTAGATCCTGGAAGTAATAGGGAGCCAATAGCAGTGATTCTCAAAGTGGGCGCCACCGCCCCCTGGTGGGTGCTGCAGCGATCCAGGAAGGTGGTGACGGCCACACTTTTTTTGTATTACATTCTATTCTGAGTTCAATAAATAGTTTCATAATTTCCAGGGGCACTAAGTAATCTTTTTTCTGGAAAGGGGGCGGGAGGCCAAAAAAGTTTAGGAACCCCTGCATTAGAGCCTCCTGAGGAGGGGGCAATGGGGTCAGCCCTGCGCATGAGGACAATCACTCTGGCTCCTGAATGGAGGGTGGACTGGAGCAGGGAGAGCCTGGAGGTGGGCAGCCTGGCAGCAGCTATTGCCATAGTCCAGGCCTGAGGTGGTGAGGGGGCAGCCGTGTGAGAGAAGAGAAGGGGATGACGGGATGCTGCGAAGATAAAACCAACAAGATTTGGTAACAGATTCAGTGAATGAAAGGAAGGACAGGCATCCTTTCCACTTCCTGCTCTAGGAAACCCAAGTAAAATTTTCTGGGCCTCCCTCCAGACCAAAGAAGAAGTTTGAATCTCTTCTTTTTCTTTATGGAGTATTTACAATACTTCATTGCAAAGTCTAGGGTAAGTATTAGGTCATAGACTATGAAACAAATAAGAAATATGAAATAAATATGGAATTTTAAAAAGAAGCAAAATAGATATTATATAATGCTAGACCTCTAGGCTATGCATTTGAGTTTCTAAACTTTTTCTGTAGTGTCTGCTGGCCTTCACGTATGGTCTGAGGCTTCTGCAAAACTCCCCCCAAGTTCCCTTTTAATTTCTTATGCCGAGCCCGATATATCAGAACCACAATGGGGAAAAGTCACGATTTGGAAGAGATGTTTGTATTTCAGAATGACACTAAGGTTATAGGCTTGGGCCAATGGGATGGGAGGACAGGGAGGCCCTCAATAGTGACAGAGAAATTCGGAAGAGAAATGAATTTATGGAATAAGACTTAAATTTGGGCCCCACCGTGGGAGGCTCTGAATGCCGGAGTCCAGCATTCAGACTCTTCTGGAGGCAGTGGGGAGCCGTGGTCAGGGGGTGTAGAAAGATGACTCAGGCAGAAAAGCTGGGAATGGAGACTGAAGGCAGAGAAGCAGAAATCATCCAGGCAAGAGAGATGAGGGCCTACGCAAGGCTGAGTGCTGGGGGAGTTAAGGGCACACAGGAATGACAGTGAAAAGACTGAACTGACAGGCCTTGGCTGTGTGTGGGGATGCTGACTGTGTGTGCCAGAGAGAAGCCAAAGAGAACTCCAGGGAGATGAGCTTGGGGCCACCAGAGCACAGGGGCACTATTGGCGGTAATGGGGAAGGGACGGTGGGTCAGGTTTGGGGGGAAGAGCAGGAGTTTGGCTCTGGCTATGTGGCCGTGAAGTGCCAGTGAGCCCGACGGAGGGTGATTCAGGGGGCAGCTGGACCTGGGGAGGCCAGGGCTGGAGACAGAGGTGCGTGAGGCCCAGATAGAACAAGCAGGAAGATCCAGGGTGCTCAGGCACCGTGCTAGGCAAGGGCATCTACATTTATCGGAGATAAATCAGGGAAAAGCTGGCTCGAGAGCAGAAGAATTCTCTCCGTCAAACTCCCTTGGCTCTTCTCATGACTTCCATGACAAAACTAAAGATGAATTCTTTCGACAAAAAGCCTGGAGAGTCAGATGGGGACCGACGGGTAGGAGGGAAGGAAGGAACGGAATCGGGCGAAGTGGAATCCCAAATAGAGACACTGAAGAAGGAGCCAATGTCTCCCCCATCACGTGGTCTTCCTCTTCCTCTTCCTCTCATTTCCATGCAGCAGAGTCCCCGAATCCCCCTCTGAACAGGCCTAGGAGGCCAGCAGGGCCACGTGCCCTGGACAAGGAATGCCTCCGGCAACCTCACCAAGAAGCGACTTCTGAGCCCTAGTGAGGACTCGCTGCCTCCCCAACAGCCCATTCTCCCGGGAGATCCATCGGGTTGCTCGGAACAGCAGTGCCCTCTTTCCCCTTTCTAATATCTGAAGGTGGTGATTGGGGTCTTCCTAGGCTTCTCTTCATTAGGAGGAGCCTCCATTTCTTTCCAGGAAGCCCCTGAATGGCATGGTGGGCAGTCTCCTCCATGTCCCAGCTGGATGGACACCATAACAGCAATGCTCTTCCTGGAGTGAACCTGTGATGTTCTAGGTGAGGTCTGGCCAGGGCAGGATGGTGGGGCTAGACATAGTCCTTGTTCATGCAGCCTGGGCTTCCTTCAGCTTGTTGCCTGGTGTCTGAAACCCTGGGGATTCACAGGGAGCCTGTGGTCCACTGAAAGCCTCGGATCGTCTTCATGGGATGATGGGCTTCTGGCCATGCCTCCCAACAATGCTGAAGTGTCTAACACAGCTATGCAGTGGGATTCTTTTTCTTTTTTTTTAAACCCTTAACTTCTGTGTATTGGCTCCTTGGTGGAAGAGTGGTAAGGGTGGGCCATGGGGGTCAAGTGACTTGCCCAGGGTCACACAGCTGGGAAGTGTCTGAGGCCGGATTTGAATCTGGGACCTCCTGTCTCTAGGCCTGACTCTCCATCCACTGAGCTACCCAGCTGCCCCCTATGCAGTGGGATTCTAAGAGGGAGTGCTACGGTGGCAGCCCACAGGTAGCATGTACTTTCATGACCCCTAAGACTAGACGTCTCCCAAGTTCCCTGCAGAGCTCAATTCACACCCCAATTGCTAGACGAGGCCGGCCCTGCGCCCTGGCCCCCTCCCCAGTGCCTTGGATGTTCTGGCTGTGTATTTTGCTTCTACGTCTCCAGCATTTATGGTGACTCAGTCGCCAACAGAACGCAAGCTTTCAGCAGACGTTCATTTTGGTCTTTATGTTCCCCCTGGCAGGCACGGTGCCAGGCACAGAGTGCTTAAAGATGCTTGTTGGGCGACTGAGGCCCAAATTTGCTCCATGATGGAGGCGAGGAGCTCTTTTTTGGAGGCCCACCAAGACCACTGGAAAACCAGAAGCAGCTCCCTTTGGCTGCGTGTTTGTTGGAGAATCCGGACATTCCCCTGGCCCAGGGATCGGTCTGTGATCGGCTCACCACCTACACTACGTAACGGAGAGCAGATTTTGCCCGGCCGTGCTCTGGCTAGTTATGGGAGAAGCGGAAGAAGGGAGAGAAATGAGGAGACGTGCAGAGAGACGGGGGTGAAGGAGGGCACGAGAACCGGGGATGGGAAGCCGTGCGAGCTGCCCGCTGAGCGAGGCGCCGAGGCACCCACGTGTGGGCCACGGTGGAAGGGCCAGCCAGGGGCTCTCGCTGCCCATGTTGAGGAAATGGAAGGGGCCTTGAGGGCCGACTGGTCTCATGCTGACCCGCTGACCTGTGGCCGGCCGCTTGTATCGGGACAGCTCAGGAAAGGGCCCCCAGCACCTCTACAGCACACTTGCTCACTGGAGCTCCGCGGGGCGAAGCAGAACAAGGCCAATCCCTCCCCTCCGTGGCAGCGTCTTCTCTCCCATGGAGGGCCTTTAACGAGGCCTCACGCGGGGAGGGGAAACTCCGAAAAGAAAAGCGGTCATGTAGTGCCCACTGTGGGCCAGCCGCTGGGCCGAGCACTTCACAGACATGGCCTCATCTCATCCTTAGGGCAGCCCTGCTGGCTAGTTGCTCCTGTCATCTCTGTTTTACAGAGGGGGAAGTGGAGGCAGACGGAGGTCTTGCCCCGCGCCCTGCAGCTAGAAGGTCTCTGAGCCTGGATTTGAACGCAGCTCTTCCCGCTTCTCTGAGCTCTAGCACGCTGGGCTCTCTGCTCGAAGACCGCTCCTGTTCTGACATTCAAGGATCTCCTTCAGCTCCCACATTCTGTGACGTTGCAGTAAGTGTGGAAAAGCAGAGGCCGAAGGCAGAGACAGAGGAGCGTGGAGTGGTGCCCGGCCCTGAGCGGGGGGAGCCCGGGAGGGCGGGAGGAGGGGGCACCTCACTGCAGATGCCCAACTGTCAGGCGAGGCTGCCCTGGCCCGGCACTCGTGTCGGCAACACGCTCCTCATCCTCTGGCCCACGGCGCCGGGCTGTCCATGGCTCAATGAATCCCGACCCGCGTCCTTCTTGGGAGGCGGCCGGAGCAGCTCCAGGCCTTCACCTGGTCAGGGATCACAACACGGAAGGAGGACTCCAAGCCAGAGGAGAGGGGCCTGCAGGGGCCTGAGCCCGGTGGCCAGTGGTGAAAGCGATTCTGGCAGGGGTTGCTGACAAGATGAGGAGGAGTCTGCAGGCCCGGGTGACTGGGTGAACGGCAGGGCCACAGGCTGGAGCACCCAGAGGGAAGACAGCAAAGGGAGCCTGCGCGAGGCTGCCATGCGGGTGACCCTTCCTGTGGCAGCTGCCCATCTGGAGAGAGAGAGCCTGGGGAATCCTGAGCAGGGAGCGGCAGCAGAAACCTGGGGGGGAATTGGATTGTCCAGAACAGGCTCACGGGGAGATCAAGGCGAGAGGCAGGATGCGATGGCCAGGGTTTCGGCCCCTTCCCCTGGGGAGGCTTCACAAGCCCTGAGTCACCTGTTACTGGCCAGAGACCTGGGGCAGCCTGTCTGCCAGATGCTTCTACCAGGGTGTGGAGAGCTGGGGGCATGGCGGACCCCAGAGCTGGGTGAACCCCCTGGAAGAGGGCCTGGTCCTCCCTGGGCCGCTCCCAGCACCCGTGCTGGTCCCCCTAGCACACCGCTGTCCATCTGAAGGGAAGGGAAGGGAAGAGAGAATCTAAGAGGAGGCAGTGATGGAGAGCCCAGGAAGTGCTCCCCGGAGGCCAGTAGGGAGGGGACGTGCCTCGGGCTGCTGCATCTGGGGATGAGGGGGGAAGAGAGGCTGGCAGGAAGAAGTCCAGGCGTGGGGGCCTGACAAGGAGGCTACGGGGGAGAGTCAGGGAGGAGTCCACAATAGCGCTGGGAGTAGAGAGGCTGCCAAGCAACACTGAGGGGTCCCCCTGAAGAGGGGGATAAGCTGGAGAGCAGAGAACCACCAAACTTTAGAGGGGACAGACTCACTGGGGAGCACCTGGTGTTCTTCCCCTGCTGTTCTGCACATGGGGGAATTGGGTCTTCTCAGCGACCACCCTCGTTGGAGGCCTCTCCTAGCCTGCAGCCTTTCCCTGCTCCAGACCACCTTCTCCTCACCTGCCCAATGTTTCAGATGGTCTCTGCTCCACCCCACAAGCTGCCACAGCCATGGCTTCATCCAGGATCAAGAGAAAACCCTGTTGGACATTCGAGGCCCACCTAAGCTTGGCCCCTTCCCACCTTCTTCCCTCCTCTCCACACAGTCCACCACTGGGCTCCAGGACCTTGCTTCCTCCCTTTCACCGGCTGTCCCTCCTCCTCCTCCTCCTCCTCCTTTAGGGCTTCCTTTAAGACTCCGCCTGGTCCCGCTGCTGTGGGTCCCTTTGTTCGAGCATGATCTGCCATTTTCCCTGCACACAACCTGTGCGTACGTCCACGCTGTTCCTTGTTTGCTCGCTGCCTCCTGGCCAATCTGATCCGGTGAATACCGGCGAATCACCTCCTGGGTGCCAGGCACGGCTCCTCTCTGGAGACGCGCTTGGGAAAGAGAAAGCGAGTCCCTGGCCTGGAGGAGCTTCCAGTCTAACGGGGAGAGGCTCGTCCACAGCAGGGATCGGCCTCCCTGGCCCTTAACCCGGCGCCAGGCTCCTGGGAAACTCTGTTGAACTGAACCGAAGCGGAGGGGGAACAACGGAAAACAAGCCCAGCCCCCGGAGACCAGGCTGGCTTCCTGCGGATGTCATGGGCCGTGGAGAGCCCATGTTCCCGCACATGAGAGCGTCTGCCATTCTGAAAAGTTCAGACAAGACCCCGAGCTAGATGGGAGCCGGCCTCTGTGCTGGTACGGCCCGTGCCTGCTTCGGGCCCAATCCTAACCGAAGTGCTCACATTATTTAATTACTGCTCTCTGTGCCAAGTGGTTGATTCATCACAATAGGAGAGACAGACAGAAGACACTAGAGGTCATTAGTTCTCTTTACAGTTCAAATCTTTTTGCTCGTAATGAAATATATCCCTCCTTTCAAGCCTCCCTGGCCTCAGATGTTATTTAGCATTCTTTGAAACAGCCGGCTTGTCTCACCCTTACTTTCCATCTCGGTAGCAACTGTAAACCGGAAGGGCAGGGCTAGGCAACTGAGGGTGAGTGACTTACCCAGGTCACACAGTTAGGAAGTGTCTGAGGCTGAATTTGAACTCGGGTCTTCTAGACTCCAGCCCTGATGTTCACCACTGAGCCACCTAGCTGCTCTGGAAAGAGTCAACTTTCTTTTGGACAGATTTTTTGATTATTACATAAAACACTTCCATATTGGTCACTGGCGTAAGAGTTCACTCATGTAAGACCCAAACTGGAATAATAAATAAAACTGGAAATCCACTGATGTGAAAGCTGGTCTGCCTTGATCTGCATCCCTCTGACTCCAACAGCTCCTTCCGGAGTCCATTTTTAACATTAAGGTAAATAGCCTGGGAGGCAGGCCACATTCTTGTGTACCGCTTCTCTCTCAATAGCAGAGGAGAAAAACATCTAAAATTGGCTGGAGGGGGCGGGCAGCTGGGTAGCTCAGTGGATGGAGAGTCAGGCCTAGAGATGGGAGGTCCTGGGTTCAAATTCGGCCTCAGACACTTCCCAGCTGTGTGACCCTGGGCAAGTCACTTGACCCCCCATTGCCTACCCTTACCACTCTTCTGCCTTGGAGCTAATACACAGTATTGACTCCAAGATGGAAGGTGAGGGTTAAAAAAAAATTAAAATTGATTGGAGGGGAGGGGATTCAAGGATCTGCAGAGAACCTGTCGGAGCCTCAGATCCTTCATCTGTAAAATGGGGCTAAAAAGAACACCTCTCTGCAATTTGGGCTCCTATTTATCATCCTGATCATCAGAGAAATTCCGATTTCCAAGGGGGAACCCAGCAGCTCAGTCGCTGCCTTTTTCTCTCACAAGGATCACTGGGCCAAAGAAGAACACCGACGACCATATTCTCCCCAAATGTTCTCGCCTTTCCAAATGCCTCAGAGAAGGCTGTCCTGAGGAACACAATCTGCTCCTGACCCCTTCCGTGTGGCCGAGGATGCCGGCATCTTCAACGGAGCCAGAGAAGTCTGGAAGGAATGCGTAAGGCCTTGGAGATGAACCGGAGCTGGGGTGCAGACATAACAAGGAATCCGAGGCGCGTCGAGGCATCTAGGCGCAAACAGCCGAGGAGGACTGGGGACGTGAGGCCGGAGCTAAGGGGGGAGACGAGGAAGGGCTTTGGGCAGAGATCTCCGAGACAAAAATGGAATCCACTGGAGATGATGAGATCATCGAGGAAGGACAGGAAAGGGCCCAAGACAGAGCCCCAGCAAGAGAGACTGAGAAGGAAGAGTTGCATGGGAGGGGGAAGCACAAGGGAGCTGTGCCCAAAGCTCAGGAAGGAGAGGGGGCGATCGCCAGTGTTAAAACCTGAACAAAGAACGATTTCAATGCGCTCCAATTTCCCCTGGGTGTATTCTACATAATTCTCTGAATGATGTCACTCCATTGGACTCCGAGTTCCACTAGAGCAGAGACAGCTCCCCCGACCCCTCTTTCCTTGGGCCTCCAGGGTCTGCAAGAGAGCAGGTTCTTTTTTTAAATTATTAAAAAAAAATTTTTTTTTAACCCTTAACTTCTGTGTATTGGCTCCAAGGCAGAAGAGTGGTAAGGGTGGGCAATGGGGGTCAAGTGACTTGCCCAGGGTCACACAGCTGGGAAGTGTCTGAGGCCGGATTTGAACCCAGGACCTCCTGTCTCTAGGCCTGACTCTCCATCCACTGAGCTACCCAGCTGTCTCTCACACAAAGCTTTTTAAGGGTTTCTTCTCTTTCAGGGCCAAGTAGAGGCCAGAGACTCTGCTCACTCACTCATTCTGCTTAGCCGACCCTCGTTTCTTCTCCCCATCCCTGGCCTTCCCCAGGGTGCCTCAAGGAGAGGTTCAGAGAGTTGTATGGTGGGAGATCAGGCACTCTGCTAAATCCCTCCCGATTCCGAGGTGCTTTGAGTCTTCACATCCTGCCCAAAGGTAAACTTCGGCCTTCGGGTGAAACGATTCGAAATCCCATACTGATGGAACCTCAGTGAATGAGATCTTCTTGGCCAGGCCACAACTAGCAATTTTCTGTCCGCTGGGCAAGTACCATCAATGACTCCCGGGGTTCGTGAGCTGCCCCAGCCTGCCTTTGATGAATTATCCTGGCCAGCGAAGTGGCGCTAAGCTCTGGTTGCCCTGTTGCCAAAGGAGGACGAGGGCTCCCCGGAGGCCAAGTGCTGGTTGTCCCACGGTCCTTGCGTCCTACAATGAGTGAGTTCTCCAGAACTGTGCATGCCAGCACACAGAAGACGGGCCACAAGAACGAAGCCGTAACCCTTCCTTTTCCTTTTCCGAAGCGCCTCATCCACGGGCTTGTTGTCATTCTCCTCGAGACGCAGCGGATCCCCAGGTGGCTGGTAGGGCTGCTGCCCCTCAGCTATGACCACTGGGATAAGAGCTACAAAGTGATTTCAGGTCTTGTCCGCTCTATCCACTGTGGGTCCGCAGCCCCGACCCTCCTTTGATCTGGGCCCGTCCTCATTTGGTTTCTTTGATGGATCATTTTACCTCCTCGGATAGTTCCCTATTCACGAGAGACTCCAAACTGAAGCATCCTTCATCTTCGCTTCGTTGGCTTCTCCCTGTTCACCTGACCTGGTGACCACCGTAAAGAGACTTCAAGTCCTCCTTTCTTCACTTGCCAAGGAAGAGTTATAGCAAGTCCTTCGATGGCGTGGTGCGCGCTCCGCACGGATCCTCTCCCTTTCATCCCCCTCATTGAGTGGCCGGGTTTCCTCTTGTAAGTTTGCAATCAGCAGCAGGCCTGCCATCTCCCGTCCTGCCTCCTGAGGTCCGTAACTCCCAGGGGCCCCTCCGCCAAAGCCAGCCGCCACTTTGGTGCTCTAATTAGGCCTGTCTTCAAAGGCTCGGCGCTAAGTCACTGCCGTTCCCTAGAGGTTGACTGCTTCCCCTCATCACCTCTTCTAATGGAGGACGCCAGGTTTTATCAAGGAAACTCAGAGCCGTGGCGTGTCCACACTGGAAAGACCATTGGAGACGTTACAGGGTACATGACGGTGATGCGGCCAAGGGCGAGTGACTGGGCCACTCGTCTGGAGCAGCTAGTCAATGGGAGAGGTCAGATGGGAGCCTTCTCCTCCTCCACCTTGGTCAAGTGCTTCCAGTTCCTCCCATTCTCTCCCTGCTGAGTCCTCACCGAGCTCCATGGGATGGCCCAGGATTAGGAGCCCCATTACATGTTCTGTCTCAGATTCTTCTCAGCTGGGGGGCCCTGGGCAAGGCCCTTGATGTCTCTGTCAGAGAGGAGGGCCCTCTTACAGTTCTAGACCCACGACCCAGAGATTCTTGGGCATCCTCTCCCGAGTTGTAGCTGTGCTGTCATTGGCTTCGGTGGGGGGAGCCACGGTCACTGCAACCCCAGATTCCTCAGGCCCCGAGAAACGCACAGCACTCTAAGGACTTTGCTACAATCACCGTCTCCTCAGCATTCTTTATGTCCCCCCACGTTTTTATACCGGTCTGGACAACCGAGTCTTCCCTGTAGGCGGCCAAGAGCTTGGAAAGAAAGCTGGCCTTCGGGGTGGATGAAGACTATAGTATGGAAGTCGGAGCCCCATTGGGACTCTCCATTTCCTTCCCCATGAAATGTGGAGGAGAATCTCTGTACCACTTCCTGTTCAAGCCAGCTTGAGGGGGGATTTGGAGAGTCAGGCCCGACGAGAACTTCAGATCATCTGACCAAGCAACCCCGAAACGCTGAGTAGTCTTGGGGACTCTGCCAGGCCCTGGGGATACAAGGACACAGAGGAAGCGATCGGGGCCTTCGAGGAGCTTCCATTCAATTGGGGAAGACCCGGACACATAGAAAGAAGCTGAGGACGCAGATCGGTTGTGAAGGGCCCTGATGGCCACACAGAAGACCTTACATTTGATCCTGGAGGAGACGGGAAGCTGCTGGGGTTTCCTGAGTGGGAGGGAGGGGAACACGGGCAGGCTTGCACTCCGAGGCTACACTCTGGCAGCTGTGTGAAAGACAGATGGGACAGGAGGCTACTTGAGGCAGGAAGAGGAATTGGGAGAAGAGAACGGTGAAGAATGAAGTATGACTTTTCTGATTGCAAACGTGGATGCCTGGGAGGACGGTGGGGCTCTCGATAGAAAGAGGGACAGAAGGAGCATTTATTAAGCACCTACTGTGTGCTTGGGCTTCTCCTGCAGCCCCAGAAGAGCTCTGCCCTCTACTGCCTGCAGAGAAAGGTCCAGGGGCTGCTTCCACTCCGGCCTCAGGAGGAGAGTCCAGGGGCCTGAGGTCTGGTAGTGATTTCCTTCTTGTTGCTAGACCCTGGAGAGGGGAGCAGAGCAGGGCAGGAGTGCAAGATCACTGGGGAAGGTAGAAATCACCACCACAGACTTGGGAAAGTCAAAGTCTGCCGCTGCTGTTCCCCGATTGTCCATGGCCACGGCATGGGGAGCCGAGCAAAGCAGCCCTTTGTTTCTCGAGGCCCGCCTAGGCAGGATCTCCAAGGCCAGGCTGCTATTTCCCCTTCAGCCTGATGTCCGGACAGTCTGGGTGACTTTGGTCCAGACTTCACGGAGGGCCTGTGTTCTACAGAGTCCTCTGTTTACTCCTCTGTTAGGCTGTAAGCTGCATGAGGGCCAGGACCAGGACCGCCAGGCTCTGTCGACACGGACCTGGCCTCCTGCCGGGTCACCACAGAGCCAATCTCTCGCTCTGCTGGCTCTCACTCATGAGAAGTAGATTTGAGAGCTTGGAGCCAGTGGCCTCCCGGAGAGCAGGGGCTGGGGCTTTGTCTTTCTGGTATCCCCAGTGCTTAGCAGTATTTAGCCCTACTATGAGCCCAGTGCATGGCAGGTGTTTGATAAATGCTACAGTGAGTCCCAGAAATACCCTCCATGTTCTGGGGGCAGCTGGGTAGCTCAGTGGATTGAGAGCAAGGCCCAGAGACGGGGGGGGGGGTCCTGGGTTCCAATCTGGCCTCAGACATTTCCCAGCTGTGTGACCCTGGGCAAGTCACTTGACCCCCATTGCCCTGCCTTTACCATTCTTCTGCCTTGGAGCCAATATACAGTATTGACTCCAAGACGGAAGGTGAGGGTTTAAAAAAAAATACCCTCCAAAAAAAAAACACCCTCCACGTTCTTCGGAAGAGGCCACGTGAACAGCTGCTTCAGCCAGAGGAAGTTTGGGGGATTTACTTGTGCTGACTCAATGCTTCTTCTTTAGTCCTATGGCTCCTCTGGCGCCCCAGAAATCAATGGCGGTGAAGCAGTAATAGAAGAGATGAGAGAAAAGCTCTTGGGGATGCTAACTGGAAAAGAAGGCTGACTTTGAGGCGCAAACAGAAAAACTAAAGTCTGTTTCCAAAGGAGAACTGGAATGGGCCAGATCGGGGCAAGGTGGGGTGGAGGGAAGAGAAGGGGACAAGCTGGAGCAGGCCCAGGAGGGGAGAAGAGCATGTTCTGGGCCTGCAGAGCGGCGTCTGACGAGCCGTCCTTGGGCCGTGGGGCCCTGGAGCAGCCTGGGGAAGTTTGGTGGGTGTTCAGTTTCTTCAGGCATAGCTGATGCTTTGTGACCCCGTTTAGAGTTTTCTTGGCAAAGATACTCGAGTGATTTGCCATTTTCTTCTCCAGCTCATTTGACAGATGAAGAAACCAAGGCAAGTAGGGTTAAGTGACATGCCCAGGGTCACACAGCTAGTAAGTGTCTGAGGCCTGATTTGAACTCAGGGATGCCCAATATCACCCAGCTGCCCAAGGGGAAATTTGCAAAGAGGCAAATTTAGGTTTCATGTGAGGAAAATTTGAGCTTTTCTGCGGTGGAATGGCCAGTCTTAGAAGGCAATGAATTCCTTGACCCCGTAGGGAGCCCAGCCACGGGCGTGAGGCCTGAGGGGGATCGTGTGTAAGGGATTCCTAGTCAAGTGAGCTGTCCCTTGGTTTGCAGAGATGGTGGGTTTTCTACTTCTGCTTGGCCCAAGTGCCCCTCCTGGGATATTTTGTCTGACTAGGGAAAGCAGGAAGAGCGTGGGCCTCTAGGGTAGAGGCAGATCATGGCCCTGTACCCATTTCCCAGCCCACTCCCACCTCCTTTCTCCAATTTCCCCCCTTTCCATTTCTGAGCCTGCCCATCGGACAAACTTACTTTAAATCTGCAGCTATTAAGTTAAATCCATTATAAAGGTGTCCTTCTGAGGAGATCTTCTTCAAGTAGGAGAAGCTATCTACCTCGGTAGTTAAGAAGTGGGTTACGAGCTCACCTAAAGGGAAAGGAAGAAAAAAATGAACCAGGAGGACAAGTAAGGCACCCCTGCCCTCCCCAATTGCCTGGATGAAGCAGAGGGAGCTGGGAAACAGGGAATACTCAGAGCTGGAAAAGACCTCGGAAGCTCGTGGAGTTCAGCCGCCCCATTGATCTCAGATATGGAAGCTGGCAGCCAAGGGGTTTCCTGGGGTTGTTTCCCAGGAACAGAACAACCATCTGAGCCATAGCCAAGGGAGTTACTTATCCTCATTGAGTTCTTGATACTTCCCAAAGCGCTCCCTCCTCGGATTCTCCCAGTAACCCTGGCAGATTGGCAGGGGAGGGACGATCATACCCATTTGGTAGATGAGGACACAGGTGGGCTGGGCTGACCTGTCAGGGTCATCCAGTGACCAGGTTACAGAGTCTCACTTGGGAATGCCCAGAGCAGTCGGCCACACTCGGCCTAATGCTCCTAGTGAGAGAGAAGTAGATTTCCTAGAAGAACAGCAGCCACCCAAGAATCTCGGGCCTTAAGCTAGTGAGAGGAGTGGCGCAGCTACAATGCTCATAAGGATTCCTGAGGGAGCAAAGGCTTTGTGAGAGGAGCTGGTGTAGACACCAGGACATGGTCAGGAGGCTGGGTTGTGAGGCCTGGCAAGAAGCCTCCTCTTCCTCCTGCTGTTCCTCACGGCTTGGAGATCAGGCACAGGATGGGAGTGGCTGCCTGCCTGGCCATTCCAGATGGCATCTTAGAGAAGGAAAGGGTCCGGGGCATGAAGAGGGCAGGTGGGGAAACCTGGCACTCCACGGTGAAGTGGAATAAATGTATCCCTGAAGGGTGAGTGGAGTGAGAGTTGGGTGAGTAATGGGGCACAGGCTACAGGGCGGGGGAGCAGTCAGCTCTAGTCTCTCCTCCCCTTGAAGTATCATTCTCAGAGCCTGTGAGTGATACAGCTGGCCTTGGTCTAGACTCTAGACAATGGCTTCTGCTGTTTCTGAGCTTCCACCCATACCGTATAACCATGTAGGAAGTGAGTAGCAGTGGAGTCGTCAGATCGGATCCATTCTAGCATTGTTTTGCTGGTGGACAGAGAGCTGAGCCTTTAGTCAGGAAGACCTGAGTTCAGATCCAGTTTCAGGCATTTACTAGCTGTGTGACCTTGGGCCAGTCATTTCAATTCACTGTCTGCCTCAGTTTGCTCATCTGTAAAAGGAGAGGGGCTGGATTTGGTGACTTCCAAGGTGTTTTCTGGCTCTAAATCTGTGTTTACATAAGCCTATATCCCTGAGCTTGCTTCCCAGGTCCCTGTCCTTGGGGCAGGGTGCTGCCAGTGGCATGGCACTTCATTTATTTATTCATTAATACCCTTAACTTCTGGCTTAGTGTTGAATCTAAGTCAGTAGAGTGGCAAGGGCTAGGCAACTGGGGTTAAGTGACTTGCCCAGGGTCACACAACTAAGAAGCATCTAAGAATGGTTTTGAACTTGAGTTTTCCTGACTTCAGGCCCAGTTCTCTATCCTTTGCACTACCTTGCTGCCTCTTGATATAGTACTTTTATAATATGGACTGATAGAAGATGGAAAAGAGAGTTTTTAAAAAAATTCTTACCTTCTGTCTTACTATCAATTCTAAGGTAGAAGAGTAGTAAAGGCTGGGCAATGGGGTTGAGTGACTTGCCCAGGGTCATACAGCTAAGAAATATTTGAGGTCAGATTTGAGCCCAGGACCTCCTGTCTCTGGAGCTGTTTCTCTATCCACTGAGCTACCTAGTTGTCCCTGAGAGTTCATTTTTTAAAAAGAAATCAAAGCAGTATATGATTCAGTAGAAAATGTGTTGGACTTGAGTTCAAGAGAGGATGTGGTTCCCACCTTCACTGACAACCATGGGCCTCGGTTTCCCCATCTGGAAATGAGGCTGTAACAACACCTATAGGATGTGCTCATGTGGAACAATGACATGCAAAGTGTTTAGTAAACCTGAGAAAAGTATTTGAGCACCAGCTATTACTAGAAGCATTTTTTTAAACAATATGCACTGCTGCTCCCCAGAGACCTTCCCATGTCCCACCTCTTCCTTTGGCATCTTTATCAAGCTTTGGTTGCATGTAATTTGTCAGGGCTGCCAGTTTTCCTTTCTTACTGATTCCAAGCCACGACCCTCCTTCTTTCCCTTCTTCCATATCGAGACCTGTGTCAGATGATAAAAGGAGGAACAACGTTAGCTCTGAGAGTGTGCCGCCAAGAGGGCTCCCCCGGCCGTGGCTGCAGAGCTCTCCATGGCTTGAAGCCCCTCGACCCCATTGATTGTTCTTCTGCACTTTGGACACAACACGATCAAGCCTGGGAATCAGAAAGCCGGGGTCCAGCCCTAACGCTCCCAACAGCCTGCTGCGTTAATATGTGGAAGCACCAGCAAGAAGGGAGGCAACTCCCCCCTCCCCCCAATCGGAGCCACGGTTTTTCCCCACTGGAAAGTATCCAGCGACAGATTTAACATTTGAAGAATAACTTGTGAATGTTCACCTCCTGAAAATGGACTGAAAAACGGAAACATAAAACACAATCTATGTTTACATATCTGTTTGCCCCATGATGCCTTCTATGGTGCACAGAGAGGAGAGAGGGGCTGAGATACCCGGAAATAAAATAAAAAAAAAGAAAGAAAGTAGGGGGATCCTTTCTGTATGGCAACTCTCCCCATCGAGGTTTTGGAATATCACGGATCGGTAGAGGAAATTAAATGGAGATTTGGGGGAAGCTTTGCAGAAGCTGCAGATGACCTGGGAAGGCCAGTAGATGACACAGAAAAAAACTGAGAAACTCAGAAATGCCTAAAATATATGTAGAGTATTGAGGAATATCGACATATTTCATTGTTTTGTTTTAAACCCTTATCTTCCAGCCCAGAATCAATACTACCCACCAAGCTACCTCTCTGCCCTCTCATGGGTGCCCAGGGTCACCCAGCTAGGAAGTGTGTGAGGCCAGATTTGAACCCAGGACTTCCTGTCTCCTCAGGCCTGGCTCTCAATCCACTGAGCCACCTAGCTTTCAAGAGTATAACATAAGCAGCTGGAGGGGACTGTCTCTTTCTCTCTTTTTTTTTTTAAACCCTCACCTTCCCTCTTGGAGTCAATACTGTGTATTGGCTCCAAGGCAGAAGAGTGGTAAAGGGTGGGCAATGGGAGTCAAGTGACTTGCCCAGGGTCACACAGCTGGGAAGTGTCTGAGGTCAGATTTGAACTTAGGACCTCAATCCACTGAGCTAACCAGCTGCCCCTGAGGGGACTGCCTCTTGCCCATTTACTTGCCAGCCTTCTCAGCATGGTGATTTTTGCTGCAGGCTAGCTGGGCCTACCACAGGAATCCAGCCCTCTTTCCCCTGTAACTCCAGTGATAAGAAATGCCTGCAGGATCTCCCCGAGTGAAGAATTCTTCAGAGGTTTGGCAGTGGCTGACATCCTGGAGGCGCTTTATTGCATGAAGAGATGTTGGGAGGCTGGCCTGGGAAAGATGACTTCCTGAGAGGCTCCCGCAGGACCAGAAATGGCTACCTGTGGGGTCTACAGCTTAGCAGAATGAGCTGATGGCCCGGCTGACCAGACACAAACCAGACACAAATCCCTGGTGTTCTGGGCTGGTCCTGCACTGAGTGATGCACCTGGATGAGTGAGTGAACTCGTGAATGGATGGATGGAGTTCTAGGTCCTGGAGACAATATGATGAGGAATAAGGAGCCCTAAAGGGGAGCCTCCCCTACGGACACAGGTACTAGAGGGGGGCCAGGAGGCAGAGCTCTGAAGGGGTCAGAAAGGAGCTCAGAAGCAAGGGAGCCATATTTCCATTTGCTTCTTAGATCAGACTGACTAGGATTGGCATTCTAGGTTAAAATGGGAGTCGGTGGCAAGAAGAACCTGGAGGTACTGAGGTTTGCTAAGCAGTCACCTTGGCAGTAAGGCAGTACTGCTGTGGAGGGCTGATGGATGGAAAGAAAAGCCTCCTCAGATACAAAGGGACTCCTGAGTGCTGTACCTCCTGGGTGGGCTCAAGTCAAATTCTGGTCATCTTTCCTTGCCAAAACCCACCCCTTCTCCCGACTCCCTTGTTTTCTTTTTTAGAAATACATTTTTATCAATAGTTGCTGCTTTTACATTACTGAATTTCACTCAAGCCTTCTGCTTTGCTCATCCCAGAGAGCAACGCTTCATAAATAACAAAGGATTCAAAAAGGAAAAAGAAAAAAATCCAGCAAAACCCATCAAATTGTCTTCTACCACCTGCAACAACCCAAAACCGTGGGCTCTCCCTCCGACTTCTGCAAAGGCCCAGGCTTTTCATAACAGGCAGTGGGGATCATCTCATGGGGAGTGTTGTCCTTTGATATGGCTGCTGCCACTGTGTATATCCCTTTCCTGGCTTTCCTGGCCTCCTTTTACATCAGTTCACTGGTTCTCTGTATTGTTCCTTCCTTCCTTCCTTCCTTCCTTCCTTCCTTCTTTCCTTCCTTCCTTCCTTCCTTCCTTCCTTCCTCTCTGTCTCTCTGTCTTTGTCTCTCTGTCTCTGTCTCTCTGTCTCTCTCTCTCTCTCAAACATAGTGAAGTGACTTGCCCAAGGTCACACTTAGGAAGTGTCTGAGGCTGGATTTGAACTCATGAAGATGAATCTTCCTGATTGCAAACCCAGAGCTTTATCTACTGCAGCACCACCTAGCAGCCTCTCATTACATTGGAGGGATGCATGTTTCAAAATAGGGTCTGTTAAAGAGCTGAGGTGGGCAGAGTTCAGCAGCATCAATGTGATGGATGCCATTTCTGCCCTTGTTGCTCTGACATCCAGACAGACTCCTGGTCTAGCACCCATTCCAGAAGTTAATAGCAGGCTATAATCATTTTCTGGATAATGATGACAGAATTCTTGACTTGACCTTGTGTTTCTGACTCGTCTGGGCCTCTGGAGGAAGAGCCAAAAGGTGAAGGCCACCACCTGCCAGGGTCTGGCGCCTGCCCATCTGCAGACAGTAACCCTAAGGTTTCGGACCACAGCCGAAGCTGACCAGACATTAACCTGTGGTTGTGTGCTCTCTGGAGTGGAGGAGAGAGAGCTCCATCCCATTGGATGAGAAAAAGTTGCACTGGCGAGCCAGAAAAGCTCCTGTTCATCTCTCTAGCTTCAAATGAAAAAAAAAAAAAAAAGAATTTTAACCCCGGCCCCTCCTCTGCCACATCAAAGATGGATTTCGTGTTGTGCCACCTTGCTATGGGCACCGGCTGATTAAAATTCAGATTTGCCTCATCAAAGGGCCACCTGATTTGGGAGCTTCAGAAGCAGGAGAGGCCACTCGGCCTGCATCTGGCAGGGGTTCAGAGAGATAGTCGGGACCTCAGAAATGAAGGGAGCTGAGGGGAGCCTCTCTTCACGGGGCTTCTTGCCAAGGGTAAGAACAGAGAGTCGTGACAAAAAGCCACTACTGCAGCCCCGGTTCTGGGTTCAATCCTGGTTTTCTCTTCTTGACAGTTTTTCTTCATGGGAGAAAAGGGCTGGCTGGGTAAGACTCAAGCCTGTCTTTAAACGGGCACCCCAAGTCCTCCTGATGTGATGGGAACACACCACACTGGGGGAGATGGAGGACCATCTGGGCCAGTCTTCCATGGCTGACAGTGATAGAAAGGGATGGCTAATGGGAGGAGCAGCTTCCTTTCCATGTGCTCTGTCCAAGCCCAGATTGTACTCCAGGCTTACCATCCATAATGCTGTCTGCATTCCAGCTGGGTGGCTCAGTAGATTTAGAGTCAGGCCCAGAGACAGGAGGTCCTGGGTTCAAATCTGGTCTCAGACACTTCCTAGCTGGGTGACCCTGGGCAAGTCACTTCACCCCCATTGCCGAGCTCTTACTGCTCTTCTGCCTTAGAACCACTATATAGTATTGATTCTAAGATGAAGGTGAGGGTTTTTGTAAACAAATAAATAAACTGGAGGCAGATTCAGATTCAGGCTCTTTCTTTTCTAAAAGTCCTTCCCTTCCATCTTAGAATCAACTGGTTCCAAGGTAGGGGAGCAGGAAGGGCTAGGCATTGGGGGTTAAGGGACTTGTCCAGGGTCACACAGGAAGTATCTAAAGTCAAATTTGAACCTAGGTCCTCCTGACTCCAGGGCTGGCTCTCAATCCAGTGAAATACCCAGCTGCTCCCCATATTTGGATTTTCCACTGGCACCACCACCACATTTACTGTTTGCTTCTGTTTGCCGATAACATCACCTTCTATGTTGTATGGAGGATTTGAATTTGAGGCCAGAGTTGTGCCAGACGTCCAAACTAGGATTCTAGGACTTATCAAATGAGAAGACGGATACGGAAGTGCTTTGGATTCTGCAAAGACTACGCTAGAAGCCGGGAGCATTCCCCCTAGTTTATTTTACTCCAGATCTCTTCCTTAACACCTAAGTAGCCCTGAGCTCTTGACATTGGTGCTGGCCAGCTCTGGGCAGCCCCACTGAGCTCGAGAGAGATATGTGTAATTGTTTAGTTCCTGGGAGGATTGGTCCTCACCACTGCGTGGCATCCAATTTTTTTTTCAATGACATCAGAAGTTCTGAACCTGTTTTGTGCTCTGGATCCATTGTGCAGGTGGGCTGGGGAAGCCCAAGACCCCTTCCCAGAATCATGCTTCTAACTGTGTACGATAATCCCCAGAGAGTGCGATGGAAACCAGTTAGGCTGATGGCGGCTCGTCAAAATAGTTTCTGAAATTTCTTTTTTCAATTACACGTAGAAATACTTTTTTTCCTTTTTCTTTTTTTTAAATCCTTAACTTCTGTGCATTGTCTCATAGGTGGAAGATTGGTAAGGGTGGGCAATGGGGGTCAAGTGACTTGCCCAGGGTCACACAGCTGGAAAGTGTCTGAGGCCAGATTTGAACCTAGGACCTCCTGTCTCTAGGTCTGACTCTCAATCCACTGAGCTACCCAGCTGCCCCCTAGAAATACTTTTTAGCAATTGTTTTTGGACATTTCAGGATTCTGATTTTCTCCGTCTCTCCTTCCTCCCCTCCCCAAGAGGGCAAACAGTCGGATCTAGGTTATATCAGTGCTGTCATGGAATACATGTTTCCATATTGCTCGTGCTGTGGCAGAAGACACATGTCGGCACATCTGCCATGGAAATTCCAGGAAGGAGACAGAGTGGAAGACGGCATGCTTTGATCGGCACTCAGCTCCTCCTTGGTTTGTCATCACGGATCCCTTGTGGATATCTTGGGAACTTGCTTTGCGGATAACGCTTTAGTCTTTCACGGTGGATCATTGTATAAACAATACAAAAAAGTACGAGTTCCGGGCTCTCGGGTTGAGAAGCCACGGGGTAGGCTGGAAAAGGTTAGCCCAGCGGTGCCCAAACTTCTTTGGCCCCCTTTCCAGAAAAAATATTCCTCAGTGCCCTGGAAATTAATTTTTAAAAATTTAATAGCAATGAATAGGAAAGATAAATGCGCCTGTGGCCATCACTGCCTCCCTGGATCACTGCAGCACCCACCAGGGGGCGATGACGCCCACTTTGGGAATCACTGGGTTAGACTATGCTGGAAGGATCTCTCAGGATCCTTTTACCTCCAGGATTCTGGGATTCAAGCACACATATTAAGCACTTCCTAGAGTCAAGGTGCCCAGAAGGGACAGAGAGACAAACTTACATAAAGGCTAAAGTTTATATGGCACTCGACAGCAATGGTTTCATCTCCTTAGGCAACAGTGGGTTGTGTTATTATTCTTCCATTTGACAGATGAAGAAACTGAGGCTATGGGGCTTGGCCAGGGCACACAGCTGGGAAGCGTCTGAGGGAGGACTTCCTGACTCGAAAGTCCAGGCCTCCAGCCACGATGCTCACTGCCCAAGAGCAAAGCAAAAGGAAAGAAGAGCTAACATTCGAACATGCACGGAGGAACAAATATTATTTTGGGCTTGTATTTCTGATGTCATTGGTAGAGGGAACTTCCCGTGAGGGAATGCCTCATGCCAATGCACAGTGGCAGCCGCTGTCCTTCAAAGGGGCCTTCGGGAGTCGCCTTGGGCCAGAGAGGTCACTCGATTCTCCTGGGGTCACACAGCCTGTAGTCCAGGGCTTCCTGGCTACTCCCATGAGCACTGATTTCGGGGATACCAAATACATCCAAGCAGCAGACAAAGCGGAGGCGTGAGGAGTTGGGGAGATCAAGGAAGGTTTCCCAGGAGAGGAGGCGGCCAAGAAGCTGAGCTGGAGATGCTCAGGAGGTGGGCTTAGTGAGCAGACACACGCTGATGAATACTGGAGCTGACTGGCCCCAGACCCACAGATTTCAGAACCGTCTGTATACACGTGATGAGTGGATTCATGAGAGAGAATGAGATCATCATGGAGAGTACAGAGCCTCCGGAGTAAAGAGAACTTGAGGGATAAGAGGAAGAGGAAGCTCTTGAGTTAAACCCAAAGTTAGGAGGTCAAGAAGGCTTGGTAGGAGCAGCAGGAGGAGAGAAGTGGCGGAGACTAGAGGAGAAAGGCCTGATGGGGCCTGCGTGGCCCAGAGGCTGTGTCAAAGCTGCAGCAGGGACTTCGGGCATAAGGGCTGGGCCACCGTCTGGCTGGGGGTCATCATCTCCCTGCAGGCGGCCCCCTTTCCTCCCTCTCCTGGCACAGTTGAATCCCATCTCAAAGAACTCACCGCAGGGGCAGCTGGGTAGCTCAGTGGATTGAGAGTCAGGCCTAGAGATGGGAGGTCCCAGGTTCAAATCTGACTTCAGATACTTCCCAGCTGTGTGACCCTGGGCAAGTCATTTGACCCCCATTGCCTAGCCGTGTAACAAATAAAAGATATTAGGGCTTAAAAACATTCAAAGAACTTACCGCTAAGGATCTCATTGTTGCTGCCCCAAAAGTCGGCCAGTTTGGACGGTCTGTGGTAGAATTCATCTCTGTTTGCTGCTAGGATGAGTCTGAAAAAAAATAGACAAAGAAAAATGGAAAGAGCCTTCGAGGCGGTCATTCACACACAAACATTTGCTCTTCCCAAGTCATAGCCGTGTGGGAAAGTGGCTGATTCCTGGAATGTGTGTCTTTTAGGATCAAAAGATGAGGCGGCCGACTGGTTCAGCCTCTCATTTTACTGGGGAGGGCAAGGAGGGAAGGGAGAGGGCATTTATTAGGCTCTGGGCCAGGCACTGAGCTAAGCATTTTCTAAACCTTAGGTCAGCTGGTCTTCACAACACCTCGGGGAGGCAGGTGCTACTCTGATCCCCTGCGTAGCTGAGGAAACTGAGGCAGATAGAGAAGTGACTCGTCCAGGGTCATAGAACGGGGCTTTGTAGCGCCACCCAAAGACCACAGTTTGGAAGGGCCAGGGAAGAGCTTTCATACTCAGGTCCAGCACCATGGCACCATCTGGTGGCTACAGTTGGAAAGTGTCAGAGATGGTGGCCAAACCCAAGTGTCCAGACTCCAGACCCAGCACTCTGCTCATCAGGCCACATGAACATGTTACAGGCGCACGCACGCACAGCTTTCCCCCATTGCTTTATCATAAGCTGGAGTCATTCTGCCAGAGCAGTCAAGAAAGCCTTCGCCTGCATGGAGGATGAGGACACTGGGGTGCCCATGGACCTCTAGAGAAATGGCTGCAGGGGGATGAGCTGAGAGACAGCATGGCAGCCAGGGAAGGAGCAACATGGCGACAAACCACAGGAGCAACATGGCGGCGAACCACAGGAGCAACATGGCGGCGAACCACAGGAGCAACATGGTGGCGAACTACAGGAGCAACATGGAGGCGAACTAAAGGAGCCACATGGTTGCAGGTCCCAGGAGCTGTGAGGGCTGTTGGAAGAGGGATCCTCAACGGAAGAGGCCAATTTTCACAGCGATATTCTATGTCAGATGGCATTGTTACAGCTACTGACTGAGTTCAAAGGGCAGAGAATACAAGATTCCACTCTGCTTATTTTTTTGCTGGTTGTACAAAAAAGATTTGATTTGGAAGAATGAAATGCCACCCTCAAGACTCTCCCCAAAGAAGGCATTTCCCATTCATAGGTTGATATTACATAGGATTCGTTGATTATATAGGATTCATTCATTGTAACAGAGATTACTTTGTCTGATAACCCTCTGACAATTGTGACAAAGTTAGGCATAAAACAGGAAGATGAGCTCATCAAAGGCATTTGCTAGGGACAGCTAGGTAGCATAGTAGATAGAGCACTGAGCTTAGAGACTGGAAGTCCTGGGTTCAAATCTGGCCTCAGACATTTCCTAGCTATGTGACCTTGGGCAAGTCACTTAAGCCCCATTTTCTCACCCTCACTGCTTTTCCGTCTTAGAATCAATTCTAAGACAGAAGGTAAGGGTAAAAAAAAAAAAAGATATATGTTACTGTTGCAGAGGAGGATTGGTACTAGGAACAAATGGAGAGATTCCTGACAGTTGCTGTTTTCAGATTATATGGTGCTGATGGCATCTAGCCTCAGGATACTATAAATCCTCCTAAGTGAAATCTGAGATCCTTCAAAAGTGTTCAATTTGCCCATCCACAGAGGGAAAGCCCTGTGCACAAAAGATACCTTTGACCTTAATGGAGAGGTGGCCAGACAAGCCAGAGAGCTGACACAACCTGACTAGGCACTTGGAGACAGAACACAAGGCATGGACCAGGCGGATGGCATGTGGGAAATTGCTAGGAACTAGGCTCAGCTTCTTGACATTGATATCCTTCTAATGGTGCATCTGGCTGGAAGTCACAGAACACTTATGATCTCCACAGATTTCAAGGAACAGGTCCCCCAAAATGCCAGGGAGAGGGGCATGGCAGGCACGAGCAGGCCGAGGCCTCAAGGCAGAAGATGGAATCTAACAGGTCTATTCAGAAGGGAACCGTAGTAGGCCCTTCTGCCCAGAGGATGGAGGACATGATGGGGAACAACATGTCATCAATCAGCCTAGAAAGACACAGGCTTGAGCCAGACTGGGAGAGTGTGAAAATGCCCGAGGAATCTGCATTTTGTTATAGAGGGAATGGGAAGCCGCCGAAGCTTCTTGGTTAGAGGACTGGCACCGGATCTTTAGGAATATCAGTTTGGTAGCAATGTGGAGTCACTGCCAGGTAGCCCAAGGCTGGCATGGAGCCAGGGGAGAGAAGGGCAAGTTTTAAGTTCAGTTCAGTCTAAATTTTCTTTTCTAGTGCTGGAAAGACCTCCATGAACTGATGCAGAGTGAAATAAGCAGAACCAGGAGAATATCGTACACAATAACAGCCGTGTTGGACAATGATCATCTAGGAAAACTTGGGCTACTCTCTGCAATGCAACCGACAGGGTTGGAAGTGGTAAATGGTGCTTTAAATAGTGCTTTAAAATCCTTTTCCAAAAGGTGCTTTGAGAGCTTATGCTTTTTTCCTAGTTATCAGATACTGCCAATTAGAATATAGATACCACCCTTGGGCTTTCCCTGTACCCTATTCCTAACTGATAAGGGCTTGCCTGACATTCCAAGTCCCAAGGGGGTGGGGAGGAGGACCTGAACTAACTTGAAGGTCCATAGATGATGTTAAGACTTTCTTCCAGTTGGTAGGAGCTTGCAAGGCTGAGAAAGGACACCCAAGCAATCTGGAAGGGCCAGACAGATGATGTTAAACAGGACATGGGAGGGAACATCATCCATGCGCACTGGGGATCTTTGTGATGAAGGGAAGATCTTTATGATTAGGGGAAAGCCCCCAAGTCTTGCACATGCCTTCTTCCTCTTCCTGTCCCTTCTCCAAGAATGCCCCCTGGAACACTCAGGAGAGGAATCATCTGAGGAAAGGTGGAGAATTCCCCAGGATGGGGGGAGGGAATCTCTCCGACCCTCAATAATCTAGAAACTGGAATCCCCAGGGAATGCTGCAATTCCATCCCAGCAGTGGCCATTCCACTGCCTTGGCCACACTGTCTGAAACATCCCTGAATAAACACTTTCAGGCCTTCAGATGAACCCTTTCAGGGTCTGAGCGGCAATTCTTTGGGCGAGAACCAGCATTCGCTCTCCCATCATAAACTCACTTTCCCACAACACAAGGATCTGGGACAATTCTGAGGAACTTAAGACAGCGAATGCTACCCACATCCAGAGAAAAAACTGTTGGAGTTGGTTGGAGGCAGGTCAAAGTTTAATATCTTTCATATCAGTATATTTACAATTTTATTTGGGGGTTTTGGATCTGCATGAATAAGCTCTTACACTGATGACCAATATGGAAGTATGTTTTGCGTGATAATACATGTAGGGCTCAGATCAAACTTCTTAGCATTGCTGCGGGGGCAAAGGGGAGGGAAGGGAGGGAGAGAAACAATTTGGGTCTTATAATTTTGGAAAATATTTATTATTACATTATTATTATTATTATTATTATTAAATTATTATTATATGTCATTGGGAAAATAAAACATCTTTGAATTTTAAAAAATAAAAAGAAAGAAATAGCTTGCTCATCAAAACAAACAATTCCTTCTCAGATGCTTAAAATGCTTGAGCTGATTCAGTAATCCCTCCAACAGAACAGCCAGGTGGTACAGGGGATATGGCACCACACTTGGAGTCAGGAGGACCAGAGAGTTCAAATCCAGCCATAGACACTTAGTAGTTATGTGACCTTGGGCAAGTCACTTACTTAAGTTATTTACCTCAGTTTCCTCATCTATAAAAGAGAAGGAAATAGCTAGAGAAGGAAATAGCAAAGCACTCTGGTATCTCTGCTAAGAAAACCCCAAATGGGGTTACAAAGAGACAGACATGACTGAAAAACGACGGAACAACAAGAATGAATCCCTCTAGCAACTGCTGCCTACTGCTTTGTGTGTAACTTAATGAAAGGGAGTGAGGGAAAATCTAGCTGACAGAATCCAGAATCTGATCTATGACAGAAGGGGAGCCGCGTCATCAACATCTCTAAACTTTGCCTTATTGGCCACTGACCAGGAAGAGCTGATGGCTTTCAAGAGGGCATCTTGGAAAGGGAGTCACCCACCTGTGGTCTGTCTCTTTCCCTATTTGGAGAATCCTGGGGGTTCAAATCTGGCTTCCTACTTCCTAGCAGTGTGACCCTCAGCCTAGCCCTTGCCACTCTTCTGCCTTGGAACCAATACACAGTCTGGATTCTAAGATGGAAGGTAAGGGCTATTAAAAATAAAAAAGAATATATATCTGAAGAGGGATGAAGGGAGAAGGCCACTACTCTTTCCCAACATCCACAGAAATGGTGACTGCTCCCCGTGGGGCCCCTGGCTGCCTTTTCTACTTTCAGTCAGATCCTTTCCTGAAATGAGATGCCCAGCCTTGGAGAAAACCTCAAGTCTGAGAAGTCTGGAGATCCCAGATTCCTTAAGTAAAGCTGACTGCCTGGCAGGAGCATCAGAGAAGATGACATCGGACCAGGGGATGACTGAAAGCTTTGGGCCTGGTTCGCCAAGAGATATGGACTTGCAAGCCGTTACTTGGTCAGTGCCAAGGCAAGGTGAAGTCTGGATCAATGCTGGAGGGTCTCCGCCTCCTGGAGGTCTCTCCTAGAGGGAATGTCTTGTGTCATATTTTAAATCTTCTCTTGATTTGTGCTTGTGAGGACCTTTGTGCTTAGCATTCATTTTATGGCAAGCTTTTCCAAGTGAATGAATGCCAAGGAGCATTCTACACCTCCCCCTGTGAGGAGACCCTTGCCTAAGCATTAAGTACTCCCCCGCCTCAGCCCTGTGTAGTGGGACTGTGGTGGTGAACCTATAGTACATGTGCTGGAGGAGGCACTCAGAATCCTCTCTGTGGGCACATGTGCCATTTCCCCAGCACAGTTTGCCAGAGTTCACTACTAGAAAGCCAGAGGGATGCGGGGCTGGGCTGCTCCCCTCCCTCTCTCCATTCACACCTGAGGATATTTCTCCCATCACCCACCACCCTCAAAGGTTCACCATCACTGTCCTAGAGTCTAGAGGCAGCACGCCCTGGCTGTGCTGGCGAACCTATAGCATACGTGCCAGACAAGGCTGCTCCCCTCCCCTCTCCACCTGCACCTAAGGACATTTCCCACTTCACCTGCCCCTCTGCCCAGCAGCCCAATGGGAGTGCTTCCTCCTTCCCGTACTGGGGTAAAGAGGAGAATCACAGGCAGCATGAGGGTTGCAGTCTGGGCACTCAGTCTCTAAAAGATTTGCCATCACTACAGTAGGGTATAAGGAGCTCCAATTGTGAGACGAGGAGTTTGACTCTTAAGTGGTCAGGCTCCCCTACAACCAAGTGTAGGGAGACAATTTACCTTGATCCTTAGCTGAGAGGGATCCCTTGGCAAGGGGAAGAAAAAGCAAAAGGGGCATCATTTACTGGATGAGGACAAAAGGGAGAAGGGCAGGAAAGAAAAAAAGGAGAAAATTGATGAAACAGTCATATTATAATAAATGCAGTGTCTTTGTAAAGTGGGGTGGGCATTGCTAAATAATTCAGGAGCATTAATTGCTGAGTTATTTTTGAGGTGGTTGCAAAAGAATCCCAAAACAGAAGTTACGGTCTGGCTGAATGGTTTCTAGTTAACCAGTGGCTTTGTTAAAACAGTAATTCAGAGCTAAGTGCATTAAGGACAAGACAAGCCATTCCTCTCCCTCCAAATTCAGACACTGGTTTTGTTCCCATTTCAGCAAAAGTACCTTTGCAAACCACAAAGTGCAATAATGACTGGGAAAATGCCAAAGAAAGATTTGTGGGCACTCGGCGCACACCCAGAAATTAAGTGATGGTGGGGAGGAGAAGATCAAGTCTTTTGGTTGCTGCAATTAATTTTAATTATTTAAATAACGAATCCACTCCAAAGCCATTCCCTGGAAGCATGAGAACCACTCCTTAAATGCTGTACATGACCTTGGGGTGATGTGGTAGGGCCCCAATGCTGACTCAGCCTCATCCTTATCATAAAACTCAGCCCTAAGGATAAAAGCGGCTCCTTTCCTGGTTGGCCACAAATGCAGGAAGGAGAGTGGATCACCTGGACCAGTAGGGTCAGTCGGACTACTAAACAGACAGATGCATGCATGGATGGATGGAGCACTTCTTAAGCTTTTACTGTATGCCAGGCATAGCTAGGCAGCTAATTGGTACAATGGCTAAAAAGCCAGGTCTGGAGTCAGGAAGATTCATTTTCCTGAGTTCAAATCTGGCCTCAGGCACTTACTAGCTATGTGACACTGGGTAAATCATTTTACCCTGTTTGCCTCAGTTTCTCCATTTGTAAAATGAGAAGGAAATGGCCAACCACTCTAGTATCTCTGCCAAGAAAACTCCAAATGGGGTCACAAAGAGTCAGACATGACTGAAACAATAGAACAATGATGAGTAATGTATAAAGACCAGAAAGGCAGGAAGGAACTAGGCTGTGAAGGTCTCACTCTCATCAGAATTGGTTCAAAGAGGAAAGAATATATATACAGACTTAGTGGTGTATAGAAATCCAACTTACTCGATAGGGAAAGAGGTGGGGAAGGGAGTGTGAGAGAAGGGGGAGGGCATAATGAAAGGGAAGGAGGACAGATTAAGGGAGGTAGTGGTTAGAAGCAAATAGACTTCTGAGGAGGGACAGGATCAAAAAAAGAGAGAGGGAAACTGAAGAAAATAGGATGGAGGGAAATGAACAGTTGGTAATCCTAACTATGAATGTGAATGGGACAAGTTCACCCATAAAAGGATGGATTAGAAACCAGAATCCAATAGTATGTTGTTTATAAGAGACATGCTTGAAACAGAAAGGCATCCACAGAAATTAAAATAAAGGGCTGGGGCAGAATCTAATACACTTCAGCTGAAGTGAAAAAGACAGGAGTGGCAATGATGAACTCAGACAAAGCAAAAGCAAAACCAGACGTAATTAGAAGATATAATTGGGGAAACTACATTTGCTAAAAGGTACCATAGGCAATGAGGCAACAAGAAAATATTTTTACAGTGTTTCTCTGATAAAGGCCTCATTTCTCAAACATATACTGTAATGTGGGTAATTTGAGGAAAGGTGTTTGGGATAAGGGAATTGAAAGGAGGATGTTGGAGACTTGCTAAGTGGGTAATCTCGGTTACAAGTAGGCTGGGACTAAAGGAGATTCAGGGTATAATAGGACTGAAGTCAGGAGTATAACACAGAAGGGAAACAGAGATCTTCAGGGAGAGGAGAAATTAAACTAAACAGACAAACACAGCAGGCTTACAGACTGGGACTTAGACTCAAACACAGGCTGAGGGAAATAGACTAGACTGAAATTAACAAACAGGCTTTAGTTAATTTCACAGGAAGGGACTTGTTTTGAAGTAACACCTTCCTTCAAGATGGATGCCCAGCTTCCCTCTAAGCCCAGAGTATGTTGTCTCTTTCCCTCTTCTTCCCTCTTAATAACTAACAGATAAATTACACTAATAGGGCTGTTGAAACACAAAAGGGTTTATTTTGTTTGAAGGATGTTTGTTAGGAAGGTGGATCAAAGGAAAGCCCTATCAGTTGTCTCAGGAACCTCAGGTGGGGGAAGGGAAGCAAAGATGGAGTCTGAGTAAAGACCTGCCTTTAAACTCAGCTTTACTAAGTGCTATTACTATCTAAAGGGAATAAATGATGACTGACTAACTATAACTAATGCTGTCAATCAGGTAACTCTTCACAGATTTAACTCCTCTCTAATTACTCTCCTTATTAACTCCATAGACATATAAGGTAAGGGAGGGAAAGCAGGGATGGTATTAGGATAGGAAGATATAAAGGGTTTATCGAAAATAATAATTTCTTAAGTAAATATATCAAAGCTAGGCTAAATTTCAATATTAAAGCTAGGTATTCAAAGCAGCTCCGCTCATTGACAACCTCCCTCCACGGAAGATCCAGCCAACTGCCTTTTCCTCAAGATTCCAAACCTCTAACAGCTTTTGGAACCCAACCAAAGCTAGAAAAAACTATATGACCCCAATTCTGTATACTACAATACTGAATATAGAACTGAGTCAATCAAATTTATAAAAAAAATAAGAGCCATTCCCCAATTGATAAATGACCAAAGGACATAAACATTTTTCAGAAGGAGAAATCTAAGCGACCTATAGTCATATGAAAAAATGCTTTAAAAAGAGAGGGGCAAATTAAAACAATTCTGAAGAACCACCTCAAACCTATCAGAAACGACAAATGCTGGAGGGGATATAGGCACATTAATGATCTGCTGGCAGAGAAGTGAACTGGTCCAACCATTCTGCAGAATAATTTGGAACAAGACCAAATGGCTATAAAACTGAAAATACCCTTTGATTGCAAAATACCATTATTAGATCTGTACCCCAAAGAGATTAAAGAAAAAGGAAAAGGACGTATTTGTACAAAAGGACTTATATCAGCTTTTTGTGGTGGCAAAGACATGGAAATCAAGGGGATGCTCATTTAGGAGCATCATTAAGGATCAAGGAAGGGGTGAACAAACTGTGGTATGTGATCGTGATAGAGTCCAGCGTGCTATAAGAAATGACAAGGGAGGTGGTTTCAGAAAAACGTGGCAAGAACTATATGAACTCCCTTTCACATTCGTTTATTTATGGTTTGATTTTGGGGTTTCGGTTTTATACGAGCTGCTTCCCTCCCTGTCTCCATGGGCGCCGGAGGACATTTCTTACATCACACGCCCCTCTCAAAGGTTTGCCATCACTGCTTTAAAGCAATGGACAATGGACAATGTCAGCTGAGTGCTGCCCACCTGGGGCCAGAGCTGGGCTGCCCCTGCTATGAGGTGCCCCTGCTAGCCAAAGCAAGCCATGCAGAGTGACCCCGGGAGCGGGATCCAAACGAGATGTCCAAATCAAGCTTTGTATTATCTCCAAGAGCCAGTAATGGGACTTTTCCCTGACTTCTTATATTCCCTTTTTACCCCAAAGCATAATTAATTGTTAAAAAAAAAAGTCTTTCTTGTAATGTCACCATTAAACATGCCTTTCTCCTCTGCAATCAATTTCCCCTAATTTGCTCAACTCCTCCCCATCTTTTACCTTTGGACTCTTGATTAGAGCTCCTTAAGTTATTTATTTATTTATTATTTTCTTTTGTCCATTGCTTTAATATAAAGAGAGAGAGAGAGAGAGAGAGAGAGAGCGAACTGAGGTCCCCATGCCTGGTGAAGCCTAAAGATCTCTTCCCAAAAGAATGCTTTTAAATGCAAAAACTATTTAGGATCACAAAGGACAATAATGAAGTATATAATATTGAAATGATATTGAAAGAAAGATGCTGTTTTTCCCCATCAAAGTTCATGGTCTCCAGGTTAAGAACTCCTCTAGAGGAGGTTGTATGTGGTGAGAAAAACTCTGCATTTGGATTGATTGCATCATAGATTAAAAAAAAAATAAAACCCTCACTTTCTGTCTTAGAATCAATACTGCTTGCTGGCTCTAAGGCAGAAGAGCTGTAAAGGCTAGGCAATGGGGGGTTAAGTGACTTGCCCAGGATCACACAGCTAGGATGTGTCTGAGGCCAGATTTGAACCCAAGACCTCCCATCTCTAGGGCTGGTTCTCAAACCATTGAGCCACCTCACTGTCCCCAGGAATTGATGCAGAGTGAAAGGAGCAGAACCAGGAGAACATTGTACACAGAGACAGATACACTGTGGTAAAATCGAATGTAATGAACTTCTGTACTAGCAGCAATGCAATGACCCAGGACAGTTCTGAGGGATTCATGGAAAAGATGCTACCCACATTAAGAGGAAGAACTGCAGGAGTGGAAACGCAGAAGAAAAACAACTGTTTGAACACGTGGGTTGATGCGGACACGATTAGTGCAATTATCAATAATATGGAAATAGGTCTTGATTGATGACACAGGAAGAAACCAGTGGAAATGCGCGTTGGCTACTGAGGTTGGGGGTGTATGTGGGGAGAGAGAACAAGAACATGAATCATGAAAGCATGGAAAACATTTTTCTAAAAAATAAAAAAACGAAATAGGAAATAAATAAGCACCTAAATCATCAGAACTTAGATGATGAGAAATATCCTGAAATATTCAGGAAAGAAGCTGAGAGCCAGAATCAGCAGAACCCACTCAGAGACAGACCTCATGTAGAAGGCAAAGGAAGGAGAGTCTAAGAGGGTGAAGATCGGGTAGGAAGCTAGCAGTTCTGGGAAAGACAGTGGCAGCAATAACAGTCAGAGGGCAAGGAGAAGGGTTGACATCTGGCCATTGAAGGGTGAAGGCTCTGAACAGTGGGAGTTCTTGCATAGCCCGTATGCTACAGAGGGGTATGGGCAGGGAGGTATCACTCTTTGCCTTCATCTGGGCCTCAGTCCCAGCATTATCTACATTCTATGCATTTTCTCCAGATTACAAGGGTACCCTTTATTTATCCCAGGAGGTACTTCTGAGAAAATCTCACGGAAAAAATAATTCCATAAGACATGTTAGCAAATAAGGAACAGCACAGTCTAGGGCCATGTTGATGAACCTATGGCATGCATGCTGGAGGGGGCTGGAGGGGCTGCTCCCTTCCCCTGTCCACACACACTTGAGGACATTTTTCACATGAGTTGTCCCTCTGTGCAGCAGCCCAGTGAAGGGTGCTTCCTCCCCGCTGCCATCTGGGGCAAAGTGGGAGCTCATACACAACATGAGGGTTGTAGTTTGGGCACTCAGTCTCTAAAAGGTTTGCCATCATTGGTCTAGGGGAAAGTGCAGGATTCTCTCAGACATAAGCCTGGGGCAGGGAACACTTGGCTCTGAGGCCACCTGGTCCATATGACCCTGAGCAGCCCGCCACTTGTATCTCTGAGCACTGCCAGTCTCCTCTTCTTTAAAATAGAAATTACAGTCCTTGCACTCCCCCATCATGCCTCATAACCCTTGGCAAGTACTACTGAAACTGGGATGATCCTTTTGGCACCTCTTCAGAGTCATGACCCAGTAGCAGGAGATCCAATCCTTCTGGGAACAGGCCCCAAGCCTTTCTTGTCTTCTCCTCCCATGGAGGGTCTGCTGGGTACTAGAGACCTCAGGATGACCCCCAGGGTAGCCCTTGGGTTGTTATTCAACACCTTGCCTTGGTTATTGGGTAAAGAAGGTATCATGGGTGACTGTTTATAGCTTCCATACACTCTGTGGCTCCTATCCTTGTACCTGTGTTAACACTGTCTGTGATTCTTCTGTAGTTCTGTTCTTCCTTGATTTGTAGCCGTGACTCATGACAGGATTTATTTTTGTTAATATTGGTAGTAACAACCACTATCACCACCAGTTTATTTTTCTATGTAACTGAACATTATTGTGTGTTACCAGGTACGGAAGAGAACAACTTAAACTTTCTTTCTTTTTTTTTTTTTTTTTACATCAGAAATGTTTGACCGTCCTACCAAATTTACACAGTCAATGAAAAAACAACTTAAATTAATTTAACAACAATTTAAATGCATAAACTTATGACTTATCTTCAAGGAACTTGTATTTTTGTGCATGTCATGGATCTCTTTTCCTGTCTGGGAGAACTTATGGAATCCATCTCAGAATACCTTTTTAGGGCAGCTGGGTAGCTCAGTGGATTGAGAGCCAGGCCTAGAAATGGGAGGTCCTGGGTTCAAATCTGGCCTCAGACACTTCCAGGCTGTGTGACCTTGGGCAAGTCACTTGACCCCCATTGCCTACCCTTACCACTCTTCTGCCTTGGAGCCAATACACAGAAGTTAAGGGTTAAAAAAAAAAAAGAATACCTTTTTAAACTTCTAAGCACTAATTTCTCAGGAGCCTAAAACTTTCTTCAGACAGAGAGACAAAAAAAGAATAGTCTGGAAATTGCTGAATTATGAGTAGACAAGACAGTACGAGGAGCAAAGGCATTAAAATGAACAACTTCTCAATCTCTTTCCCAAAGAACAAAAATTACTTGTTTAAATCAACACTTATAAATATGGGAAATAATGCCATCTCTTTGGCTATTAAAACAACAAAGTTCCCAACTAAATCCATTTGATCTGTGCCGGTAATATTGACCGAAGAGATTAGCTTAACTGTTTGATCATAAATAAAAGCAATGATTATCTTTTCATTGCAAGTGTTGAGACGGATTAGCAGTTAATCAACACATTTTATCATGAAGGATGCTGCCAAAGAGAAATGTGGTGCAGGAAGCCAAGGCACTCTACAAACTGGAAGAGAATAAAGCACTTAAAACTCAAGTCAAGGCCACAGGGATGGTGCCCTCCTTTAGCCCAAGGCATGGCGGCAGAGAGGAACCAAGGAGGGGGAGAAGGCCAGTCACCCTCCAGCAGTCTAGACAAATGTGTGAAAGAACCCGAAGACACGCATGTATTCAAGATGACTTTCTATATATGCAGGACAAACTACAAACAAAAAAACAGAGTCAAAGAGGTGACGCCATGGGGCCAAGCTAATTAGGAAGGGGGTCACAGTCCCATCATCCTCTGCTTCAGCCCTCACACATCCACACTTTGGTATTCATTTCATGTTTTAGGAAGGACATTAATAAAATGCAGTTCCCTACACAGGAGGGTGACGAGGGCCTGAGGGAGACTGTGGATAGGCTGTGCCCTTAGAGGAGTTTACTTAAAAAAATATGTACATATATATATCTGAACATATTTTCCAATTACATGTAAAACATTTTTAGTATTCATTTTTTTAAATTTTTTTTATTTTAAACCCTTAACTTCTGTGTATTGACTTATAGGTGGAAGATTGGTAAGGGTAGGCAATGGGGGTCAAGTGACTTGCCCAGGGTCACACAGCTGGGAAGTGTCTGAGGCCAGATTTGAACCCAGGACCTCCTGTCTCTAGGCTTGACTCTCAATCCACTGAGCTACCCAGCTGCCCCCTTTAGCATTCATTTTTAAAAATTCTTAGTTCCAAATTCTCTCCCTCCTTCCCCTTCTCTGCCCTTTAGAAGGTAAGCAATATCAGATGGAAACATCAAGTCATACAAAACATATTTCCAAATTAGCTATGTTGCAAACAAAAAAACCTCCAGAAAAATGAAGAAAGTAAATAAAAGTCTGCTTTAATTCATACCAAGAGTTCCTCAGTTCTCTCTCTGGAGGTGGAGAGCATTTTCATCATGAATCTTTTAAAACTGTCTTGATCAGGGGGCAGCTGGGTAGTTCAATGATTTGAGAGTCAGGCCTAGAGACGGGAGGTCCTGGGTTCAAATCTGGCCTCAGACACTTCCCAGCTGTGTGACCCTGGGCAAGTCACTTGACCCCCATTGCCCACCCTCACCACCTTCTACCTAGGAGCCAATACACAGAAGTTAAGGTTTAAAAAAAAAAACTGTCTTGATCAGAGTCGCTAAGTCATTTACAGTTGATCATATAATATTGCTGTTTCTGGTCACGCTCACTTCACTTTGCATCAGTTCAGATAAGTCTCCTAAGGGTTTTCTGAAAGAATCTTGCTAATCATTTCTTTTTTTTTTAATATTTTATTTTTTTCCTCAACAACATGAAAAAAAACTTTTTAGCCTTTTTTGTTTTTAAAAGTTTGAGCCAAATTCTCCCCCTCTCTTCCTCTACTTGCTTCCCCCTCCCTGAGATGGCTGGCAATCTGATATAGTTTTACATGAGCAATAGTGTAAACTGTCTTTCCACATGAGTCATTTTGTGAAAGAGAATTCATTGCTTATGATTTCTTACAGCACAATAGTATTTTATCGTCATCGTGAGGCCCCAAACTAGAGTAGGGGCTGTGGAAGTGGGAATCCCATAAGAGGAACAGAACTTAGTGACAGATTAGATATGGGGGAGAAGAATGAAAATGACTCATTTTTACATAGGGTTCAAGGGTTTTCTAATGTGATATTGGAAATTTGGGAGTCCTTGAACTAATTTTGAGGTCCCTGATCTAAACTTCCTGTGGACATTTAGGGCTCTTTCAAACTACATTTCCCATGATTCCTCTTGTGTAATCATATAGACAGGAAGTGTAATAACATAGAGAGAAGAATAAAAAGGAAGTGCCTGGAAGGGTATGCTCTCTTTTCTGACTGAAGCAGTGGTGGTGGTATGGCCGGTCTTTCAAACTAACTCTTTTTTTTTTCTAAATTTATTTTTTTTTAACCCTTAACTTCTGTGTATTGGCTCCTTGGTGGAAGAGTGGTAAGGGTGGGCAATGGAGGTCAAGTGACTTGCCCAGGGTCACACAGCTGGGAAGTGTCTGAGGCTGGATTTGAATCTAGGACCTCCCATCTCTAGGCCTGACTCTCAATCCACTGAGCTACCCAGCTGCCCCTCAAATCAACTCTTAATATGGCACATGGCTTCATTTTTCTACTGGTTATTAATAAATCTTTTAAAACCATAATATTTTTAAATCTATCCTTTTATATCCATTTTATTTCTTACAGTAAGCACTTAAGCTTGAGAGGCGGATAAGTATTGTTATTGTTGTCTCCATTTGATACATGAAAAGACTGAGGCTGTGAGATTAAGTGACTTGATCATATAGCTAGTAAGTGAACCCAGGTCTCCGGTCTCCCAGCCTACCCCAAACTCTGCTGCTTGGTGTAAAAAGTGAGAACTATAATCCTGCAAGTGTGTGGCAAACTCAAAAGCAGTGGTGGTCCTGTTGTTGATCATGATGGGCAAGTGGGAAGGCATAGTTTGGAAGAGTTCTGATACCACTTGCTGAATCCCCAAAGGTTAGAAGGACACATCAGGAGATGGTGGGACACCTACAGCCATGGGAAGGTGGGAGATGTGGAGGAGAAATCATGGCTGGAGATGGAGACTTAGGAAACTTTACAGAAATCAGATAGTAGAAGCTCTTGAAATGAACCAAGTGTCTGAGCCAATGAGGATCTAGAGACATGAGCAAAGGACCAAGGACAGAAGACCTATGGGAAGTTCGACAGAACAGGAAAAGGAAGAGAACTCAAAGGAGGCAGGAGTGATTAAAGAGAGCTGACCTAGGGATGAAGGCCAAGTAGACAAGGACAATAGGATTGGAAAAGGCCTTGATATTTTCCTGAGGAAATGGCAGACTATCTTCCTAAGAAGAGGAGAGAATATGCATGCCAGAAGCAACTCAAGGACAAGTTTATGTGCCTCTGAAGAATAATCATATTTCTTTATGCCTCCATCTGTTCTTGCACAAGAGTGGAGGCATGATGGATGTGGTCAGGTGCTTGGAGGTGGATCCATCCCTGGGCTGAAGGACAAGATGGGCAGGTGGGAGAGACTGCAGAGAGAAGTCCCAGCCAATCTGAGTGAGAGTCAGGAAGAGGAGGGAGGGGCTTGGGGTTGTCAGGAGAGCAGGGGAAGTAAATAATGAAGTGAAAGCTGTTGTCTTTCTCCAATGCTAACCTTGGGAATGATCTAAATTCTGAAGGTGTCACCGCTGTATCACCAAGTTGTGTTACTCCTGCCCATGGCAGCTAATACATTGCAAGGTTTTTTTTTTTTTTCTAAACCCTTATCTTCTGTTTTGGAGTCAATACTGTGCATTGGTTCCAAGGCAGAAGAGTGGTAAGAGCTAGGCAATGGGGGTCTAGTGACTTGCCCAGGGTCACACAGCTGGGAAGTGGCTGAGGCCAGATTCGAACCCAGGATCTCTGATCTCCAGGCCTGGCTCTCAATCCACTGAGCCATCTAGCTGTCCCCAGTTGCTGGTTTTTCGTTGTAGAAGGTCACAGAGTGATTCTGATCAATCCTCATTTTCCCAGATGGACGTTAACTATTGGTTGTTATAGAAATATTGATGTTACCTTGAATATCAAGGGAGGGATCATAGCTGTGCTAGTCCAACCAATCATCTTGCTTTCTTTTTCAAAAATACCTTCAGCTTCCATCTTGTCACTCCCAGGACAATGGGCTCCAAATCTCTTTCTCTTTTTCCAGCACCACATTGATGTAATAATAGCATTTAGATAGCACTTACTCTGTGCCAGGCTCTACAATCCCTTTCTTGTTTGATCCTCACAGGCCTGGGAGGGAGCTGCTAGTATTATCATTCCCATTTTACAGATGAGGAACCAAGGCCAACAAAAGTTAAGCCACCTGCCCAGGGTCACCCAGCTAGTCGGTGTCTGAGGCTGACTTTGGGCACCACCTTGCTGCCATGTCACACAAAGATGCTAAGAAATGGGAAAGGATGAAGGAAAGTGTACAAGCAAAGTGCTGCCCTTTTAACGGAGGAAGTGCTCTTCGGAGAAGCCCTGTGTTCTTGGGATAAGACCATTTGCTCATGATGTAGGTTTGTGGAGAGGAGGTGTAAGGGAGAAGGCGCAGATGAAGCGTGCCCAGCGCACCAAGCAGTGGGACGTCAGCAGAAAAGTCTGCCAGTCCCTGCCGTCCGGGAGCTCACTTTCTAACAGGGGAGACGAGGCCTGGGGAAGGTTTCAGCTGCAGCCCTGATGGAAGGGTCTCTGGCCCCGAGGATGGTTCAGCCTCTTCCTGAATGTCTTTTCTGCCAATTAAATCATGCCGGTTCCTGGCACTGAACCAAGCAGCAGGGCCGAGGAGGGCTTTGGTGGCCAGAACTCTCTGTTCTGGGTCTTCGGTCGCTGGGGCTGCGGTCCCTGGCAGGAGGGGTTGCCAGGCTGCGTCTCCATGGAGACTGTTTCCCAGGATGATGGCTGAGGGAAGCAGCAGCATCCCCAAAGGCCTTGGGTTCAGGGTCCTGGGCTGTCTTGATCCGAGTCTGAGGGGAGACGGTGATGGTGGGGTTTTGGACATCCGGCCTAGCGTGTTCCACAGCCAACCTCTCCCTCAGGGTGCCGCTTAACCTGGGCTGGCTTACCCTCCCTGTGGGGGCCAGCTTAGAGGCAATACACAGAAGTTAAGGGCTTAAAAAAAATAGGAGCTATTAGATGGCTCAATGGATTGAGAGTCAGGCCTGGAGATGGGAGGTCCTGGGTTCCAATTTGACCTCAGACATTTTCTAATGGGGTGATCTTGGGCAAGTCACTTAACTCCAACTACCCAGTCCTTACTGCTCTCCTGCCTTGGAATGAATACTTAGTACCCACCTAATTATTCACCATCTAAGGCTGGGGTTGGCAACGTGTGGCTCTCGAGCCATATCTGGCTCTTTTGAGGGCCAGATATGGCTCTTTCTGCAGGAGCCATAAAGTCCATTTTTTTTTTAGGCGCTGTTACAGGAGCGGCACTGTGAGCACTGTACGGCTCTCACAAAATTACATTTTTTTAAATTTTTTTATTTTTAAACCCTTAACTTCTGTGTATTGACTTATAGGTGGAAGAGTGGTAAGGGTAGGCAATGGGGGTCAAGTGACTTGCCCAGGGTCACACAGCTGGGAAGTGTCTGAGGCCGGATTTGAACCTAGGACCTCCTGTCTCTAGGCCTAGCTCTCAATCCACTGAGCTACCCAGCTGCCCCACGAAATTACATTTTAAAAAATGTGGCATTTATGGCTCTCACGGCCAAAAAGGTTGCCGACCCCTGATCTAAGGAATGGTGTCCTGTGCACCTCTCCATGGTGCTGCCCTAACAGTTTTTATCAATGATTTGGTCCGTTTGATCCTTACAATAACTCTGGGAGGGAGGTGCTATTATTATCCCCATTTTACAGATAAGGAAATAAGGCTGTGAGAGGTGACCTGCCCTGCCCAGGGTCACAGAAGTATTAAGTGTCTGAGGCATGATTTGAACTCAGAACTCCTTGACTCCAAGTCTAGTATTCTATCCACTACACCAGCTAGCCCACCTTAAACCCCCCAGATGCCCAAAGGAGCTAGGGATGTTTACCCTGGAAAGATGATGACTTGGGAAAGTTCTGCCCTGATATCTACCTGCAAGCCTATCAGACATGCTTAGTCCCAGAGGACCCCTGGGGGAAATGGGGGCAGGTTCCAAAAAGGCAAATTGAGGATTTCTCTAAGAAAACCTTTCCTAACACTTAGAATTGTCCAGAAGCAGAATGAGATGCTGTGTGTGTTGTAGAGGCTTCTTGTTCCCCTACAAGTGGGCCACTTCCACCTCTGAGATGCTGTGGCCCTGTGGGATGACTTATTGAGGCCCTCTACATCTTCCAGAGGGGAGGGGCGAAGGGAGTGTTGCCGTTGCTAAGGGAGACTCGGTTCTGCATCTGCCCCAGCAAGCTGAGGGGAGCCGACTGCACCAGTCTTCTGTTCCATGCTTTATTCGCATTCTCCATGGGTAGGTGAAAGAGCCTGGGAGTCAGGCTGAGGTCTTCATCCCAGCTCTGCCCCCATTAGATGGGTGACCTTTGGAAATTCTCTCCTCTCCATGGGGCGTTCGTTTCCTTGGCCGAAAAACGAAGGAGTTGGAAAGAATACAAGGAGAAATTTCTGCCCAAACAAAGCCATTCTAAAATGGCAGAGGCCTCCTTGGGCGGCTTCCGGGGCGGTCGGGACCCTCGAGGCCCTTTGCGATTCTTGGGTTCTAGGCTCCTGGGCCCAGCGGGCCTCTCGGATTCCTTCTGGCTTTCCTGGCCGAGGATCCAACATTCTCTTCTTCTTTGAAGTGGAGGATGAGTTGCTTGGTGGCTGCAATCAAGACTTTCAGACACAGCATGGCTCTTGGGTAGGAAGCGAGCCACGAGAAATAGGCCTTGAAGTGTCTGTGCTATTGATTGCAGGAAAAGTTCACTTGGCAAATGCACTTCCAAATAAGTGGGACTACAATGTGGGGGCTGGCACATTCCTCTCGAGGCCTTATCAAATTGACAAATTTGACTTTTGCCAACAGCAGGAGTGGAAGGCACGGAGCAGATGCAGCATTGAACCCTGAGCAGAATACTGATCAGGCCGCAGGACCTTTAAGTGCCCTTTTCCATTATGCCAACTCCATAGGAATTTGTTAAAAACAAGCCGTCACTGTACATGATTAAAATATTTTTAGCTCCGACTCTTTGTGCCCCTTAGACTCTTACATGGTCTGAAGCGAAGGCAGTGGCAGGGCAATGAATGGGAAGCAATTCCTAGGGTCAAGCCCATTCCATGCAGAGGGAGAGAAGCTATCATTTATAGGCTCTGAGGGGGTGGGGGGAGGTCAGGAAGGCTCTCTGCCTCCCAGAGGTTCCTGGACCAGTTACCGGCGATGCCTGAAATTCGCAGAATAATGGCGGCTCACAAGTCTCTGTTTATGTGACTCGAGTTCAAGGTTTTTCACTAAAATCTACCTTTTTGCTCATCCGTCCACCGCGTGCTTCCCCTGGGAACACCAGAATTTGGTTCGAATCCTTAAATCTCCTCCAGACTCTCAGACCAAAGACATCACATCTAGCACAAGCTCTATTCAACTTGACAGAAAACAGCAAGGATTCGCACTTGGTCCCAGAAACAGAAACACAACTAGCTTCCCCACCCCCCAGGGGTCTTTAAAATCCTCCAGGAACCCATCCATTTCTGCCGAACTCATACGGACCCTGGGAATAGGGGCATCCCAGCCAGGCGTACGTACACATTTTACATCATTCACCTGCCTAGCAAAGAGCCAAGTGCAGACTTGCTCCTTCACATTAATGCTCTAGTTTGGAGAGCAAACACCCAAATACCGTCACACTGCATGTGAACCCCCTGACTTACTCTAGATGAGGTGTGTGTGGGGAAGTGCTCTCATTAGGTTCCTGGGCAGAGGGGTGGATCATGAGAGAAATGTCCTCAGGTGCAGGTGGAGAGAGCGAAGGGAGCAGCACTGCCACCCTCCCTAACCCGGTACTTGTGCCTTAGGTTCATCATCACGGCTCTAGGGTTTGGTCCAGGCAGTCACTATTCAGGAACTTGACCCTCTACCACTGCCTCTAACTGCCACCATCTTTGTGGCCAAGTGTTCCCTAATGCTTAGGCTGAGGGTTCTCTAGAGAGGCTTCTGGGCCCCATGACTGAGGCGGATTTCCTCTAGAGAATCAAAGTCTGGATATGTCCCTCTTAGTTATTGTTCTCTCTCTCTGCCTTCTCTCCCTTTTAAAGGCCAAGTGACTTGTTAGACTCTATCAATCAGCCCCAAAGTGGGGTCTATGGGCCAAAGTGTGCCTAGGGCAAGGCGAGCCCACATCTTATGAAGGAGATGCATCAGGCCCAGGACAAAGGCTACCTTTATTAATGAGTTCATTTTGCCGTGTATATCTCAGAGGAGGTCCATATTGCCCTTTACGATAACAGCCCATTAAAGATGGAGGAGCTCTTTGGGGTCAGGCACTTCATCATCCCACAAGATGACATCAGCCTGCCCCATCAGTGCCCGGTGCCTCTTGAACCCTCTCTCAAAGGAGGGCGCCCAGGCCAGCCAGCCAGCTCTTTGTTTCCCACCTGGCTTCATGCCTTCAGACTTCTGAAGGAGCTGGCACCTTCCCCACCTCCCACCAACTCTTCAAGTTTCCTTTTACTTGGAAAAAGGTCATCTTCCTCCCTATGGGGTAACTAGATGGGGGAGTGCAACGGTCAGCAACCTTTTTGGCTGTGAGAGCCATAAAGGCCTGCAGAAGGAGGAGGATGGAGGTGGAAGGCACTGGAATCTGGGGCGGGGCTGAAGGGCCCCCTGGGGCACATCCTGGGGCTCTGCAGGTGGAGCCAGATATGAGAGCCATAAGTTGCCAATCCCTGGTGTAGTGGATACAGCCTCAGGCCTGAAGTCAGGAAAACCCGAGTTCAAATCTAGCCTCAGACAGTTACTAGCTGTGTGACCCTGAGCAAGGCACTTAATTCTTTTGTCTCCGTTTCCTCCTCTGTAAAATGAGCTGGAGGATGAAATGGTAAGTTACTCCAGTATCTTTGCCAAGAAAATCCCAGACGGTGGCATGAAGAGCCAGACTTGCCTGAACAATGACTCAACAACAAAGAAATCCCATCCCCCCAAACGGACCAGAGTCCCAAGTGCCTACACCTGTATACTCTGCTATAAACCTTCTAAGAAAGCTGTTCTCATTTCCCTCCAACTTTACTGCCTAGATTTAACCCTATACTTAGCGTAGTGCCTGGTGCATAAAAGGGACCCAAGAAATGTTTACTGGCTAACTGATAAACCCAGACTCCCCCCAGAATAGGGGCAGGCAAAGGGCCCTTTGATCTAGTACAACCACTTCTAGCTCTGTATCCCAAAGAGATTTAAAACAAGAGGAAAGTATACGTGTACAAAAATAGTTCTAGCTGCTCTTTTTGCAGTGACAAAGAACTGGAAATTAAGGGGGTGCCCCTCCAATGGGGAATGGCTGAACAAATCAGGGCATATGATGGTGCTGGAATGCTACTGTGCTACTGTAAGGACTGGTGATCTGGAGGATTTCCGACAGAACTGGAAAGCCCTTCGTGAACTGATGCAGAGTGAAATAAGCGGAACCAGGAGGACGTTGTGCACAGTAACAGCAACAATGTGGGATGATCAGCCGTGACAGACTTAGCTACTAACAGCAGTACAAAGATCCAGGACAATTCTGCGGGACCTAGGACAAAGAATGCTTTCTGTTCCCAGAGAAAGAACTGCTAGAGATGGATGAAGATCAAAGCAGACTATTTTTCACATTAGTATACTGGATTTTCATGTTGGGCTTTGGGTTTTATATGATTATTCTCTTACAAAAATGAGCAATATGGAAAAATGTTTTGCCACGTATAATCCAGATCAAATTGGGAAGGGGGAGGGAAGGGAGGGAGACAATTGGGATCATATAACTTCAGAGAACTCACATGGAAAATTGTTCTTACATGTAATTGGTAAAATAAAATATCTTCAAAAAATAGGGGCAGACCTTGAGGCTCCGAGAATGGCAGGGGCAGTCCTGTCTCCTGTCCTCTAGCAAATGAATGGCCCAGGTAGCATCTGAGCACAGCTCTCCTGCTGCCCTAGTACTATGGTGCTTTCACCAATTACTGTTTATTCTTGGAATTAAGCAGTTCACCTGCTACGAGTTATTTAAGAGGTAAATCCTTGGGGTGAGAAGAAGGGTGGTTTCCACTGGACGAGGTAAGAGAAAGTTCCAAGGAGAAAGTCTGAAGAGCCATCATTAGGAATTCAGTTGAGGGGGGCCGGGACATGGCAGTCATTCTTCATTTCTTCCCAGTTGGGTGAAGTCATGCCAACAATCCCCCGTGAGGAGGTGGAGACGTGGGAGCTACGAGTTGTAGTAGAGATAAGACTCCCACGGCATTGGGAGAGCCGACGGCTTTCAGGCCAAGCAACCATGTGGAAACCTGGGGGTAGGAGAGCACATTTTCCAGCCACGTGCAACTGAGAACTACGACTGTGTAATAACCGAAGATATCTCTCAAATGGTTACAAAGCTCGAAGAACTGTGGACTCAAGATTCTGAATGGGGACTGAATGGGTACACAAAAGGGCTGGCCTGCCCCACTTCACTCTTCTCTTCTTTCCTTACAAGGAGACTCTGAGCTGGTCTTGAGGCGGGGCCAAGGAAGGGAGAGGAGGCCACAGCCTCATGCTGCAATCGTGCTTGCTCGCCCTTGTTTCTCTTGGGTTTTGTCTTTCCTGATCTTAGAGGGATGAGAGTTCTGGGATGGGACTGTCCAGGCACCTTCTGAGGTCAGGAGATCCAGAGCCCTACCAGCAGTGGGAGATGAAGGGCCTCCAAGGCCCAAGAACCTGCAGGCTGAGGTGAAGTATTGATCCCATAGGGGGGCATCAGTCCTCAGAGTCCACCTGAGAGTTAGAGGAGAGCTAAAGGAGAAAGGACCTTCCGGGAGTGGCAGGTGCCCTTTCACCATGCATTCATGGGAAAGCATACTCCAGGCTTTTTAGGGGGGGATGCTTTGTAACAACCACTCTTGCTGTGCCATTTAAGGAAATAAATGCCTCTGCTAAGAACTGCATCTATGGGCTCCTTGTTAGGGAAGCACCCCAGTAGGGAGTTTGGGAGATGATGCTAGAAACCCGGCCCCTCGAGGCTGCCTGTAGAATCCTTAAGGGAGAAGTAGTTAGTCACCCAAGATTTGAGGACTCGGGCCCACCACAGTGAGTGGCAGCTGGGGAAGGAGTCAGACTCTGGGAAGCTGGTCTCCGAATGCAAGTGCTTAGCTGGGAGGAATGGTCCAGGAGGGAGGTTTTCCTTGGAAGACAACTAGACCAATGGAGCTCATCTTCTTAGAATTAATTGTGTTCACTTGAGACAAATTGGTTGCTGAAGAATAAACCCTAAACATGTCCTCTGTTACATAATGAGACCTGGGAGTAATTCCAGGCTGGCTCCTCCACGAGAGGCCCCACACGTACCTCTGTCTCGGCCGATGAACAAGATCAGTCATGTCCCCCAGAGGAGGCCACTAAAAGAGAGCACCCTGGGAGAGTTCTGCTGTTGCAGTGTGATCAGCGCCAAGGTTTGGATTCTCTCCTTCTTGGGAAGATGGAGAGATATGGGCTGAAGGAGAGGACGTTTAAGGGGATTGAGATCTGACTGCACACTCCCGTTCAGAGAGTGCTTTCTTCCAGTGGTTCATCAGCCAAGAAGCATTTATTAAGCTCCAAATACTGCCAGGCAAGGAGGCCGGGTGCTGGGGGATAGGAAGGCAAACAATAATCTGCTCTCTAAGAGCTCATAGCCTAATGGGCAGGCAATATACAAATAGTTATGTACAAACAAGATACAGATGGTACATTAGACTGACTCTCAGAAGGAAGACACTAAGATAAAGGAGGGCCAAGACTTTAGGAGACCTGAAGGAAGCCAGAGAAGGGGAGGCTGAATTGAAGGAGAGAAATCTAGGCCTGGAGCTGACAACCTTGTCTGCTGAAACTCCTAGCTGGACCCATGTCCCTGACTGAACAATAAGCTCTCAAATAACTTTCAATCACCCAAGCCAGAACTCAGCCAAAGACAGCCAAAACTGTAATTGTATTTGTAAAATCACCACAGCCTTTGATTATTGCATCTGGGTCCTCCTAGCCTCAGAGGTTAGGGCAGTGATGGCGAACCTTTTAGAGACTGAGTGCCCACACTGCACCCTCATGTCCCATGTGAGCCTCCCGCCTTATCCCAGACAGGGGAGGGACGAAGTGCTGCCACTGGGCTGCTGGACACAAGGGTGGGGAAATGAGAGAAATGTCCTCAGGCGCATGTGGAGAGGGGAGCAACCCCCACCAGCATGTCTGACATGCGTGCCATAGGTTCACCAACATGGGGCTTCCACAGGGGGCCAGTGGATACCCATCTGCTTCTCCTAAAATGCTTATAAGCACCTCGTGTTCTGAATTCATTGGAAGTCCCAGGCCCAAGGTGCTGCATCTTCTCAGATGAATCTGCCTACCTTGATTAAAGACCCTCACTATAACCAGGTCAGTCGTTCTCTGATTTTTTCAGGTTGACAGGGCCAGCCAATGAAAATGCCTCGAGCCAGGAGATGGAAGGTCCCGTAGGAGAGCAGCCAGGAGGCCAACATCCCTATCTCAGAGTATGTGTTAGGGAAAGAGATTTAAGAAGACTGAAACGATAGGAAGGGGCAGGTTATGGGGCTTCAAAAGCTAAGCAGAGGATTACATATGCCCCAGGGATCTAGAGTTCTCCCTGTTCTGTCCAGGGTTGGGGTAAGATTGGTCCATGCTAGAATAAATGAGATTTTAAAAAAATCTCATGATATCAACATCTTGTTTTTACATCTCATTTATTTCTAAATATATTCTTCTTCCCCTCTTACCCAAAGGGTCAATCCTTGTAACAAAAAATGAGAGAGGGAAAAGACGCAGTTCAACCCAACTAACCAAAGTATAGACTGAGTCTGAGGTGTTGGCATTTACCCACATCCAGAGTCCTCCATCTCTGCCAAACATGGAGGGAGTTGCATTTTCTCATCTTTTTTTCCAGGCCAGCCTTGGCTGATGTTTGGTGGTTCTGTTTGCCTCCCTCTGCATGGATGCAGGCCTTCCTAGGCTGCTCAGAATTTTTCCCCTTCCTTGTTTCCTTCAGGGCAGTAGTCTCCCATTATATTCCCACATCAGAATCTGTTTGGCTGCTTCCCAAAAGATGGACATTTACTTTGTTTCTAGGCCCAGGACTTGGCTACCACAAAAAGTGCTGCTAATGTAGATTTTTTTTTAAACCCTTAACCTCTGTGCATTGACTCATAGGTGGAAGAGTGGTAAGGGTAGGCAATGGGAGTCAAGTGACTTGCCCAGGGTCACACAGCTGGGAAGTGTCTGAGGCCGGATTTGAACCTAGGACCTCCCGTCTCTAGGCCTGGCTCTCAATCCACTGAGCTACCCAGCTGCCCCCTAATGTAGATTTTTGATGGGTCTGGGACCTTTCTTTCATAATGGGCAGGCCATTAAGCAAAAATGCTAGATGGGCAGCACACTCTGGGGGAACTTAGTCTTATAGTCACCCCAGAGTAATCCGGAGTATCCTATAGAGAAGCTACACGCACTATTGGCTGGGAATTGCACCTTTGCCAAGAGAGGGGACCCTTAAAAGCCCATGAGGAGAACAGGATCTAGCTGAGACTGAGGCACAGGGCACAAGGAAAACGGAAGGAAGGGTGAGGGCTGATCCTGGGGATGCTATTTAATGTTATAAACCCTGCTACAAGAATGGGTCCCATTTAGGTGGTCTCCTGCCAAGGGAGCTGCCCACAGTGGTAACAATGATGATGACCATTGTTATAATGAAGGTTGTAATGTGGATCTGGAGCAAGGTTAATTGTGAATGTTAAATCCTATGTGGGAAACTTAAGATATGATAGTGAACCCAAAAGGATCACCCACTGCAGTAGATGTCTGAATATGTTGAATCTGCTAATCCAAACTCTGGATGATAACAGTATCCTAGGACTACCAGCCAGGCAATGAATCTGCTGTTAGAATTGTACAGTTATCTAGGCCCAACTGAAGCCCTGTGCCTTAGGATAATGCTTAAGATTGACTGTGTATTGATCAATGTTTCTGCAAGATGCAATATTCCTCTTCCCTCAAATTATCCCAGGATATGATTCACTAGAGCCCTAGGATTCTTGATGAAGCTCAAATCTGATGTAAGTTTAAGATTTATTACCAATAGACTTAAGGAAGGGGGAGCAGGATAATGATTGGGAGAAAGGGAATAGGAAGTCCTTAACTAATTAAAGCTAATGATGCTATTGATAATCTTTGAAAATACTGCTTATCAGGTTTAATAGATAACAGCCTGGTTGGGCCAGACAGGCCCAACCTAAAATCAAGGTTACTCTGCTGAATAAAGAGTTGTTATTCTTGATAGTGAAATTCAGGAACAGAGAATGATGAAGTAGATTTGTAGTTGGTTGCTAGTTGATGGTTGAATAAAGCTCACCTAAGGCCTACCCAAACCACCCTTTAAACCAATATCTCAATTCTGAGATCCCTGTGAGTTCAAAATCCTGGTTTTATACCTGAGCCTTAACTGTCCTTGGCACCTGCCAAGCTCCTGCCAGGCTCAGTTCATTCCACATTCTAAGCAGGTAACTGTCTATCATCTTGACTTCAACATGGCTGTCCAATATATCATTGCACCATAATGATTTTTATGTCATCATATGTCCCAGGTACTCCAAAATCCCTGCCACCAGGCTTCTAGCATTTTTCATCGTGACATTTGGACACCTGTCACGTCTGTAAGTGACACAAAGCTGTGAAAGATGGAAAGACCTTATCAGGCTAGAACAATGAAATGAGTCTAGTAAGACAAAGTGCATCGAGGGCAAATGAATAGTTTTCTGTTTGGGTCCAAAAAAAACGAGCTGCCCAGAGGAAGGAAATACTTAGCACATACTCTGAGGTCTCAGCCCCGACCAGTACCCACTGTCCCAAGTCAGGTCCCCAGAGCATGATTATACTCCTTTTGGGGTCATCTGATGCTATAAATCCTCACTAGATGTGCTTCCCACCCCGATTATGAATTGGTGATTATTTAGTCCACAAGAATAAATCGCTATTGACTAAGGTGGGATAGTAGAAAGATGAGCTGATACAAAATACTCCCCCAAAAGTCTGTGACACTCTCTCTTACCGGAATGTACAGTCGAAGGGAAAGTGGGCTCAAGTGTAGTGAATGAAGGGGGAACAAGCACAACTGCTGGTTGCCGAAAGTCCTTTTTATCCTCTGCAGGCATGGTCTAGCCTTGGAATAATTTTCTGGGCTTCTTGTGGAGCTGAGAATCTACCTTCTTGCCTCGCTTGCGTCTAGTCTATTCTAAGTTTCAGGCCCCTATTACCAGCTCCTGTAATCACATGATTCCATACAGTCATAGGGGGTGATTCTAGAATGCCAGATGGGAGGAAAGGAAGACTGAACACCTGGTTTGTGAGGTCCTTCTCCAGGCTACACAACTCCCACCCCCCTACCCTTGGGAGAGGAGGGATTGTCTCATAGCTCTTCTTTGGAACCAATATTATTCTTTATAATTTTGCGGTGCAGGGGGAGGACTAGCACCTCAGGTAGGAGGGCTTGCTGAGCCCTTTTCAGGGCTGCTCACCCATCTTTGGGGTCCACCTTTCACCACCTCTCTTTTGTGGTTCTAAGAAACTGTAAAATTGTCTTGGTAGGTGGGCTAAACTAGGTTGAGGGTAACTGCCAAGTCCCCCAAATGTTGGTGAGCTGGGGGCGGGGGGGAGTCTGTTCCAAATGTAGGAACCCTTCCCCCTGGCAGATGAGGCCAATTTGAAGGCATCTGAAGCAGGCACTGGAGAGTGCTAAGACAAGGAAGGTGCTAAGGTCATCTATGGCATCCCGAGCCACTGCCAGTCATCCCGACTTTTGTCTTGCCACTGGACTTCGAGGACTCTGGGAGAGAGGGAGGCGCAAGACTGTGCAGCTCTGCCTTACTGAAATCCGATTCTGCACTCCCCACTAGATACCTCATGTCATTGGTACTCTTTGATCATGAAGGCCAAAACAGCAACATTCTTTATAATTTTAAAACATGCATTTCCCTTCTTTTTTCTTAAAGTTTTTTTTTTTAAACCCTCACTTTCTGTCCTAGTAACAACTAAGACATAAAGGCACGGGCTAGGTAGACAGTGTTAAGTAACTTGCCCGGAGTCACAAAACTAGGAAGTATCTGAAGCCAAATTTGAACCCAGTTCGTTCCAACTCCAGGCCTGGGCCTCTATCCACTGTACAACCTAGCTGCCTCAAAACGTTTGTTTTCAGCCTAGAGACGGGAGGTCCTGGGTTCAAATCCGGCCTCAGACACTTCCTAGCTGTGTGACCCTGGGCAAGTCCCTTAACCGTCACAGCCTAACCCTTCCCATTCTTCTGCCTTGGAACCAATACATAGTATTGATTGTAAGGTGGAAGGTCAGGGTTAAAAAACAACAACAACCCAAAACATTCATTTTCAGATGTTTTGTAGGGGTTGCTCTTTCTCTTAATGGTGTAGTCACTGTGTATATAATTTTTCTGGCTTATCACTGTGTGTCTGGACAGAAGGCTGCTCCAATTATTTCCAGACTATTCACTGTTCAGTGTCCAAGCAATAGGAGACCATCAGAAGTAGTTTCAAACTTCATTTCATTTCAGTGGGGTTTTTATTATCTCATTCAGATTTACTTGGAATTATGGGTTTCAAACAAAGTCTCCAGATCCTCTCATTTTCTTTAAAAAAAAAAAAGCAATTTTATTTGATTTTCAATTTCAAATTCTCTTTCTCCCTCTCACTCCTCCCCATCGAGGAAGCAAGAAATGCAAACCCCATTACAAATATGAAGTCATGCAAAACAAATGTAGGGCAGCTGGGTAGCTCAGTGGATTGAGAGTCAGGCCTAGAGACGGGAGGTCCTGGGTTCAAATTCGGCCTCAGACACTTCCCAGCTGTGTGACCCTGGGCAAGTCACTTGACCCCCATTGCCTACCCTTACCACTCTTCTGCCTTGGAGCCAATACACAGAAGTTAAGTATATATTAGTCATGTTTTGGGCGGGGGGCAGGGCAAGAAAAAAAGAAAGAGGATAAAATATGCCTCAATCTGTACTTCCGAGCCCATCAGTTCTCTATATGAAGGTGGGTAGCATATTTTATCAAGAATTCTTTGGAATTGTGGTGGGTCACTACACTGCTCATTTCCTGAATCTTTCATAGTTTATTGTATATTTATAATATTGTTGTTATTATATAAACCTTCCCCCCGATTCTGTCCATTTCATTTTGCATCAGTTTATATACCTTCCCAGGTTTTTCTGAAATCATTCCCTTTATCATTTTTTATAGAACAGAAGTATTCTATTCATATATCAGCTTGTTCAGTCATTCCCCAATTGATGGGCAACCCTTAAATTTCTTTCTTTTTTTTTTTTTAACCCTTTTACTTCGGTGTATTGTCTCATAGGTGGAAGAGTGGTAAGGGTGGGCAATGGGGGTCAAGTGACTTGCCCAGGGTCACACAGCTGGGAAGTGTCTGAGGCTGGATTTGAACCTAGGACCTCCTGTCTCTAGGCCTGACTCTCACTCCACTGAGCTACCCAGCTGCCCCCTCAATTTCTAATTCTTTGCCTCCACAAAAAAGAACTGCTAGAAATATTTTTTTGTATATATGGGCTCTTTTCCTCTTTCTCTGATCTCTCTCTCTCTTTTTTAACCCCTTAACTTTCATCTTGGAGTCAATACTGTATATTGGTTCTAAGGCAGAAGAGTGGTAAGTGCTAGGCAATGGGGGTCAAGTGACTTGCCCAGGGTCACCCAGCTGGGAAGTGTCTGAGGCCAGAGTTGAACCCAGGACCTCCCATCTCTGGGCCTGACTCTCCATCCACTGAGCTACCCAGCTGCCCCTTCTCTGATCTCTTTTTGACTTTCTGGGTATAGACATAGAAGCAGGATTGCTGGGTCAAAGGGTATGCAGAGTTTGTTTGGCTATAGTTTCAAATCATTTCCCGGAATAGTTAGATTTGGTCCCAGTTCCACTAAAAGTACCTATTTTTCCACAGTCCCTTCAGCACCTGGCATTTCTTTTCCTGTCATCTTAACCAATCTGATGGGTATTGAAATGGCACCTCAAAACAGATTTAATTTGCAGTTCTCTATTAGTAATTTTGAAGATTTTTTTTTATTTGATTGTAGAGAGCTTTAATTTCTTCTTCTGAAAATTATTTGCATCCTTTGATCCTTTATCAATTTGGGAATTATTCCTATTCTTGTACATTTGGTTCAGTTCTGTACATATGTGAAAAATGAGATCTTTACCAAAGAAACTCACTACAAAGCTTTTCCCCTTAGTTTTCTGCATTTCTTCTAAGTGTAGCTGCATTGGTTTTGTTTGTGCAAAAACTTTTACATTTTATTTACTTAAAATTATCCATTTCACCTCTCATGAACCTCTCTACCTCTTTTTTGGTCATGAGCTCGTGCCTAGCCATAGGACGGACAGATAATTTTGGCCACACTAATTTGCTTATGATATCCCCTTCATATGTAAACCATTTATTCATTTTGAGCTTAACTTAGTATACGGTGTAAATTGTTGGTCTATACCTAATTTCTGCTGGACTGTTGGCTTGTGTGTTGGTTGAGCTGGTCTCAGTCACTATTAGCCCAGTAGGAGATTTGCAGATTTAGAGGGCTGAACTGCTGGCTCCCCTCTGGTCTGGGTCTCCTGCCCTGGTTGTTCCACGTAAGCCTTGTGTGTGGGGCTAAAAGGTTAGAAATGAGTTCCTCCAGCTCCCCCAGCTGCTTTTGGGCTCAAAGTCACACAGCTGAGTTTTGGGGACTTGTTCTTTGCTCCTTACACAAACAGGTCCCCTGTTCCCTCACAACCACTCTTCTCCACTTTGGAAGTGACTTCGAACTGGGTAACAGAGCTGCCAGACAGACCCTTCGTACTCCCGGTGCAAGTACGAGGGTACCCTGGGAGGTCTTCCTACCCAGATATTTCCTGCCCTCTGATATTCAGTCCTCTTACTGTCCCTGCTCCCCACCACCAGCAGCGCCCTCCTTGCTGCTCCATCGCCTCTGCAATCCTGGCCAGCCCACAGACCTCTCTCTCTCTCTTCCTTAGCTGCCCAGAGCTGGAAAAATGACTCACGGTGACTTGTTTTGGATTTCCCAGCTAGAATTTGGTCTGGCATGTTTTCTAGGTTGTTGTTGAGGAAGTTGTGAAGGATCTTGGGTAAAAATCCTACCTCGCCTGCCACCATCTTGACTGTGTCCTCCTTCTCCCTGAAGGGTACAATGGATTTGAACTTGGGGCTCAACAGCAGCAAAAACATGTGCACAGGCACACTGAGTGATAGAGCGGGCAGGTCTAGACTTTCCCAAGGGCATCGTGCTTGTGACGGGCATCCCTGACCCACAGCTCTTGTCCCTTTGAAACTTTCAAATCTGGACCAAAGGCCCAAACCATTTTGTTTTCATTGAGGTCTACACTGCAACTCTGACACATGTACCGTCACAGGCAAAAGAGCCCAAGTGGAAAAACAGCTCAAAGGCCTGAATCAGGAAGATGAAATAGGGACATTAGAAGGAAATGGAAACAACAGGGACCTCAGGGCAGACTGACCTTAATAACCAAGATGGCTCCACCTGCTACAAGTTAAATGTTTAAGAAAAGGGAGATGAGGGGGCAGCTGGGTAGCTCAGTGGATGGAGAGCCAGGCCTAGAGACGGGAGGTCTTGGGTTCAAATCTGGCCTCAGACACTTCCCAGCTGTGTGACCCTGGGCAAGTCACTTGACCCCCATTGCCTAGCCCTTGCCTCTCTTCTGCCTTGGAACCAATACACAGTATTGACTCCAAGATGGAAGGTGAGGGTTTAAAAAATATAAAAAAAAAAAAAAGAAATAGGAGATGAGAAATGGATCCAAACATTTAGAAGGGGGTCTTTGAGATCATGTCATTCCATTTATAAGAGAGGCCACTAAGGAGCACGGCCTGAAGTGAGCTGCCCAAGACCCCACGGGAAGTCACTGGACTCAGTGCAGGGGGGACACTCCGCTGGCATCTGTTCTTTTGGATATCGGCCATTAGGTTCTCCTCAGACTGAATCTCCAGTGCCGACACCGACATCAGTCGAGATTTTCTGAGACGCACAACTCTAAGGAACTTCATTCAGTGATCCACTGGGCCTGGACGTCCAACATGATGCCTGGAAAGGAGCTCTGTGTGTGCATAATGTTCTTACCAAGATTATGGAAAAGGTTCTACCAGAATGTAAACAAAGAAGGACTCCTTAGTGACGCTTTTCCAGCTTCAGCTAGAAATTCTTTCATTTGGGGCTAAAACAATTGAATGTGGATGGTGGGAGCCATGACAAGCCCAATGCAGAGGAGAGCTAACTAGGTAGAGGGGGTGATGCCTGGTAGAGGGGGTGAGCTGCACACTCACAGGGGCACGGGGGAAGTCAAGTTTAGTGACCTGGGATTGGGCAAGGGAATGTGGATCCAGTGGGTGGCATGGGGAGAGCAGTCTCCGGATGACCTTTATGTGATTGAGGCCAGCGTCAATCCTCCAACGCTAATTAAAGCTCCGTTTCTAGATGACATTCTGCTAATTGCATCAAGCCACAGAACAGTATAAATCCTCCTCAAATCAAGAGAATAGTCTAACCATCTGCACTATGAAAAATGCCTAATCATGGCAGCTGGGTAGCTTAGTAGATTGAGAGTCAGGCCTAGAGACAGGAGGTCCTGGTTCCAATCTGTTCTCAGACACTTCCTAGCTGGGTGACCCTGGGCAAGTCACTTCACCCCCATTGCCTAGCCCTTGCCACTCTTCTGCCTTGGAACCAATACACGACGTTGCCTACCAAGGCCCAACACCCAGATTATGCCATGCAGCTCGTCAATCCTAAGAGAAATATAGCAGGTAGACATTGAAGCGGGTCCTGAACTGAGGAGAATCTTGGATCCCACATTTGAGAAATCACATGGCACTTTCCAGGACCCTGAACTCCTGACTATAAACAAAAGCCGCCTCTTTTTTCCTCTGATATATTTTTATTTGTTTCATTAAGTATTCCTCAATTCTCTGTAAATTTTTCTTTACAAGAAGCTCTCCTCTTAAACGTGGAAATTCTGTATCTGACCACATCCATGAGTACAGCCACAAATCAAACAATTTGATGAGCTTGAAAGAACTCGACTTCTCAAAGACTCAAAGGGTGACAGGAGAGGTGGAAGGAGACGGTGGCACATTCCTAACAAGCATATGCATGGAATGAGAGGAGTAGATGACACCATGGAGGCTGGCAGGGGTACGATTCGACAAGGAGGTGGGCTAGCCCTGAAGGAAGAATGAGAGCTCCAGCACCGGACAGCTACCTCTGAAGCATACTGCCATCTCCAAGAGACTAAAAGAACAAGAGGAAGGCCTGCAGTAAATGGGTTAGATGGAGGGCCTGGAGCCTTGGTGACCTGATTTCAAATCTCGCCTCCCATTCTGATACTTCTTAGCTGTGTAATATGGGCAATTTACTTAACTTCTGTTTGCCTCAGTTTCCTCATCTATAAAATGGGAATGGGGGCAGCTGGGTAGCTCAGTGGATTGAGAGCCAGACCTAGAGACGGGAGGTCCTGGGTTCAAATCTGGCCTCAGAGATGTCCCAGCTGTGTGACCCTAGGCAAGTCACTTAACCCCCATTGCCTAGCCCTTACCACTCTTCTGCCTTGGAGCCAATACACAATATTGATTCTCAGATGGAAAGTAAGGGTTTAAAAAAAAATGGGAATACTAATAGCTCCTACCTCCCAGGGTTCCTGTGAGCTTCAAATGAGGAAAATGCAAAGCACTTAGCACAGTGCCTGGCACATAGTAGGTGCTGTATTAAATGTTAGTCACTATTACTTTAGGAAAACCTGAATAATAGCCTCCTGGATGAGGAGGTTGCGGGGACTTCTCCATTTCATGCCTGGGGGGATGGAGTTCTCAGACCAAAGGAAAACGGAGAATTCACGGAGCATCAGTGTCTCCAGGAAAGTATCTTCACAAAGAGGTCATCGTTGTGTATTTATCGAATGCCCAAGCTGCGACACATTATAAAACCATGATAAGTGATGAAAACAAAACATTAGTAATGAGCCTCTCCTAAAAGGATGGGCTCCCAAAAGTTCACAGAGGAGGTCTCATGAGAACTTAAAATCTGGTCTCTGATACTTCTGAGCTGTGTGGCTACTACTCTGAGCCTCAATTTGCTCATCTGAGAATGGGGTTGATAATATTTGTAGTAACTACCCCACAGGGCTGCTGCAAGGCTCAAATGAGGGAAAAAAGTATGAAATCACATTATTATTAGTTATTACTCTTTATTTTTCTTAAGAAGAGCTCCAAGCATTTTTTTTTAAAACCCTTAACTTCTGTGTATTGGCTCCTAGGTGGAAGAGTGGTAAGGGTGGGCAATGGGGGTCAAGTGACTTGCCCAGGGTCACACAGCTGGGAAGTGTCTGACCCTTGAACCCAGGACCTCCCGTCTCTAGGCCTGACTCTCAATCCACTGAGCTACCCAGCTGCCCCCTCCAAGCATTTTCAATGACGTTATTGATCCATTGTAATTACCCCCCATCTGACATCACAGACCAATCACTGGCTAGAATTCTAGGATCAAATTAGGACAATTGATTTAGAGAATTAAATCAATTAAAATTAAAATTAAAAAGGGCCCCCAAGACCAAGTTCTTACAAATGAAGAAACTGAGGTCTCAAGGAGGGAAGTGACTTATCCAAAGTCACCAAGGAGCAAGGAGCAGACACTGCGAGTGACCACTGTGATCTGGAATAGGCCTTATTTAACCTTTCTAGGCTTCTATTTCTATGTCTGTAAAATGGGAACTGTGGCACAGTGAATTGAGCTCCAGGCTTGGGAGTCAGGAAGTTCAGATTGGCCTTAGACATTTACTTAGCTGTGTGATCCTGGACAAATCACTTAACTCTCTTGGCCTCAGTTTCCTCATCTGTAAAATGAGCTAGAGAAGGAAATGGCAGGCCACTCCAGTATCTTTGCTGAGAAAAACCCATTTGCCTCAGTTTTCCTCATCTACAAAATGAGCTGGAAAAGGAAATGGAAGGCCATTCTGGTATCGTTGCCAAGAAAACCCCAAATGGGGTTGTGAAGAGTTGAACGTGACTGAAATGACTGAACACCAAGAAAAAGGGGCGTTAAACGGATGGTCTTTCCAGTCCTAACTTGGAAGGCTGCATCTGTTATCGTTCAGCTCAACAGGCACAAAATCAGTTTGCCCATGCACGATGGAGAAAGTATCCCCAAATGGAAGGACGAGCACAGCGGCATTCTAAATGGCACTCCGAGAAAAGACAGCCGACCCAAACGGGGGAGATTACCTGTATGCATTTTTGGAAACTGGGCGAGGATCAAACTTAAAGAAGATGATACACATGGGGAAGTGTCCCTGAGGCAGCTGCTTCTTTCAGACAGGTTCGATTCGGTCTGTGGGCAAAGGAACAAAGAGGGCTCTGTCATCCGAGAGAGGCCTATAAAACCTGGTCATTCAATAAGCATTCAGGAAGCCCCTACTATGTGCCCAGCTCTAAGCACATCTTCCAGGCACACATTCGGCCTCCATTTATTCAGTCAGGAGCAGTTCAACAAATAATTAATTGGTCCTACTAAGTGTTACTGGGCCCACAATATGCTCCAAGATGCCAACCAACAGTTTTACCACATTAAATGACCTTCAACAAATATCTCATGAAATGCCTCCTATGTGCTAACAGGGTTACAAGTAATAGAAGTAGCCCCGGCCCTCAGAGCTCATATTCTTCCAAGGTAAACAACATGACTTCAAATGCCCTTTCCAGTTTTAAAAAAAAACCACACACTTGCTTTTGGACTGGACCCGATTTCACCGGTGCAGAGAACTTACCCATTAAGAAACTCCTGCTCCAAAGGGATGTCCCTTGATTGGGGAATGGCTGAACAAATTGTGGTATATGAAGGTGATGGGATACTATTGTGCCATAAAAAATGATGAGCAGGAGGATTCTGGAAAGAGTGGGAAGACCTCCATGAACTGATGCAGAGTGAAACAAGCGGAACCAGAACAGTTACACAGTAATAGCAATGTCGTGGAACAACCAATTGAGATAGAGCAGGGATTCCCAAAGTGGGCGCTATCGCCCCCTGGTGGGTGCTGCAGTGATCCAGACGGCGGTGATGGCCACAGGGGCATTTGGGGGTGGTGAATAACTGTAAGGGGGCAGTGATAGTATGTGACAGGGGTCACTAAGTAATAGTTTTTCTGGAAAGGGGGCGGGAGGCCAAAAAAGTTTGGGAACCACTGAGATAGACTTTGTTACTCTCAGCAATGCAATGATCCAGGACAATTCTGAGGGACTTATGAAAAAGATGCTATCCACATCCAGAAAAAGAACTGTTGGAGTTGGAATGCAGCTGAATGTATATGATTTTTCACTTAGTTGGGCATATGTTTTGGGGTTTTGGTTTTATAATATTATTCATTTACAAAAATGAATAACAAGGAAATATGTTTTATGTGATAATACATGTAGAACCCAGACTGAATTGCTTGCCAGATCCGGGAGTGGGGAGAAAAGAAGGGAGGGAGACAATTTGGATCACAAAACTTCAGAAAACTTATGTGGAAATTTGTTACTAAAATAACGACCCTGTGTAAGTCACTGAATCCTGTATGCCTCAGTTTCCTCATCTGTAAAAGGAACTGGAGAAGGACATGGCAAACTAGTCCAGTATCTTTGTCAAGAAGACCCCAAACAGGGGCACAAATTGTCAGACACAACTGAAACAACTCAACAACAACAACTTTGGAGGTAAAGAAAACTTCTTTCCTTTGAGTTTTTCTTTTTCTGTAAGTTAAGGCAGACAGAAGTGGCTTGCCCAGGGTTACATGGTTGATTGAGACTCAAAGGAAGCCAGGGGAGGTCAGTAGCCAGCAGAAGGCTAAGAGTATCCCAGGCACTGGGGACAGACAGAGGGAGCTGACAGAGAGATGGAATATCTTATTTATGGTATAGCTAAGAGGCTAAAGTCACTGGATGGAAGAGTACATGCTGGGGAATAAGGTGAAAAGACTAGCAAGGTAAAGGAGGGGCAATATCAATATACCCTCCCCCCCACATATACACACGCATGCATACACACACGTGATATTTGCCTCGTATAAAATGCCATAGCTAAGAATTGATTTTGGACCTTGTAAAAGGAAATCAATTGCCAGGACCTTCTACCACCAGCTGGAACACTTTGCTTTGCTTTCTCAGTTTATTTGGGTTTTGATTGCTGAAATTTCATAAATATGTGGGCATCCCACCGTCCTACATTTGTAGAAGGATCTGGTCATTCATGGCTTTGTCTTCTTTGGGTAGGAGTTCTAAGCTAAAAGCCAATCCGTCTTCTGAAAAGAATTACAAGCAGAGTCTTGCTGCCCAAATTTCCTGAAGCTTCTTGTTGGCCAGCATGGGCTTTAACCCAGCTATGGGGGGAAGAGGAACGCCCTCAGGGATTGGTCTTTCTTCGGTACTGGGATCTGAAGTGAATTAACAACAGATCTAGAAAAGTGACAATAGCACCACGAAGATGGGGGCTTCATCTTCGGACCTTCCCATTGCACAATCCATCTTGGTACAGCCTCTTCCCAGATGTAACACGGGAATGGTTTCAGTTTCTCCCAAGGCCTATCTCCTCGCAGATGCTTGGCCCACAGCTGTCCTGGGATATTTGGGGGACCTAGAACAGACCCCAGTCAAGGTTTCGGAGGCTCTGTCTGCTGTTGCTGTCCCAACCAAGCCTTCCAAATGGCATGAGTCTTACTAGCCCCCAAGATGGGCCTGCCTGTCGCTCAGAGTGAGGGACCTGCGCCCCTTCCAGTGTGAAACCCACCTCAGATACCAACAAAACTGGGGAGAGCAGGGCAAAAAGAGCCCACAAGAAGGCCACGGGATCAGGCCCGACATGCTGCTTTAGGGTTGGCTGACTTGGGAGGCGCAGGCCTGAAGGGAGCTTGATGTGCCCTTGGGCAGACCCACTAGGGGGTGGCAAATGGCCTTTATCGGGCAAACTCTAACATTTTCCCCCATCACAGGATAGCAGCAGCAAGGAGATGGCTTAGTTTTATGGCCTCCATCCATCCCCCCAGACTCAGCTCCCCATAGGTGATGGGCTCCCCAGAGTCAATACCACAGCCTTGGCAGAAGGTGCTCGAGAATCCCACGCTCTGAGGGCATCGGCCTCTCTGAAGCAGGAATCCCCTCCTACGACAGATAAATGCTCCCAGAAAATGGCCCCCCGGCTTCCTCTCGAAGATGCCCAGAGCCCAGGAGCTCACAAGCTCTCGAGTCTGCAGGAACACCCAGCGCTGTTCCGATCCAGCAGCTGTTCATCTTGGCATCAGCATTTGCCACTCTTGATGGCAAACCCCAAAACAACAGCTGAATGGACAGGCTGATAGCGATGGGCACATCTGTGGTGTGTGATGGGTCCCGAGAGAGTTTGAGTCTTCCTTCTCCATGCAGTCACCCAAATACAGGGAGCACCTCCCGTTCCTTAGTGTCCTGAGCCATGGCTTATTTTAGAACCCAAATGAGCCTTTCGGTTTTCTGCGTTGGCGTTCCAAGAGAAGGCAGACATTTTCCACCACATTTAACACTACCATTAAAACTAGAGCTGCGAGCACCACATTCCTACAGATTCAAATGAACAATCAGCCACTAGCTACATGCTCTGTCGAGCCATGGCCAGCTGTCAGGGCCACCAAAGCCAACTCTGGCTCTGAGATGTGGATGCCAGACAAAGTCAGCTGCTAAGGCTGCAGGTGAATGAATAAGAGATGGAGAAAACACCCTCTTCTCCCGACTTCCCTACCTTCAAAGCCCCCCTTTGAAGACATCGAAGACATTGTCCCCATCCCCATCCCCTCTCCAACTTTCCCGGGATTGGACGATTTAGTGGTCCTTTTCCTTGCCACAACTAATCACCCTACATGTGTCCTTAATCTTCTCCCATCTCCTCCAGCAGGCCGTGAGCTCTCTCGGTCCTCTTAAATCTTTCCTTAGCTACCGGGGCCTTCCCTACTACCTATTCGCATGCCTCAGTGCTCTTCAACCCTAAAAAAATCCTCTTGGTTGTGCCCTTCCCTCAAGCTATCATCCCACATCTCTCCTCTATTTCGCAGTCAAACATCCTAGAAAAAGCCTGTCCAGATTTGATCTCGCCACACTCTCCTTTTATTCACTCTTCAAGCCCTTGCAGCCTGACTTCCACAATTTCAATGAAACTTCTCTCCAAAGTCATTACCCATCTTGCCAAATCTGCAATCTTTTTTCCTTCCTTCCTTCCTTCCTTCCTTCCTTCCTTCCTTCCTTCCTTCCTTCCTTCCTTCCTTCCTTCCTTCCTTCCTTCCTTCCTTCCTCTCATTTTTTGCTTTGGTCTTCCAGTCCTGCTGCAAGTGGCACTGGTGACTACCTTCTTTCTCTCTCTGGATACTTTATCTTCTCTGGGATTTCATGACCCTACTTGACCCCGATTCTCTGACCCACGTGATGGCTCCCTCTCCTTTGCTGGTTCACTGTCCAGATGACATCCCCTAACTGTGGGTGTTCCCCAAGCCTCTGTCACAGGCCCCCCCCCCACTCTTCTCTTTCTACACATTCTCTCTTGGTCATTTCATTGGTTCCAGTGGGTCTAATTATTGTTTCTTGGCCAATGATTTCTCACTTCGATGAGTTCCAATCTCATGTCACTAACTGCCTATTGGCTATTTCAGACTGGAAGTCCCAGAGGCATCTCACACTTAATATATCCCAAATAAAACTCCTTGTCGCCCCAACCCTTCTCTCTTGGAACAGCCCTAGTTCTACTGAAGGCACTACCATTCCTCGAGTCTCGGAGCCTTGGAACCTTGACGTGCCCTCACCCTCCAGCTCCCTATTCAATCGGCTGCTAAACTGTGCCATTTCTATATAACATTTCTTGCTTCGAACCTCGATTCTCTAATTACTCAGCTATGATTTTAGTTGAAGCCTTCACCATATTTCACCGAGACGATTGCAAAAGCCTCTGAAAATGGTCTCCTTGTCTCGATTATCTCCCCAGGGTGGTCCATTTCCCACAGTGCTCCCAAAGTGATTTTTTAAGTATGGATCTGCCTGTGACATTCCTCTAGTTGATAAATTCCAGTGGCTTCCTATTGCCTCTAGAATCAAATAGAAACTCTTCTATGTAGTTTTCAAGCCTTTCCTAACCCGATCTTTCGGGCATCATTGTACATCCTTGTCCCTCCTTCCCTTCCCAATCAAGCCAAATCAGATTTTGTCTTGTCTTTCGGCCAGGGCCCAGCTCCATCTCCCATCTCTGCTTGTCCATCTCCCATGCTTAGAATGCTCTCCCCTCCTTGTCCTTATATTCCTCTCTCCCTTCAAGACACAGCTCAGATGTCACCTTCCATTTGAAGCCATTCCCGACTCCCCCGCTGCTTGGTGTGCTCCCTCCCAGATCACCCTGCTCTGATCCTCTCCATGTCTTTATTTATTCCCTGTGGAGCTACCTCGGTCCTTGTTGTCTCCTTCATCCAAATGGTAAGGTCCCTGCCAATAGGGGCTGTTTGCTTTTTTGTAGCTGTGTCCCCAGCTACGAGCACAGGGCCTAAAACATTGGCCACTTAGTAAATGCTCAGAGACTGACTGGCCCACTCAACCAAAATATTCCCTTCCTGAGTTGGCAGGAAATGATGTCTTGGTCCTTTTATTTTTTTTCCATTTTTTTTAAAACCCTTAATTTCTGTGTATTGTCTCATAGATGGAAGATTGGTAAGGGTAGGCAATGGGGGTCAAGTGACTTGCCCAGGGTCACCCAGCTGGGAAGTGTCTGAGGCCAGATTTGAACCCAGGACCTCCCTTCTCTAGGCCTGACTCTCAATCCACTGAGCTGCCCAGCTGCCCCCCCCCTTTAAAAGATACCTTTCAAGCTGTTCATATAAAACAGAGTGTGGGGGATGTATAGAGTGTTCAGGGAAGACTAACAGCTCTGGGGGAGAAGGCTCGCTGGGCCCTTTTCAGGGCTGCCCATCCACTGTGGGACTCCACCTGGCACTCAACTCTCATCTGGGGCCCCAAGAAGCAGTAGCATGTACAGCAGCCACACTCGAGGAAGCTGTCCAGGCAAGCAGGCTAAGCTAGGTCGAGAGTAACCAGCAGGCCTCAAGCCCTTCAGGGACTCGGGGAGGGGGGGATGATATCTACCCCAGGCGTGTATAGACTTCCCCTGCACAGTGGATGGAAGAGAACAATTTGTTGTCAGGAGCCATGAATGAGGGCGGCCGAATCAGTGCTGTGGGGGGCTTAGAGCTTGGTTAGACATCCAGGAAGTCAAGGTCGCTCCTCCTGGGCAAGTCCCGGCATCCCAACTTCTCTTTCCCTGGACTTGGATGCCTCTGGAAGGCAGAGAGAGGCTGACAACACTGTTCGGTTCTGTCTCATTTAAATCCAGTTCACACATAAGTCAAGATGTCACTCCAGGATGTCATTGATCTTCTTTGAAAATGAAGGAATGGGGCAGCTAGGCGGCTCAGTGGGTAGAAAGCCAGGCCTGGACACAGGAGGTGGCCTTGGGCACTCCTAGCTGGGTGACCCTGGGCAAGTCATTTAACCCCAATGGCCTAGCCCTCACTGCTCTTCTGCCTTGGGACTGTTACTTATTATAGATTCTAAGACAGAAGGGAAGGCTTTAGAAGAAACAAAGAAAACAGACACCAAACAACAACAAAAAAGAGAACAAGAACTTCTTAAATCCCTTGGGAGAAGTTACGAGAACTCCAAAGAATTGTCTGAAATGAGCAAAGCCAAAAGGGAGTAGAAGGGAACAGGCAAAGGGAGTCTGTGCGAAGATTAAGCATCTGACTAGTAGGTCTAACCTTAAAAGGGGGATAAAGGGGCAGCTGGGTAGCTCAGGGGTTTGAGAGTCAGGCCTAGAGATGGGAGGTCCTGGGTTCAAATACGGCCTCAGACACTTCCCAGCTGGGTGACCCTGGGCAAGTCACTTGACCCCCATGGCCCACCCTGACCACTCTTCCACCTATGAGTCAATACACAGAAGTTAAGGGTTTAAAAAAATTAAAAAAAAAAAGGAGGATAAAGTTCCAGAGCGGCGGCCTCCTGCCAACCTCGTAGCCCAAACCACCTGGAAGGACTTACCTCCCTGGCCACGGAGGAGCTCAGAGGTCTGTATCATCTGCTAATGAGCTGGCATGCCTTTCAGTCATTTAAACTGAGGCTCTCCTCATGGGAGTTAATAAGACTTGGAGAATGATCACGAGAACCCCCTGGGATGTTCAGTTAGGTGGGCACTTGGGCCACCTTCCTACGAAGCTGTTGTCTCTCACCCTCCTTCGCCCTCTGACCAGGGACCCCACGGCTCAGCCCGGGGCCCTACACTTCTGGCTGGTGAGATGCCACCATATCTCCATGCATTCCAGCCGTCTTCCTGCCATGCTGCGTGTGCATCACCCCCTCCTCCCCTGTTTGTTCTGGGAACAGAAGCCAAGTCGACGTGACCACGCCTGGAAAGGGTCTGCCAGAAAACTGTCCTGTGGCCCCTCTGACCGTCTTGGAAACCCCCCAGACCCCAACCCTCCTACAGCCTGCTCTTCTCGCTCGTTTCCCCTTGTTCGCATCGTCTTCCTTTGTGTGAACACAAGCTCCTGGAGGCCAGGGGCTGTCTCATTATTCCATGGTGGCCATCCCCGGACTCGACTCGGTGCCGGGCACACAGGAAGCAATGAATGAATCCTCTCTCCCTCATTCACACTCAGAAGCCTGGTCTGCTAGAGCTTCCTGTGCTCCCAGAGTAAGGGCTGGCATTTCCAGAACCGTCTAGAATTCCAGAGCCGGCTGGGATGGCTTTAGCATTTGTTTTAGGGAACAGATTGATCTTTCCAGAGAGAAGAGCACTCCAGAGGTGCCCCCCGTGCTCCAGAAAAGGCCCCCTTTTGCTTAAAGGCATCTGGAGAGGGCGCCTACGAAGGCGTGCAGAAGCCGAGTGTTATTAGGGATGTAAACGGTCCTGCTGTCACGAAAGGGAAAGAAACGCAGAGCATCCGCTCTCCAGAACTCTGGTTTGGGGAAATTTTCTCTTATCTGTGACACTGAAGACGGCACGTCGTGACCCCCTGCCAAAGCTCATGTGGGAGGGCCCTCTCTGCAGCGTTCTTGCCAAAGCATCTGGGAGGCACAGTGGAGAGAGCGCCAGGCCTGGGGTCAGGATCTTCCCGAGTTCCACTCTGGCCTCAGACGCTTTCTTACTATGTGACCTTGGGCAAGTCACTTCACCATGGTGGCCTCGGCTTTCTCATTCGTAAAATGAGCTGGAGAAGGAATGGCAAAGCACTCTGGTATCTTTGCCAAGAAAACCCCAAGTGGGGTCACAGGGCGTGACTGAAAAACAACTGCCTGCCTGCCACGGTACGGTGAGTGAAGCTTAGGTATGTGTGGGAGTGGGGGCTCTCCGTTATCACCCGTACACACACTGCAAGAGAACTGCTACTGCCGAGAAGACCGAGCATGCCCGCTTAGCACGGCTGATGCAGAAGGATTCTGACGTGGAAGGGAGAGCAAACCGGAGCCCTAGGAGGGACAGAATCCCTCCGAATGCCCGTCCTGGATCACTGCAGCCCATCATAGTCAGACCCATCCAGGGAGGCTGCTCTGGAAGAAGAGGCCAGCCATCACCAAGAAATGCCAAGCACCTGCCCTCACAGGACAGGAATGCCAGCCTAGCCGAAGCAGCAAGATATCCCGAGGCAAAGCCAAGGGGCAAAATGTGCCAAGGAAGACCCCCCCCCATACCTGGATGGGGACAGCCCAAGACTTTCAGCCCAAGAGCCTCGGGAATAGTCATGCTTCTCGCCCAGTGCCCTCAGCCATCATTCTGAGAAACAATCTCCATGGAGATACAACCTGGCAACCGCTTCTGCAGGCCCAGAACAGAATGTCCTTGCCACCAAAGACCTTGTCTCTGTCTGATGGTTCACTAGAAACTGGGAAGACTTTATCATTGGAAATAACATCCCTGAAGAGGCAACACCATCTGCTTTGTCGCCGTATCTTAAGGACCACAAGACCTTTCCATCGGACCTGCAGCTAAAACCTTCTCTATGTGTTGTCTCCCCTGTTAGAATATGAGCTTGTAGGGACTGTCTTACATTTCCACTTGTAGCCCCAGTGATGATGGTGGCTGGCACATTGTAAGCACCTAAAAATGCTTTGTTCATCCACCTATCCATCCATCCATCCATCCATCCATCCATCCATCCATCCGTCCATCTGTCTGTCCATCCATCCATCCATCCATCCATCCATCTATCCGTCCATCCATCTATCCGTCCATCCATCCATCCATCCATCCATCCACCTATCCATTCATCCATCCACAGAGCCATCCATCCACTTATCTACTCATCCATCCTTCCATCCACTCCTTTAGGATATGGTAACTGCCATCAACTTGACAGATAATAATGTTTCTTTCTAAAGCAGCACTTTTTCCTTGTAAAGATGGAGCCTCGTGGGCGACCAACCTCTCTTCTTTGGAGGATGCAAGAAGGCAAAGGAAGTCTGTACAGGATCTAAGTTGAGGCCCGATCCTCTCTGGAGCCACTCTGGGAACTGACAGAAACAGGATCCCAAAGACCTCAACTAGATGGTCCAGAGACCAGAAACTAACAAGATGAAACTTAGAAAAGGTAAATGAAAGCTTGGGTTTAAAAAATCAATGTCCCAAATACAGTGGTTTCATAGGAAAAAGATCCAAGGGTCTGGGTAGATCGCAAATCCAATATGTCAACTGTGTGATGGCACAGTCTAAAGGCTCATGTAAGTAGAATCCAACGTGTAGAGTGACCGAGGAATTCGTTCCACTATACTCCACACGAGTGAGGCTCGGAGCAGCACATTTACAAAGGACATTGATGATCAGGGATACCTCCATTAGAGCATGTTCAGAAGGCTGAGAGAACTGAAGAGGGGCATGAGAGCTATTATCAAATTTCTTAGATTGTTATGTAGAAGGGGTCTTGATCTGTCTGACCCCAGAGAAGAGAGGTAGGACTAATGGGAGGCATTTACTTCTTAACAATTAGAGCTCTTCAAAAATGGAATACGATGACCCTAGGCAAGTCACTTGACCCCCATTGACTACCCTTACCACTCTTCCACCTATAAGTCAATACACAGAAGTTAAAGGTTTAAAATAAAAAAAAAAAAATGGAATACGATACCTCAGGGAGTAGTGAGCTCACCGTCACTGGAGAATTTCAAGTGGAGGCTGGATGACTATGTCATTAACATTACATTTATGCTTGTGTCAGAGGTTTGCTCAATCATAACTAAGAACCCTTTCAAAATAAGGCAAAAAAGAACTGGAAGATGGGGTAGAGGTGAGGGTACAGGGGACAGCCCCACGCCAGGTATCTGGGCAGGGAGCAAGCTGCTTCTCCACAGAATCTGGAGGAGAAAGGCAGGCCCTAGAAGTGGGGTATCATGGCAATGGGGTCTTAGGGGTAAGGCCAGGCAATGGCACAGGGTGGCGTGGGGTGGCCCAAGCCAGCAGAAGACTGGGAAGTGCAGAGATAGTCATCTCTGGATCACGTTGGGGAGTCAGTGTACACAATGTAAGTATTCTGAGGCAAAGCTCTAGTGGGCCCGACTTAGCGGTAATTCTGACTTGATTGGGTCACCCTTTCTGTCCTTTCTAACATTAAGATTCTATGATTTTAGGGGAAAGAGAAGGGAGTACTATCGAGGTGGCTCAGTGGACATGGTTGGGCCTGGAGTCAGGAAGACCTGAATTCAAATCCAGTCTCAGACACTTACTAGCTGTGTGACCCTGGGCAAGTCATGCATTTTAGGCTTAAATTCTGCCTTAGTTTCTTCAATCGTAAAATGGAGCTCATAATAACATCTGCCTCTGAGTCATAATGAGGAGCCAATGAATCTTTGCAAAGCGTTCTGTAGACTGACACACTACAGAAATGTGAGCATCCAGGAGTAGGACCAGGTGGCCCAGAGGTTAGAGAGCCAGGCTTGGAGATGGGAGGTCCCGAGTTCAAATCTGACCTCAGACCCTTTCTAACTGGGTGATCCTGGGCAGGCCACTTAACCCCGCTTACCTAGCCCTTACCCCTCTTGAAACCAATATTTAGTAAGGATTCTAAGACACAGGGTAAGGGTTTTAAAAACATAGAAAAAGAAGTTGTACCCCCCTCTCTGGCCAGCCCGGCTCCTGCCAAGCTTAGTTCCAGCTCCTCTGTCTCCCTCTCCCTTTAAGCTCTGCTTTTCTTATACCCAAATGCTGGCATAGACAAAAGAAGAACGTAGGTGTTCAAGGGAAAGGTGCGGAGCTGGAAGGAACAGCACTGGCAACTCGTGGGAAGGACAGGGACCCTCTCTTCCTACCTGGCCCCAGCGGGAGCAGGCCTTGGGGAGTTCTGGCCCTCTCCAGGCCCGGCCTTCACTGTCCCGCCCCCACCAAGCACAGCCCCACACCCCGACACCCGCCAGAGAGCTCAGATCCCTGCTCGGCTCCTTGAGCCCACACTCCCTTCCTCAAGGCTCCTGGACAAGGACCACCTGCCCTGCTGCTGCTCCCACCATCCGGCCCGAGGCTGGGCACTCCTGGAGCTCTGTTCCCCCTCCTGAGGGTGGGAACTCCCAGAGGGCAGAGGCTGCCTCACTTTCCTCTCTGTATCTCTATCACTTAGCACAGTTGTTGGCACATAGAAATTCTCCTGTTCCATTTCCGGCTGCCCCTACCCAAGCGGGCCTACAAACCTAGAAGATGCCACCCTGGTGCAGAGCCTCCTCACCTCCACCCAGACTACTGCAATAGTCGCTGGAGCAGGAGGGGGGCACGTCTGCCTGCCTCGAATCCTTCTCACTCCCCTCGGCTATCTGAGTGACTTTCCTAAAGTGCAGGCCTGACCATGGACGCCCTCATTCCTGCCTTTCTTGTCTTCTGGGGCTTTCTGTCTCCCTCCAGGGACTCCGTAATCCAGGGCCACCGACAGCCATCTCCCGACTCGGTGTTAGTTCTTTCTGGTTTTGTTTTTCTTCTTTAATTCCTGACCTTCCATCTTGGAATCAATACAAAGTTTCAGCTCCAAGGCAGAAGACCAGCAAGGGCTAAGCAGTGGGGGTTAAGTGACTTGCCCAGGGTCACACGGCTGGGAAGTGTCTGAGGCCAGATTGGAACGCAGGTAAGTACACTTCAAATAGCCATCATCCCTGTTTGGACTTCTCTCCTTCTTCAACTCTACCTTCATGGCTTGGGTCTCAGCTAAAATCTTTTCTCTGCAGAAAGACTTCCGAGGCCTTATTCTTAGAGCTTTCTGAGATCATCCCCAATTTATCGCGTGTGTTTGGTTTGTGGGCACGAGGGGGCACCAAGTGCACAGAGGGCTGGACCTGAAGTCAGGAAGACTCCTGTTCCTGAGTTCAAATCCAGCCTCAGACACTTACTAGCTGTGTGACCCTGGGCAAGCCACTGGGCCTCAGTTTCCCCGACTAGAAATATACTTCTAGTTTGGCGTTGCTGTTGTCTCTGTTTTTGAAGGGGAACATGATAGTGGGGGGGGGGTCTCTTTGTGCAAGAATCGGTTGAAGTAAGGCGGTTACACAAAGTCTCTTCCACAGCCCCCCAAGGCCAGACGTGAGACAAGTCAGGACACCTGGAGAAGGCCCAGGCGGCAGCAGGTGACCTCGGCGTCCTCCATGTCAGCGCCTCGTTGGGAAGAAGCCTCTGTGCCTGGGGTAGGCGCCGTCCCTCCGCCTCACTGCCAGTCTCCCTCCCTGGTCTAGTCCGTCTGATGGATCTGTGCGTGCAACTCCCGATACGTGGAGTGTTCCGGGCGTGGCTGTGCCCGCCGACAGCATCCGTGGCCTTCGCTCACGAGGCTGCCTTCCGGCGAGGAATCTGCTTGTTTATGGCTCTAATAGTTCCGCTTCCCAGAAAGCCCTCCGCTCTCAGGCAAGTGTCATTAGCCCATTTCTGTTTCTAATCGTATTTTTCTTTTATGTGCCCGTCCTGCCCGCCCTCCTCCAGCTCCCCATGAAACAGCCCCGTGCTGTAGGGCTTCCTGTACCAGCTAGTATTGGAAAGTCTGAAAAGATGTCCTGATACCTCTGTAAGGAGGCCCTGTGGAGCTGCCGCCCAGCTAATGCCGCATGGATGAAGTGGCTTTCATGGGGGAAGAGGGCTGGGAGAAGAGCAAGAGCAAGATGGCGGGGCTTCTCTTGGGCAAAGTGGCTTTCTTAGAAATACACTGGGCGGGGGACAGCTGGGTAGCTCAGTGGATTGAGAGTCAGGCCTAGAGACAGGAGGTCCTGGGTTCAAACCTGGCCTCAGCCACTTCCCAGCTGTGTGACCCTGGGCAAGTCACTTGACCCCCATTGCCCACCCTTACCGCTCTTCCACCTATGAGCCAATACACAGTATTGACTCCAAGAAGGAAGGCAAGGGTTAAAAAAAAATGCACTGGGTTCATGCAGAGAATTCAAGCTCTCTCTGTGCTTCCTGTATGTTAATAATGAAAAGCCATTTGCTTGGGGAAAGTGAAAGGCTGCTCTGCCCCATAGTGGGTGGCACTTATCTAGGGATGTCCCGTGTTCAGAGTGCTTCACGGATGGCACCTCGTTTCATCCTCAGAACACTCCTGAGGGGAGGTGCCCCTGGGGCTGGCTGTGGCCCCAAGTACACCAATATTGTCCACAGGGATTTCTTGGAAGATGCCGGAGAACACTGCACACAGGAATAGCAATATTATACGATGACCAACAGTAAAAGACTTAGCCGTTCTCAGCAATACAGTGATCCAGGGCAGTTCTGATGGCCTTAGGACCATGATATTGGAAATTTGGGGGTCCATGAACTAATTTTGAGGTCCCTGATCTAAACTTCCTGTGGACATTTAGGGCTTTTTCAAACTACATTTCCCAAGAACCAACTGGCTTCCTCTCTTGTGTAATCACATGGCAGGAAGTGTAATCACATAGAGAAAGGTATAAAGACTGAGGGCTGGATTGGTACTTCCTCTTTTGTGATTGTGGAGCAGGAGTGAGGATGGGAGGAGGAGGTGGTGGCGGGTCCTTTTAAACTAACTCTTATGATAGCTATTTATTCCAAGGAGATAAATGTAAAGAATAAAGGTCATTATAAACATCAAAAAATAAAGAAAGAAAAGAAAAGAAACTAACTCTTAACAGGCACGTGGCTTCATTTTCCTAATGGCTATCAATAAACCCTTTAAAACCCTAATATTTTAAAATCTATACTTTTATACCCATTTTATTTCTTACAGGACAAAGAATGCTCTCCACCTCCAGAGAGAACTGATGGATTCGGATGCAGATCAATCAAAGCAGCCCATTTTCCACTTTATTCGTGTGTGTTTGTATTACAAGGTTTTGGTTTTATGAGCATCCTCTCACAACACGACCAGTATGGAAATAGGTTGTGCATGATCATATACGTGTAACCCGAAACAAATTGCTTACCACATCTCAGAACGGGAGAAAGAAGAGAGGGAGGGAGACAGTTGGGATCTTCTAATTTCAGGAAACATGTTAAAATGTATTGCATGTAATTGGGAAAATAAAATATTGAATAAAAAAGGAAAAGATACTAGAATGGTTTGTTATATCCTACTCCAATGGATTAAGGCAGATAGAGGTTATGTGGTTTGTCCAGGGTCACATATCTGGTGTCTGAGTCCAGATTTGAGCTTGGCCTTCCTGACTCCACCCAATGCTCTATCTTTTTAAGCCACTTAGTTGCCTTCATTTTAGAGATTAGGAAACTGAGTTGGACTCATGTCAAGTGAGTAGCCCAGGGTCGTCCAGCTAGGAATTGTCTGAGGCTGGATTTGAATTCTTAATGATTCTGGATCCAGAGATCTTACCATTGCCCCACACAGCTGCCTCTATCCACACATTAAAATCATTCACGACACCTTGAAAGCTATTAGCAACAAACTTCTGATGAGCAACATCAGTTGAGGCATAGGATTGATGGAGAGAGATGAGTGTTTGCCCAGGGTGTTCACCAAAGTGCTGGAGGAGATCCAGTCCAGAGAGCAAGGTTAAAGGGGCTCCTTCTGTACAATGAGGGTCTCCAGATATTGCTGATTGTGCTGGCTGATTTTGCTGGGTCCTGCAACCTGGCAGAGCTTCCTGGATGAGACAGATCAGTGGTGATTCCAAAGAGTTTGGACTGATCAGCCACACAAAAAGAGCAAGTGGATGAAAGCTAGCTCCTGACAAGATCTTACTGTGGCAGCTGCTAGGGGTTGGTTTGCCTCTAGGCTCTCCCTTTCCTGTGCAGCCACTAGAGGGATTTTCCTAAAGTAACCATGTTACTCCTTCCTCAAGAAGCTTTAGTGGCTCCCTATCACCTCCAGGAGCAAATACAAAATACTGTGTTTGCATTCAAAGCCCTTCATTGCCTGGCCCCATTCCACCTTTCCAGTCTTCTTGTCTCTTACAGCCTCTCACATACGTGTGGAGCCAGTGACACTGGACTCTGATGAGATACTCCATTTCTCCATTGCAGACACTGTTATTGGCTCTCCCAACTCTACCTCCATCTTCTGGCTTCCCTGACTTCCCTCAAGGCCCAGCAAAAAATTCTTACCTCCTAAGAAAGCTGATCCCCCTAATGCTAGAATGTTCCCTCAGCTCAAGCTCTCATCAGCTTCTCCTGTCTACTGCTTGTTTGTCCAGAGCTCTTTGCCTGCTGTCGCCACCATTAGCCTGGAAGCTCCCCGGAGCTGGCACCGTCTCTTGTCTTTCTCTGTAGCCCCAGCAGTTAGCATGGTGCCTGGCACACAGAGGGGGCATGAGAAGTGCTTGTTGCCTGGCACACGTATGTGTACATGCACACATCGCATAGATGTAAATCCGATATGACGAGTCCGGATGACCATGGGTCAGGAGGCAGCAAGGACACCCATAGCACACTGGGCGGGTGCCTCCCCCTTCCATGGATGAGCGGCACAAGGTAGGCAGCCATGGATGAGTTACAACCTGCCTCAGAGGTGGGAACTCTCAGATGAATGAGATTCTGATCCACCTGGGAATGGAGGGAATGCCCTCTGTCCAGACTGGGCCCTTGAACGTCTGGTGAGCAGAAATGGAGCAGACCCCGGATCACTGGTGGTCCAGAACTTGCACCATATGTTATCCATTACAAGTTTAGGCCCTGACTAAACTCTGATCCAAATAATAGCTAACTAACCCTGGGATCTCAGAGAGAAGCCTCCCTTCCTGCTTTGGGCTGGAAGAGGAAATAGAATGATTAAGTGCTTTCTCTAGACCACGCCCACCGCTAATCGCTTTCCAAGTTTTATTTCACTTGATCCTCACAAGAACCCTCTGAGGTAGGCACCATGTTAACTTTGAGTAAGAATGCTTGAATTTGCAGAATGTTGAACAGGAAAGGAAGCCTGAGCCCTTCACTTGACAGATGAAGAAGGGAGGCCAAGAGATGGGCAGCAGGTGCCAGATTCAAAGCCAGCTCTCATGTTCTTTCTAGGACCAATTAGACAAGAGACGGGGGCACTGCCAAACGGAACCTGCTCTAGAGTCCAGACAGAGAAGTTTCGTGCCCAGGTGTGGATGGTCTCTGGGAAGTCTGGACTCCATCTACTGGGCATGGATGGTCTCAAGTAAAGTAGCAGGTGGCGGTGTCTTCATTCCTTCACCAAACACCTTCCCAATCGTATACCTTTGCTCATTTCTGAGAAGTAAAGGGGGATCATGTCTCGGAGAAGACGCTTCCTTCTTGGGATTGGTGTGGCAGAGTTTGAGAAAGGGGCCGGGGGCTGCTTAAGAGCTCCACTAGAATTCCATGGGAATGGGGGACACAGAGAAGAAAGGAAGACTTTCCAAAGGTCTGGGACTTGAACACACACCACTGGAAGCCATTACAGGAAGGTCCCATCTCTACAGGATGCTATTTTAATAGAAATGCCGGTTTTGGCAAATGAAAGTAAGCTGTAAAGAAGATTTGAAGGATGCTCAGGAGCCTTTTATATGCTCTTTTATTGAGGTTTTGTGTATCCTAATTCATTAATAAAGGGGAAGAGGAGGAATACTGGCTTATTTTATCTGCCATCATTATTCAAGTAGACTAGACTATTTCCCCAATTCAGCATGGTGGGAAGAAGCAATGCCTTACTGTCATGAAAGCAAGAGAAGGAGAGTCAGAAGACCTATGTTCTAGTCCTGGCTCTCCTCTTACTTAGCCACATGACCTTGGACAGCCACTTTTCCTGTCTGGGGCTCAGTTCCTTCCTCTGTCAAACAAGAGGGTCAGAAGAAACCATCTTGAAGGTCTCTTTTTAGTTCTACCTTTCAAGGATTCTGCGATTGTCATTCTCTGAGTATCCCCAGAAAATACATTTGTAAGGAATGACTTGGTTTCCATACGGTCCAAGAGAAAGAGCTCTGGACTTGGGGCCATGGGACCCGAGTTCAAATCTCAACCTTGGTCACTTCCCCAGGCCAATCCCCTCCTCTCTACAGGCTTCCCTCAGATTTCTCACCTGTAAAAGGAGGGAGTTGCCCAAATGAGCTCTGAGGCTATTTCCAGCTGTAAATGCCAATCCTCTATCATAACAGCAGGCTCTTATTTACTGCCAAGAATCAGGAGGCCGCAGAAGAAACATGACCCAAGTAAGGTGTTGGTCTTGGTTGAATATGAGGTGTTTATCTAAGCAAAGCAAACCACTGCCCCACCTGATGGAAGATTTTATAATGAGCAGAGCAGCTCAGCAAATCACAGGCTTCCAAACAAAGCTGCTCTGCCAACCTCAGCCGTCTCATAGACACCACTGGGAGATGCCTTCGATGTGACCATGATCAGAATGTGGTCTGTATGATCTGGTGTAGTGGAGGGAGCAGAGGGTATGTGGTCAGATCTGGGTTTGAACGGCTCCTCTGTCCACCATTTACCATTTGTGTGGGTGTAGCCAAGTGACTGAGCCTCAGTTTCCTCATCTTTAAAATTAAAAGGTGGACTGGAGAATCTTGTAGATGATCTGCCAATAGAGGGGATTGCATGATATGCAACATTCACATTAAAAAGATGCATGAGGACAGCTGGGTGACTCAGTGAACAGAGAGCCAGGCCTAGAGACGGGAGGTTCTGGGTTCAAATCTGACCTTGGATACTTCCTAGATGTGTGGTCCTGGGCAAGTCACTTAACCCCCATCGCCTATCCCTTTCTGCTTTTCTGCTTTGGAGCCAATATACAGTATTGATTCTAAGACAGAAGAGAAGGGTTTAAAAAAAAAGAATACACAAGTATGCTGCATTTGATTAAAATGCAAAAAATTCATTTTAGAACAAAATTAAATCTATTTATATGCTGATACTTTAAAAATTGTATTATTTCATGAATGTGGGCATTCCCTTCACTACACCAGATTGCAACCCTCCCATATCTCAAAAGTTGCCATCATTGGGCAACCAGCTATTTGGTAACAAGTCTCCACACTTGTCTTGGCTTCCAGCTTGGTAGAATCTGCCCCAATTTACACTCTACTGACCTGACCCCTGGGGACTCTCGGGTAAAAGGAAGCCTTGAAGGAAGCCTTTGGTCCAGAATACTATCTAGAAAGTCTGAAAAAGAATAGACTCTGAAACAGCACATTTCTATGTTAGCACGTTTATGTCTGAAAAGAACAGGGCCTTCTGCATGGCTTTCGTTTGACCCTCTAATCTTGTCAAAATAAAACCGGGTCTGTCTATTTTTATGACAATCACCACATATGGTTTCCAGGACAGTTAAAGTGTTGAGGGCTTCAGAAGTTTGCCCTTTCAGACCATTCCCTTCTGAGGTCAAGGGGTGGTTGATCCCCACAGTAAGTGTATTCAACTTAATGAAACAAAGTTTCATTAAGAGTTGCATGGAGGGGGGCAGCTGGGTAGCTCTGTGTATTGAGAACCAGGCCTAGAAATGGGAGGTCCTGGGTTCAAATCTGGCCTCAGACACTTCCTAGCTGTGTGACCCTGGGCAAGTCACTTGACCTCTATTGCCTAACCCTTACCACTCTTCTGCCTTGGAGCCAATACACAGTATTAAAAAAAAAAAAAAGAGTTGCATGGAATCAGGGCTAGGATTAGGGATTCACCATGTGAAAGGTACTGCTGGCATCCAACACCAGGGAAAAGGCAGATGAGCGAATTGATCTGGTACATTTTGTTCTGTGCAAAGGGTGCTGTTCCAGATCACCGTGGGAAGCAGAGCGCTAGTGCCAGATCTGCCAATGGAGCCACCTTCCCAGACAGAAGGAGAGGACTGTGTGAGACCTTAAAGGAGGAACTCTGTCCTCTTCAAACCTACAGAATCAAAAACCTAGAGCTGAAAGACCCCCGAGGTCACCTATGCAATCTTCTTCCCCCTTTATGTTAGAGGAAGAAACTGAGGTTCATCACACACTCCGTAAAATCAACATTCTTCTTTCAAACATTTTCTGGGAAAATGGCAATTGTCCATTTTCCCAAAGAAAGAATGAAAGACAAAAGACCGTTCAACACATTCAAGTCAACAAACATTATGTTCAAGGCCCTGGGAAGGGACCTTAGAGATCATTTACCACATTCCCTCCAATGTTTATCATTTTCCTTTACTGTTATATTGGCCAATCTTATAGGTATGAGGTGGTACCTCAAAGTGGTTTTAATTTGCATTTTTTTAATTGAGAGATTTAGAACATTTTTTCATATTATTTTTTTTTTAACCCTTACCTTTCATCTTGGAGTCAATACTGTGTATTGGCTCCAAGGCAGAAGAGTGGGAATGGCTAGGCAATGGGGTCAAGTGACTTGCCCAGGGTCACACAGCTGGGAAGTATCTGAGGCCAGATTTGAACCTAGGACCTCCCGTCTCTAGGCCTGGCTCTCAATCCACTGAGTTACCCAGCTACCCCTTTTTCATATGATTATTGATCACTTTGATTTCATCTGAAAACTACTTATTCATATCCTTTGGCCATTTGTCATCTGGGGAATGACTTAGATTCTTATAAACTTGTCCTTTATAAATTTATAAACTACTTCTTTAAATATTTGAGAAATGAGACTATCAGAGAAATTTGTTATAAGATTTTTTCTCCCAGTTTGTTGTTTTCCTTCTAATTTTGGTTGCATTGGTTTTGTTTGTACAAACCCTTTTTAATTTAATATAATCAAAATTATTCATCTTACAGCTTATAATGTTCTATCTCTTGTTTGGTCATAAATTCTTCTCTTCTCCATAGCTCTAACAGGTAAACTATTCTATGTTCCCCTAATCAATTTAGAATATCATTCTTTCTGTTTAAATCATATCCCCTAATCAACTTAGAATATCATTCTTTCTGTTTAAATCATATATTAGAACATCATTCTTTCTGTTTAAATCATATTTGACTTTATCTCGGTATAGCTTAGAGATTATTTAATCCAATACTTTTGTCTTCACAGAGGAAGAAAATGGATACTCAGAGATGTGAAATGACTTGACCAAGGTCACACAGCTAACAGAATGGAAAATCAAGACTCGAGTGCAGTCCCCTGCCTACTCCCTAACTCCAAGTCCAGGATTCTTTCTGCTGGGCAATGAGAATATTTCTTGAATTGAATTAAAATATGCACTTGTATGCCATCAAGGTCAGAATGCATCAGTTGGAACCGTTCACAATGAAGAGGGCCGATGAGAGAATAGGGAGAGAGAAGGGCACACCTTTCCTGGCCAGCTGGTTCTTTGAACCTTCCTCCTTCCCTCATTGCCCCTCTCTCCTCTCCTCCATCATCACTTGATTCACAAATTGTTAACCAAGTACCTGCCTGTGTGCGAGGCCAATGCTAAACCCCGGGGAGACAAAGATGAAATAAGACTCAGGCCCTGCCTACCCTTTCCTCTCCTGAGCCAGGCTAAAATTAGTTGAATCAATTATATATTCAAACTTAGTATTCAAGGCATAGCGTACAATTGTAATAGACTGAACTTTTATCTTGAAGACATTCTGGGAGTTAAGGCTTTCGGAATTTTATATGCAAAATAAAATATGCAAATGGAAAGGCCCCTGACACCTTCATTTTTAACAGGACGGCAGCCCTGAAAAGAAGTTTCCCCAAATACCCTGTCCAACTCTAAGAGAAGATTTCTGCTGGCCAAGAGTTGGTAGAAACCAGGTTCAGCCAGAAATACCCATTGGCCAAGGCAATGGGCACTGAAGTGGATAGAGTGCCCTGCCCGGAGTCAGGAAGATTCACCTTCCTGAGTTCAAATCCAGCCTCAGACACTTATTAGCCGGGTGACCCTGGGCAAGTCACTTTCCTCTGCTTTCCTCATCTGTCAAATGAGCTGGAGAAGGAAATGGCAAACCACTCTGGTTTCTGTGCCAAGAAAACCCCAAATGGGGGCCACCAAGAGTTGAACAACAGCAAAAGCATCTTCTGTTTACTAAAACAGAATGGCAGTGGCCTAAAGGAAGAAGCTCTTCATAGTCATGGGACTGGCATAAAAGATACCAGAGTAAGGGGGGGCAGCTGGGTAGCTCAGTAGATTGAGAGTCAGGCCTAGAGACAGGAGGTCCTGGGTTCAAATCTGACCTCAGACACTTCCCAGCTCTGTGACCCTGAGCAAGTCACTTGACCCCCATTGCCAAAAAAAAGAAAAAAAAAAAGATACCAGAGTAAGAAGAAGAATGTCCAAAAAGACTGTCAGTGCCCCCTGGATTGCTTTCAAGTTTTTATGAGTGGCGGCTTTCGTTGAATAATGCCCACCATGTTGGTGTTTAGCCTGGCCAGACAGGAATTGAAAAAGTGAAAAGGATTCTCTGTCTGCCTCTGACCCTGACCTCCTCAGCCAGCTCCGAGTGGATGGGCTCAGGGTGAGAGAGCCGAAGTACTTGGCTGACCACCGTCACGCTGTATTCCAAGCCTTCTGCTACAGACGCTCAGGGAGAGAAGAGTGCTGGATGGGAAGAGAGAGGATGCGGGTTCAACTCTTGGCCGAGTATGTAGGACCTCGGGCAAGTGACCGAACTTTGGGGGACCTCAGTTTCCTCATTTGTAAATCTTAAGGGATCTGGACTAGATGCGCTAGAAGGCCTCATCTATTTCTTCTGTTCTTGTTTAAAATGTAAACTTTTGCCTTCTGTCTTAGCCTCAACACTAAGTATCGGTCTTGAGACGGAAGAGCAGCAAGGGCTAAGTGACTGGCGTTGAGTGACTTGCCCAGGATCACCCGGCTAAGAAGTGGCGGAGGTCACATTTGAACCCAGGTCCTCCCAACGCCAGGCCTGGTTCTCTGTCCAATCTAGCTGGCCCTCCTCTAGTTCTAGGAGAAGGATTCTAATAAAAAAGGTCCCAGAAAGGAAATGAAGTAACCCTGTGGAAGTCGAGAGGACAGGAGGGAATTCAGAAAAGGTTGGCTCTGCTGTGGTTCTGCTCTTAGGTAGCTCAGACAAGCCGATTGACTTTTATGTAAAGTAACAGGAGTCCGACGACATGATTCCCGGGTCCCTGCCAGCTCTGAAGCTTCCCGAGTCCCCCTGCTGGGTCTCCATGTGCTCCCGTCCTAGGAGCCTGCAGGAAAACACAAAGAGGCCTTGAAAAGTGGGCCCTGCTGCCCGCAGAGAAAGCCGGGGCTGGATTTCTCCAGCAGCTTCATCGGGAGGCTACGAGCACCGGGCGGAGGGGCCGCATCGCTCAGGGACTAATTGGCTTCTTTCCCCAAAGGAGAGCCATTCTTCCGGCTAGTTCACTTAGAAGCTTTTCATGTGCTTCTGAAAACAAGCATGATTAGGGCAAAGCCTCCAAGTTATTTTTAATGCAGCTTCCTGTAGTGGCTAGACAAAGCGAGCGAGATACGGCTGCACAAATGACGGCTCCATCGGCCCGACACCCGGAATCATCCTCTTCGCACATGGCTGGCTCGGCGTCGCTCGCCTTTGTCTCGCGTTCGTGCTACATGACTGATTTTCTATGAACGCTAAGCACGGCGGCCAAACAGCCTGGCCACAGTGAAAACAGGGGGCCGACCCCGACCGCTTTGATCTCGATGTGAAAATACCAAGAGTGGCTCCTTGGCGTGGGACCAGGGAGCGCGGCGGCCATTCCCCTCCGGTGACAACTTGTGCTCGCTTGAACTTCTCCAAAAAACAATGAGCTTCCCTTAAAGCAGGGGTTCCCAAGCTTTTTTGGCCTGCTGCCCCCTTTCCAGGAAAAACATTCCTCAGCCCCCTGGAAAGTAATTTCTAAAAATTTTAATAGCAATGAATAGGAGAGATAAATGCCCCTGTGGCCATCACTGCGCCCCGGATCGCTGCAGCACCACCAGGGGGTGGTGGCGCCCACTTTGGGAATCTGTCTTAAATGATGGGAAAGTGGGGATGCTGGGAAGGGAAGGGGGAGCCTCCCCTCGGCATGGATAAAGAGAGGCTGGGGAGTCCGGGAAAGGCGAACCTTCTGGCCGGCTCCGTTTCGTTATCTCCGGACCTCTCCTCACATCCGGAGAACATGGGACGGGGCGCGGCGGGAGGAGAAATGAACCTGCTCAGGCGGCAGAAGGCCTTGCTCTTCTCTTTCAATCCGTGAAGCGGAGGTCACCGGCCCGAGTCTGAGCCCTTGGCCTGGAGCCTGGACTGGAACTTCTCTGGGCCTCTGCCTGCAGCCTCCATCCCATGAAAGCGGTTCTCCTTCTTCCCTGCTGGGAATCCGTGTGACGGCATCAGCCCCTTCTGATAAGGCCTCGTGGCTGGGGCTGCCCACACACCCCAGGTGCTGTGCCGCCCCCCGAAGCTGGCAGGGCTCCTGGAACAGCCCAGGCAAGCAAGGACGGGGCTTTCCCCAGGGCTGAGCTCAGCAGGCAGAGAGGCTCGTCAGCAGGGCCTGGGCGCCAGGGTTAGGCGGAAATAACCCAGGAAGACCCTCTACTAAGGCACGGAGGGCTGGGCTATGGGACAGACAGATAAGATTGCAGCTCCCTAAACCAAGTCACCAAGCACGGACTCAAGTCAGTAAACATGGAGGCGGCGCCTACTACGCGCCAGGCTGCAGGGCCACGGGGAGCTCGCCGCTAACCCAAGTGGCAACCGCTTCGCAGACAATGATTCTTCATTAATTACAATAATTAATATGCTAATCGACACAACAATTAAGGCCAGTCATTTGTTCAGCGCAGTGGAGTAGGACGACTCCTCCACAAATAACCGCTACAAAATGAGACGGAGGCGTTTAAGCCCGACCAGGGACGGCCTCGATCTCTGATCCGGAGAGGGAGGGGACGCGCGTTGTGGTGAGCCCCGAAGGCCAGGCGAAAGCTTCACGGAAGCAGAGCCATCCAGACAGACAGACGAGGCATCCCCTATTTTGCTTCTGCGGAAACTTGGCCGAACCAAGGCAGAAACTTTAGTCAGAGATAAACGCCGACTTCCCAAGGTAGCTCGGTGCTAGCTGAGCGGCGGGCCTGGGGGGGAAGTGAACAATGATAACTGGGGGGTGTCTGTTGGGGGGATCTCTCTCAGGGGCTTGGGCAGAGCCCTCACTGGACGAATTCCCATTGGCCTAACCCAGACTTAGAGGGGGATTCCCGTTAGACCTGAGTTCAAGTTTCAGCTCGGACACATACTGGCTTAGCTGTCTAAGCCGGACAATTCTTTAACCTTATGAGGTTAAAGTGCAGATGACACAAATCTGGAAAGGGAGATAATCAACATATTGGATGGATGACCCAGGAAGTCCTTTCAATTAGAAGGATGTTGTATCCAATCAGATAACATTTATTAGGGATAAATGTACAGAATTCAGAAACTGTACAAGTAGAGGACTAGGAGGTAGGTGGCAACTCATGTGAAAAAAGATCAATCTAGAGCTGGGATGGAGAACCTATGGAACGGGTGCCAAAAATGGCACACAGAGTGCTCTCTGCAGGCACTCGTCTGCTGCCCCCCAGAGTTCTGTTACTAGAAAGGCGGGATTTGGGCGGAGCTGCTCTCCTCCCCCCTCCCCCATGCCTGATGAGAACTTCCTCACACCTGGGGCTGACCCAGAGTTGCCTTTGGGGGGGCAGCAGGGTCCCCTTCACTGCACATCTTTAAGCGAGACAGAGGACTACTCATTGGGTGGGGAAGGGTTACAGACAGCATTCTTGCTCAGGTGGAACTGGAATGCCCTTTGAAGTCCGTTTCAAAGCAGAGATTCTGTGATTCTCTGGGACCAGAATGCTTGCACCAAAGGCTTTAGGGAGATGTTGTGAAGGTGGTACTTAGTAAACATTCCAGGCACGACGTAAATGTGAGGGATTCATAGCAGTCCTTCAAAAGAGCCACAATTCCAACTTTGGACATGGTAACCCCTCCGGGCCATATGTGGTCTTGGGAGTTGTGTCCAAAAAGCCACTGCTTGGTTCATCCCCATGGTCAGATCCATTTTGCTCTCTACTGGCCTCTGGATCACTGGTTCTCCTTGTTCAATGAGTTCAGGGTTAGGCTCATAGTCAGCCCCAAACTTTGCCATCATTAAAAAGCATGCTGGGGGCAGCAAGGTGGCCCAGTGGATAGAATGCCAGGCCCAGAGTTGGGAGGACCTGAGTGCAAATCTGATCTCAGATACTTCTTAGCTTTCTGACCATGGGCAAGTCACTTAACCTCACTGCCTATTCCTTGCTCTTTTTGTTTTTTAAACCCTTACTTCCATCTTAGAATCAATACTGTGTATTGGTTCTATGGCAGAAGAATGGTAAGGGCTAGGCTATAGGGGTTAAGTGACTTGTCCAGGGTCACAAGCTAGGAAGTGCCTGAGGCCAGATTTGAACCCAAGACCTCCCATTTCCACTAACTGCTCCCATGGCACACTATCCGCTGAGCCATCTAGCTACCCCTCAAACTTCTTTGTTGCCAGTGACAGCATCCCCATCCTTCTAGGAACCCAAGTTTGACACCTCTGAGTCATATCATAAAAACAGCTCACATTTACACACATTATAATCAGAAGGGCCTTCTGAGGGCTTTACCCTCTAGAGCCAGTCAATGAACACGTCTTACTGATTGTCCTTCTGCCATGTCTTGCACCCATGGCCTCTGCTCCACTCACTTAACCACTGCCTAGTTCAGGCCTTGGCCATAATAAGAGTCACACCTATATAGGACTTAAAGGTCTGCAGAACCCTTTCTCTCCCTCCTTCTCTCTCTCTCCCTCCCTCCCATACCCTCTCCCACCTCTCTCTCTCTTTCTTTCTCTCTCTCTCTTTCCCTCCCTCCCTCTCTCTCCCTCTCTTTCATATCTCGCTTAGTCTTCACTTGTCTCGTTGGGGCTAACAAAAATAATAACGGCCATTTACTTAGTGTTTTAAAGCTTTCCAAGCTCTATATACACAAATGCGTTCAAGCATCACAACAATACTGCAAAGTAGGGCCTACAGATAATATAATTCCCATTTTACAAATGAGGAAACCGAGGCTCAGTTTAAATGGCCCATCATCAGTCACAATACTAGTAAGCCTCCTAGTCGGAATTTGAAGCCGGATCTTCCGACTCAAAATGTAGTACTCTCTTTTGCCCCTGCAACATCAGTGCCACAGGCTCCTTGCTGCTCATCTTTCCCCCCAAACCATCTATGTGGCTGCCAAATTAATATTGCTAAGATTGTTTACTGTTCTGAGGCTTCATCAGAGCACGGAGGGGATCCAAGGTGGGATGGAGAGGTTCTGTTCTGCTGGGAAGACTTCAAAGATGATCCCATCAAATGATCTTATCTGCTTTTCAGATGTCGGCCAAGCTAACGAGGACAAAAGTCAAGGCCGGCCGTTTGGTACTGGAGACTTTGGCCATGGCAAGTGGGGAAACAAAGACGAAAACAAAATGGCTCTCAGTCCTGTGTGGTCTCTTCCATTTCCACAGTGACAGAGAGGAAGAAAAGGGGGTAGAGGGTGCTAAAAATGACATGGTGAAAATCCCGTCACTAAATAATCCCTTACCTGTTGGGTAATGGGAGATCCGCGTGCCACAGTGGCCCAAGAATCAATCCACCGTCAGAGGGATCAAATTGTTATCACACTTGATGTTCTCGCCTTATCGACATTTTTGTACAAGTAGGTCCTTCCTCTTTGTCTTTGATCTGCTTGGGATACAGACCTAGTACTGGTATTTCTGGATCATTCGAGGGGTAGGCACGTTCTAGAGTCCTTTGGGAATAACTGACATTCTCACCATAAGCAAATTTGGAAGACAAAAGGAAGATGCAGCTAAGTGGACGGATGCAACACAGCTTCTTCTTGGTGTGGCAAAGAAGGAGATTGTAGGAAGTGGTTCTATAGAACATTCAAAGACCGTAAGAAATATCAGTCCCTGGGACATCTGATCATCGCGCATTTCAGTACACATAATAAATATATGTAAAGTAACTCCTACCCTGAAAATGAGAGCAGTTTATATGCCAACATCAGTTAGAGTAGATGAAGGGGCAGAGAAATTCTACAAAGAATCTGCGGAGCCCCTCCAAGCTAAATCGCCCTAGACTTTGGTAGTCAACAATGGGAATGGGTAGGACAATAGCAAATATGTTGGCAAATGTGGATCCGGAGTGAGAGACAGGAGAGTCAAGGCTTGCTGAGCAGCCTCCCGGACTGGCCATCTTGTCTACCCTCTTTGTTTTCAGCTCCAATTAGTCATGTTTTCAGTACTTTCCAGTTCAAAGATCATTCCCCTTGAAGAGAAAACAGACAAAAATGCCAATTGATTCACTGGGCCTGTCTGTCCCTTTGGTTCTAACCATTCTGATCCCATTTGTCCACCCACCCTACGTGGCAGCAGTTCTGTTCTTTTTTTTTTTTTGACGATCCTCCCAGTGTGGTTTTCTGTGGCCCAGAGAGGCCTGAGCTTGCTCTGTCTCATCGGCCTTCTTGGAGATGTGTGCCATTCTCTGGCATTTATCCTGTTATTGGCTCTTGCTTCCACCCTGTGCTCAGAGCTTCTTAAAATCGAAGTGGAATGCTATAATCCCTGTGCATCTATCTTGGCCTCTGTAGGCAATTCCCCTTTTCCCTCTTCATCAAAATGGTTTTTCGTGGTGTCTTCAGAATTTCATGCCTCCTGGGTTTACTTTGCTGGTTAGAATTTTCATCCATGACTTCCTAATCATCCATCCTCTGAAGTACTAGAAATTTGCTCTTCCCCAGATCTGGGGCACGTGTTAGAATGTGCCCAGCTTTCCCCTCACTGTCTATCGCAAACTGTAAGATGAAATATAAGGGTTAGAAAGAGAATGATTCTCTCCAGCTTGGTGAGAGTCATATATCTCCAGAATAGAATCAAACTCCCCTTGTCAGTGCCTTTACCCGTTGGTTTTAACCCTTGCCTTCCATCTTATAATCAATAGTTTGTATTGGTTCCAAGGCAGAAGAATGGTAAGGATTAGGGAACGAGAGTTAAGTGACTGGCCCAGGGTCACACAGCTGGGAAGTTCTCGATCTACTGAGTCACCTAGTTGTCCTTCTGTACTAGTTCTAAAGCAGAAGAGCAGTAAGGGCCAGGCAATGGGAGTTAAGTGATTTGCCCAGGGTTACAACCAGGACCTCCCATTCCAAGTCTGGTTCTCTATTCACTGAGTCACATAGCTGCCCCTGGTTCCTTTACCTTGTAAAGGATGAAATGATCATGAAGATAAGCCAGGGCATTACTAGCGGCTATGTATTTGGCAGGGAGGGATGTTGGGATGAATAAAGGGGTGCCTTTATCTGGTTACTAAGATACTATTTTAGGGTCTCTGGGAATGGCTTTCCCTGGCCTTTCAGCTTATCAAATCTTCCCACCCCTTGCAGGTCCATCTCAAGTGCCACCTCTTCCATGGCGCCTTCCCTGACCACAAAGATCTCTCCTTTCTCTGAATTCCTCTTCTAAGCACTTTTTAAATGGAGCTTGTATAAATGTAGAAATGTTGTACCTTTGAACTACATCTCCCAGCATCCCTTTCCTTTTCATCCCCAAGTTGTGTACTTACATTGTTTGTATACAGTTCTCTCTCTCTCTCTCTCTCTCTCTCTCTCTCTCTCTCTCTCTCTCTCTCTCTCTCTCTTTCTTTTTCCCTGCATGTGTGGCTGGGTTGGCTCCCTTTTTGCTCTAGCTTTTCACTTTCCTTTTTTGCTTCAAGTTGTTATTAATATATCTTATTAAATATAATACTTGGAGTATTTGAATATTAATTTTAGTTCTCATAATTTTGAGTCTCGTACTGTCTTTTTTAATTTTTTTAACACTTAAACCCTTAACTTCCATCTGGGAATCAGTACTAAGTATTGGTTCCAAGGCAGAAGAACTATAAGGTCTAGGCAATAAGGGTTAAGTGACTTGCCCAGGGTTACACAGCTAGGAAGTGTCTTGAGATAAGATTTGAACACAGGACCTCCTGTTTCCAGACCTAACTCTCAATCCACTGAGCCATCTTGCTGCTCTTGGGTGCTGTCTTACGTGGTTTCCTTAAGGTGTCATTGATGTTACTCTGGTATTCTCACTAGATCACAGATTCAGGGCTCAGCTAATCCAAGCCCCTCATCTTATAAATGAAGAAATGGAGGCTCATCAAGGTAAATTACTTTTCAAGGACATTTAGGTAGCAAGTGGCAAAGTCAGGATTTGAACTACATCATCTGCTTGCAGTGGCATCGATGCCTACCATGCTACACTGCCTTTCCAGAATCAAAACTTCTTAAAGGCAGCAGCCACATTCTTAGACTTTCTCTGTCCTTTGAGTCATCCATCCATGCCCTTTCATGGTCCCTTAACCTTCAGGTCCAATCCATTGCCAAGTCTCAGTGAGATGACCTCCGCAACATCTTTCCCATCCATCCCCTGCTCTCTGCTCACACAACCATCTCCCTAGTCCAAGCCCTTATCATTACTTCTTGCCTGGGCTACTCCAGTAGCCTCCTGACTGGCCTTCCTGTCTCCTGTCTCTCCTCTCTCCAACCTTGTCTGCCCAGGGTTCCCAAAATGATCCTCCCAAATTATAGGTATGCCCAAGGCCTTCTTTTCTCAAGAAGCTTCAAGGTCTTCCTATTGCCTCTCAGATCAACTGACATCAACTAGCACTGATTAAGTGCCTACAATGCGCCAAACTCTGGAGATACAAAGAAATGCAAAAAATGGGCCCTGATCTCAAGGAGCTCCCAGGCTCATGGGACAGCACAGGCAAGTAACTCTGCACAAATGAGAGCTGGCCAGGAAAAATTGGAGATAGTCTCCAAGAGAAGGAGGCCTGGGAAAGGCTTCTTAGAAAAAGTGGGACCCGCAGAAGGCCGGAGAAGCCAGAAGCTAGAGGTGAGGAGCGAGAGGACTCCAGGCATTAGGAATGGCCATTGAAAATACAAGGAGTGGGGAGATGGAGTGTCTTCTGTGCATGGAACAGCAAGGAGGCCAGAATCACTGTATAACAGAATAAGACCGGAGTGAGGCCAGCTTGGAAAGGACTTTAAAAAGTGAGGAGTCTGTATTGGATCCTCATGGCAATAGGGAGCCACAGGAGTTCAGTGAATAGGGAAGTGGTATGGTCAGATCTCTGTTTCAGAAGCTGAGTGGGCAATGGTATGGAGTAAGGGGAAGACTGGAGGCAGGCACATCCACCAGCAGCTATTCAATAGTCTAGCTGTGAGATGATGAGGGCCTGCACCAGGGTGGGAGCAGTGTCAGAAGGCAGAAGGGGGAGATATGAGAGAGGTTATGAAGGGAAATGTAGGACATGGCCACAGAGAGAGGGAAAAGTTGAGAATAACACCTGGGTTTGGAGCCTGGGAACCTGGGAGAAAGACAGTGTCCTTGGCAGTAAGAAAGTTCGGAAGAACAGAAGGTTTGGGGGGAAGGGGAGAGATGAGTTGTTTTAGGCATACTGAACTAAGGAGGCCTCCACAACGTGAAATGTAAGATGTCCAGCAGGCTGGTGGGACAGTCCAGGCATGAATTGGATGGAGGTAGATGAGAAGGTGGGCCAGGTCCCAGGTACAATCAGGGGAAAGAAGGAGGCTTATGGGAGAGATATTAGGATGATTCAATATGTACACCTCCTTCAAAGGAATTGTAGGTGACAATAGTTCTGATGGGGCCACAGAATATGATTTTAAAGCTATGGGTACCTTTTAAAAATATTAAAAAATATTTTTAATATTTAATTTTTTTCTCCCAATTACACATAACAATTTTTAACCTTTAAATTTTTTTTGAGTTTCAAATTCTCTCCCACCCTTCCTTCCCTTCTCTCTCCCTGAGACAGCAAGCAATTTGATATAGGTTATACATGTGCAGTCATGCAAAACATATTTCCCTATTCATTATGTTGCAAAAGAAAACACAAAACAAACAAAAAAAAACTAAAGAAAAATAAAGTTTTAAAAAGTCTGCTGTGATCTGCTATCAGACTCTGGAGGTTCTTTCTCTGGAGGTGGACAGCATTTTTCATCCTAAGAATTGTCTTGGATAATTGTATTGCTGAGAAGAGCCAAGCCATTTGCAATCGATCATTGTCCAACATTGCTATTACTATGTACAATGCTCTCTGGGTTCTGCTCATTTCACTTAACATCAATTCATGTAAGTCTTTTTAGGTTTTTCTGAAATTACCCTGCTTGTCATTTCTTATAGTACAATAGTTGTCCCTCATAAAGCATACACGACTTGTTCAGTCATTTCCAAATTGATGGACTTCCCCCCAATTTCCAATTCTTTGCCACCACTAAAAGAGTTGCTAGAGGCTTCCGGGTTAAGATGGCGGCAGAGTAAGAAGCAGCTCTTAACCTCTCCTGACCGAAACGCACAAAACTCCTCAAGGGGACATAAAAACAAGTCCAGACGAACGGAGGAACCCCACAACAGGGCACAGCGTGGAAGGTACGTGGAATCGAGACATTTCCAGGCTAAAAAGGGCTCTCCTTAAATCGCGAGCTGAGCAACCGCCCCACCCCCACCCCCTCCACACTCACCTATAGCTCCGAACCCAGCTAAAAAGAAATAGAGCAAGTTTGGGGCACCCATCGAGTCATCGGTAGCTCCGGGACCTGTTCCTGAGAGCAGCAAGACTTAGGACCCCATTAAGTCAAGAACGCACGCGAAATCTGAGCGCGCGGGAGCAGAGAGTGGACGCTGGGCGCGCAGAGTGCCGGCTGAGCAGAGGCGTGGGTGCCGGCTGAGCAGAGGCGTGGGTGCCCGCTGAGCAGAGGCGTGGGTGCCCGCTGAGCAGAGGCGTGGGTGGAGGCAAACACAGCCAGGAACTAAAGCCTAAGTGGGGAACCAGTGCAGACGGGTATACGACTGTGGAAGTAGCTCCCTGAGACTTGTAAAGAAACCTCCTGCAGAGGATCAAGCAAGGGAATCCACCAGGGGGCTTGACCTTGGAAAAAACTAGAACTCAGACCTCAGGAGCCAATAGATCTCAGACAGACACTGAGAGCGAGGATAAACCTGAGAAGCTGCTGGGCTAATGATGGCTAACCAGTTACAGGAAATTCAGAAGAGAAAGAAAAACAAAAAAAAGAAGTCTTTAACACTCGACAGCTTCTACACAGAGAAAATCCAGACAACCGAGCAAACAGAGGAGGAGAACAAACAACCATCCAGACCCTCCCCAAATAAGGAAAACTCCTCACAAGCTATGGAAGAGTTCAAATCTGAGATTTTGAGGAAAATGGAAGAGATCTGGCAAGAAAATAACAGCTTAAAAGGTAGAATCTTGCAACTGGAAAGCGAGGCTCAGAAACCAAATGAACTGATAAGCAAATTGAACACAAGAAATGACCAGATTGAAAAGGAATACCAGAAGATTATGGCCGAAAACAAGAAGATTATGGCCGAAAACCAAAAGATTATGGCCGATTACCAGAAGATTATGGCCGAAAACCAAAAGATTATAGCCGAAAATCAATCCCTAAAGGC
>NC_058130.1:781821908-781851832 GCF_016433145.1 Gracilinanus agilis | reverse complement strand
GGGGGGGTGCGGGGGGGGGGGTTGAAAGGGAAAGGGGAGCATGAATCATGTAACCATGTTAAAAATGAATATTAATAAATGTTAAAAAAAAAAGAGTTGCTAGAAATGTTTTTGTACATATAGGTCTTTTTCTTTTTTATCTCTTTGGGATACAGACCTAGTAGATATTGCTGAGTCAGAGTATACCCATGGTTTTATAGTGCTTTGGGCATAAAATCTTGAAATTGCCCTCCACAATGACTGGATCAGTTCCCAACTTCACTAACAATGCATTAGTGTCTCAATGTGCCCACGTCCCCTGCAACATTTGTCATTTTCCTTTTCTGTCATATTGGCCAACCTGACAAGTTTTGACGTACTACCTCAGAGATGTTTTAATTTGCATTTCTCTAATCAAAGTGATTTAGAATATAGAATAGGCCAAATGGTAAAAGAAGCACAAAAACCCACAGAAGAAAAAACTTCTGAAAAAAACAGAATTGGTGGGGGCAGCTGGGTAGCTCAGTGGATTGAGAGTCAGGCCTAGAGACGGGAGGTCCTAGGTTCAAATCCGGCCTCAGACACTTCCCAGCTGTGTGACCCTGGGCAAGTCACTTGACCCCCATTGCCTACCCTTACCACTCTTCCACCTATAAGTCAATACACAGAAGTTAAGGGTTTAAAAAATAAAAAAATAAAATAAGATAAGATAAATAAAATAAAATAAAATAAAAAAACAGAATTGGCTAAATGGAAAAGAGGAGATACAAAAGCTCACTTTGATTATTTCTGAAAACTGCCTGTTCATATCCTTTGACCATTTATCAATAGAGGAGCAATTTATACTTGTATAACTTTGACTCAGTTCTCTACATATTTGAGATGTGAGGTATTTATCAGAGAAACTTATAGTAAAATTTTTTTAGTTATGATTACTAGCTGTGCATTTTCCTCCATCCTATTTCCCCACCCTTGTTTAGGCTACTCTCTCCTTTTACCCTGTCCATCTTTAAGTTGTTTTTTTTAAAGATGTTGTTTTCTTCAGTATTTTTTGTGCCTCTTTTACCAAGCGTTAGGGTATTTTTTCATGATTTGTGGTTGCACCCCTCATTTCTTTTCTCAATTTCCCTCTATCTCTCATATTTGGTTCTTCAAATGCTTTTTGAGTTCTTGGAATTATCTTTGGGCTGACACCGATTCATATTTTTCTCTGAGGCTTTGGATATGGCAGTCTGACTTTGTTGTTTTCTGGATTTTTATTTTGATCTTCCCTGTCACCATAGTAACCTTCTATGGTCATCTTCTTTTTTTATTTGCTCCTTTTTCCAGCCTACTTCTTGAATTTTCCGGGTACATCTATATACATAATCTGAGGAGAGGAATGCTTCCTACTCTCCTGGCCTGTGCTCTGGTCTATGAAAGACCACAAGTACTCTTTTTTTGCCCTGTAACTGTGTCCCCAATCCCTTGCTGCTGTGATCTCTGGTGTGCTAGTGCTGTTCCTCCCCCTTAGAAAAAACTAAGTCTGCATCCTTATAATGCCCAATCTGTCTTTCTTTCTCTCTCTTAATAAACTCTTACCTTCTGACTTGGAGTCAACACTAAGTATCAGTGAGGCAGAAGAAATGGTAAGGGCTAGGCAATGGGAGGAAGACCAGGGTCACGTGGCTAAGGAGGGTACGAGGCCACATTTGAACCCAGGACCTCCTGCTTCCAAGCCTGGCTCTCTACCACGGAGCTACCTGATCTTTTTAAAGAAGAGTTAAAGGAGGTTTAGGTACGGTTCAGCTCCCTTATGAATGAGAACTGCCTTCCACATGAAGGCTTCGGAGCCAGGAGGCGATACCCGAGCCCCAGTTGCATTCGGCATCTGTCATTGGGCTGGCTTGGCTCGGTTAGCCTAAACTGACCTGCGCCTCCTCCCGTAGCCAGAAGGCTGGCTGGACCCCTGATTGACCGCTGGACGGCCCATGTCTGTGAGCCACTCTGGGTCTGTGGCTGAGGCTGCCGGCTCAGGGCGCTGCGTTCCTAATGAGAAGAGGGCTCCTGTGACCAAAGGCTAAAGGCGCCGGGACATTCGGAAGGTAGACGGAGGCCCAAGGGTGGTCCTCTGCTCTCAGGGGTCTGGGCCTGGTTCAGCTGGTGGAAAACAAGTCCCAGAAGCGTGAGAGGCCCACTGTCCATCGCTGAGATTCTGGAAAGCTCCCTTTGGCTAACCAAAGTCTGTCCATTAGCAGAACAATTGTGGATGCTGCTTACACAGAATAAGCTCATCCGGCCAGAGAATATTTAACGTGACACAATGAAAACAAATGGACAACTGACTTGCCTCCCTTTAAACTTGGGTGAAGAATGAAACCTTCCACTCCACTGCCACCAGGGAAAACGAGGTTATTTATTCACTGCTGAATGGGGACAAGCAGCCCCAAAAGAGTGGGAAGGAGTCCCCGAGTGACTCAGCAACCCATCCATGGTGGAGAAAGCGGGGGGGCAAAAAGGGGGAGGGAGGGCGCTCGGAGGGAAAGGACATTCCCTCGGGGAAAGGGAATGACTCTTCTCCATTGAAATGATAGCAGCTGGGGCAGCTAGGTGGCTCAGTGGATAGAGCACTAGGCCTGGAGTCAGAAGGATTTGGGTTCAAATCTGGCCTCAGACACTTCCTAGCTGTGTGACCCTGGGCAAGTCACTTAACCCCCATTGCCTAGCTCCTACCCTTCTGTCTTAGAACTGATACTTAAAAAAAAGAAATGATGATAGCTCACATTTCTCTAGTACCAAGAGAGTGAGATACAATAACCCTGAAAGGTAGTCAGTCAGTCACTAGTCAAGAAACCTTGACTAAGGGACTACCATATTGTATTATCCCTGTTGTCCACAGGAAGAGCCTAAGGCTCACCCAGAAGTGATAGGGGCTCCCCTGGGCATTCCCACCACCACGTGGGACCCACCTTACACCCAGCACACACCCTTTGGAGTCTGACTAAGGTCCTGGGAAGAGGAGGCCGACAGGACCTCAGGGATCACAGACTTGCAGCCGGAAGGGCCAGAGGCCCGGGTTCAGCTCCCTCTTTAACTGCCAGTTTACCCAGAAGTGATATTTTCTGGCCAGCCACTCCCACCCTCTGCCATCGTTCCTCTCCTTTAGATGCTGAACTCCTGGAGATCGGGCTGACAGAATCGTGGGACATGGAAGGGGAAGAGGCCCTAAAATTCCAGAACTGACTTTGGTGCAGGCCTTTATGAAGCACCTACTATGTGCCAGGCTCTGCTAAGTGCTGGGGACCCAATGGGAGGAAAAGTCCCATTACGCAGAAAGAGAAACTGAGACTTGGGCCCTCCCAGGGTTAGCAGAGCCAGGGCTCCAGACCGTGCTCTTCCCAGGACCCTTCCCTGGCTCTTAGCCCACGCAGCCCCCATGGTGTGCTGTGCCCCATGCAGGGCCCCTCCAAAAAGAACCACAGATCTGGGCAGGCCCTACCAAGACGGACCTGGCCTAGGACAGCCGTCCCCTCCCTCCGGCTCTGCCCTGGGGCCGCACAGTGACCAGCAGGCCTTCCAGGCGACACCCCGAGGGGCCCAATTGGAGCAGGAGCTCTTTCTGAGCTGTCACCAGAGTGCTGAGAGGAAGCCCCTGGAGAGGAGCCCTGAGCCTGGGCTCCCTCCCTCCCCAGAGCCGCACCCCGTCCTCTTGGCTCCCAAGGGGCACGCGTGTGCCCATCGGCCCTTCTTGGGCCTCCCCCTTTGTCCGCAGGTTCCGGACACCAGTTCTGGGCTCGCAGCGGCAGGCCTTTCACCTGCCCGGCAGGCCACTTATTTGGAGCCAGATATCTGAGAGCCGTCAGAGCGGCCTGCAGAGAAGACACTCTGGACTCGTCTACAGACCCAGACTTGAACCCTGGACCCGCCAAAGCTCTTACAATGTGGGTGCCCAAAGGAAGGTCCCTTAGCCCAGACTCGGAGGTCTCCGGCAGCCCGAAGCTTCAGGGGCTTTCACTCTGCAGCCTGCATTTCACTGTTTAGCTGGCGGGTTCATAGACTCCCCCCAGAAGAAGCTCCTTCTTGTTGGAGGAATGCAAAGGCAGGCTCGAGCTCCACAGGGCCTCCAAGCCTCGGGCCTCTCCTGTGCGGGCGTCTGTGTGGGGCTCGCACAGAGCTCGGGGCTGCCTGGAACAGCTCCGGGCCTCAGTTTACCCAGGCCTTGGGCCTTTGGTTACACCCCTCTCCCCTTGTCCTCTGAGCACGTCCCTTTCAAATGGGAGGAAGGGCCGCCCGGTTCTTTCCATCCACCCTTCGGCTCCTCGTGCGAATTGTTGGCTGCTGTGCAGCCAGAATTGAGCTGCTTCAGACCTTCCTGTCCCTCCTGAATCTCTAACTGTGGGCTCACCCTGACCTTGTCGCCGCTCTTCATAAAATCTGCCTTCCGAAAGGCAAGAAGAGAGGCAGCTGGGTGGCTCAGTGGATAGAGCCAGGCCTGGAGATGGGAGGTCCTGGGTTCAATCTGGCCTCAGACACGGGCTGGCCGTGTGGCCCTGGGCAAGTCACTCCACCCCACTGCCCAGCCCTGACCGCTCTTCTACCAATACAAAGTGTCGATTCCAAAGGGAAGGTGAGGGTTCAAAAAAGAAAGACAAGGAAGGCTATTGGTGTGCCGGGGATGGCACTGCGGGTGGACAAGGCCCTCGTCTGGGCCAGCCCGCTCTGGTGAGCCCACGAGGGCCCTGACGGCGTGCCCCCCAGCCTCCACGGCTCTTCTGCTATGAGCCCCCCAGGGAGGGGAGAACGCACTCCAGCCTTTCTGGTGGTGTCTGAGCCCGAATTCTGCCCCGTCCGGGCTCGGGTCTCTTCGGCTCAGACACGGACGTGCCCGGGGGAACAAGGGAAGTCTCGAGAGGGATCACCGGCCACGCGGCCAAAAGCCAACGTGCCGACAGGATGCGTCGCGGCACTTCCAAAGCCACCCGGCATTTACTGAGAGTGAAGCTGATGAAAGGAAAAGGACTCCCCCAAAGGCCAAGGGAAGTGGGTTGGGGTGTGTGTGTTCAAGGCTCGGGCAGCCTCCACAAGCTATCCATCCCTACAGATACTGCCGGCGTGGGGACCACGAAGCACCTGAAACGGTAACCTTCCCAGAAGTGGTTGAGGCCAGATTTCAACCCAGGACCTTCCATCTCTAGGCTTGGCTCTCAATCCACCAAGCCACCCAGCTGCTCCCTGCAGTTATATTTTAGAGGGAATTTCTATTCATGCATATTAGACTAGAAGGCCTTTGCGGTCCTTCCCACCTCTAATTTCATGAAATAGAGACCCCAGGCAAAGCCACCCAAGAGCACCAGAATCCCACAGGAGACCCTCCCCTTCCCCTGAGAATCAGCTTTCTCCCCCCTTGGGGGCCAGGCACTCCAGCACGAGGGATAGGCCTTAAGCACAGCAAAGTAGGGCTGATGGTCCCAAGTCGTGTGCTCACCCCACAGCTCCATGTCCAGCCTCCCTAGGAGAAACACCACTGGAAGTTTCTGACTGTGCTGGGGAGGGATGTAGCCCTCACGAGCTCTCACGGTCTTGGGAGCTGCGATGGCTCCAGACACTGGGCTCTTAGTTAAAGAGGCTCCTCCTGAGGAAATGGGGGGGGCATAGCCAAGCAGCAGCCCACTAACAAATGACCCATTTATCCCGTCGCACACCGACCGTCCCAGGCTTTGGCGAGCCAGCGCTCTCTCTATGTACCTCGGAAACTATGAAATGAAAAACCTTTGTGCCTTCAGGGAAACTGTGGGTTCAGAAGCAGCAGAAGGGAGGAGGGCAGGCAGCCTTGCTGGGGGGCCCTGCTGCCTCTAAGGTGGTCCCCCTGGACCGCTGGGGAAACTTTTCATTTGATTTCTCAAGCATGTTTGAAATGCCACCCAGGAGCGATGAGTTTGGTTAGAGAAGAACAAACTTCCAGAAAGGAAGAGGGGCTCAGCAGTCACTCTTGGAGCTGCGTGACCTGGATATCAGGGTGAGGTGGGAAGTGCTGCCCTCCAGAACCGGGCTGAATGGCTGAGGGCTGGGGCACCCAGCCATGTGTCCCCTTACTCCCAGAGAAGTGTAGGTAACAGGGACGGAGGGAACTGGAGGCCAAAGGCCCCGGAATCCAGGGGGGGCCTCAGAAAGGCCCCGCCATGGAGGCTGCTGATGAGCTGGGATGAAGAGGGGAAGGGCTCCAAGAGGGGGGTTGACTGGCTTTTCCCCAGCTCTGTTTGGCACCACGCACAGAGTGAAGGCTGGGACCCAAGGGGTCTGGCCAGAGTTATAAGCGTTTCTAAATAAGAGAGGGGGCTGTATATTTCCCTTAAGGAAAAATTAGCCCAAATAGAATTGATTCTTCTTCGGCAGGCTAAGGCCCCTTTCCCCGCCTCAGCAGGAGCAGCCTGGCCTGCCACAGATCAGCTGTGGAAGTGAAGGGACCCTCTCCTTCTGGAGATCACATTCTAAATCCCATCAGGTCCTCTCACCATGGTGACATTGCATATTGACACCAGGGGACGCCGGGCCATTAGACATGACTGTACTCTACAACACCTATCACTGGGGGGCTCGGAATGGAGGTATTCTCTTCCCACACCTCCAACAGCTTCTACTCTAATGGGGGAGACCACATGCAATGGACGGGTTAAAGGGCTTACAAGGGTCTGCACATGAGCGGTGGGGAAAGCAGAAGGAAGGGGTAGGCAGCTGATACAAAGCCTGGGAGATGGAGCATGGGGCTAGCCCAGAGGCCTTGGGGTCAAGGAAGCTGGGAAGAGAAGGGGGCACAAAAGGAGGAGGGAGAGGCTCAAGGATAGACTCACCTGGTGAGTCTGTCATGGACCCAGAACTCAGACTAGTACTAGAGTCTTGTTGTTGTTATTCCAGTCTAGACCAGTGTGATTCCTTGCGACCCCATCTGGGGTTTTCTTGGCAAAGGCACTAGAGTGATTTGCCATATCCTTCTCCAGGTAGAGGCTAACAGAGTGAAGTGACTTGCCCAGGGTCACACAGCTAGTAAGTGCTGGAGGCTGGATTTGAACTCATGTCCTCCTGACTCTAAGAGCTGGCTCCCTATCCATTGTACCACCTAGCTGCCCTGTGCTAGAGTTTAACTATGGCTTTTGTGTGCTTGCTGGGAATTAAATTGCCATTTATAACTCTGTTTCTAAGGGGAAATGCTTTCCAAGTTCCAAACAGCTAATTTACAAATTAATTTCTGGAACTCGACCCATTGGTAAGTTAGGGACACCAATTACTAGGCAAAATCTATATTTAACAGCATTATGCAAATAAGACAAGAGACTAACTAGGCATGGAAAGAAAGAAGCTTTTTGAAATGCTTAATTGCGACAAAAGAACATTTCGGGTTTTTTTGAGCAGAGGAGTTCAATAAAAAGTTATTTTCTCCTCCATATGGAAAAAAAGCAGGAAAGAGAGCAAAGGGAAAAATTATATAACAACAACTAAAACAAAGAGAAACTCTGCAACTCAGTTAAGATACCTGAGATGGAATGATTGACCCAACTGACCACCTTTATTCCCTTCCACCCTTCCCTGCCAAAAAATTGTGAACATGGAGAAGAAGGGGCTCTACTAGTGTCCCAAGCTCTTCCTTTTGGTTTTCTGCTTCTAAGTATAAAAGTTAAATTTAATGGTTGGACTTAAATTATATGAAATAACATGGTCGCCAAAGTTATTATATCTCAAGTCAGGAGTTTATTTACCAAAATAGAGGGGAAACAATAAAGTAGAGAAATGTGAAAGAAGTTAGGGAAAATACTTATAGTCATCCTCAGCTAGGAAGGCTGGTAGTGAGTGACCACGAGGCCTCTTCTAAGACAGAAGCTAGTTTCTTAGGAAACTAGGAAGGGAGTCAGCCTTTCACTCACCCAAGGAAGTAGTCCAGGAGTCAGAGTCTAAGTTGAAGTTGGGTTCCAAGCCCAAGATCCATGATCCAGTCTCCAGCGAAGCTCCCTCAAAGACTCTCCCCAGTCAGAAGACCATCTCCAGAAGATAATCTCTTCAGATTATCTTCTCAAAAGCCATCTCCTCTGAGGGTGTTCAGGCTTACTTTTACATGACTTCTTGTCTCCTCCCATCTTCACAGGGGCCAATCACAGTTTCCAAATTGTCTCTGACTTCTCACCTTCTGAATGTCAGTTTCTCATCAAAAAGGTTCAGTTTCCTGGTTGAACAGTTTCTGAGGGTGTGAACTCTTGTGTGAACTCTTAAAAGAATTCACAAGTTTCTGACTGACTGAGTTAAAAAAAAGGATGGAGATCTCCAAGTATCTTGCCTCTTCTCACCAAGCACTAAATAGGGTGTTCAATCTTTTGTTGATTCAATTTAAAAGGTAGACAAAAGGTAGTTAATCCTGTCCTCAGTCTCTAGTGAGGTACTTAAGTTAGTATTAACTCAGGAGAGACAATAGAGTAAAGAATTCTCTTTCACAATCCCCTCTTTGATCCTTGGGGAGACTAATCTCCCCAATGGATCATTTAAAATTACAATAGTTAGAGATAAGAGGGAAATAAAAGAGAGAGAGAGAGAGAGAGAGAGAGAGAGAGAGAGAGAGAGAGAGAGAGAACGTGAGTGTGAGCGTGTGCGGGAGCAAGCCAATGTTTGCTAGGTGCATTGATAATAAGCCAATTAGGGGGCAATCCCCTGTGGCATACAAGTTTACATTCAAAGTACTTGTGGTCAACCTCCAAAATTCAATCAGTTATAATCCAAAGTTTATGCTGGATCTTCTGATGATATGGTTTCTTCAGGCATGTTTATGGTGCCTTCTTCAAACAATTCATCTTCTAGATTCAAAGAGTTATCCAGCTCTCTTTCCTGAAATGTTTATTTCTCAAAAGATTTTTTTTAGTTTTATGGAAATTATACAATCCCTATGATAATTATACAGAAGCTGATAGTCACCCTTGTTAGAAATGTGTGTTAAATAAGAGTAAATAAGCTCTGAATTAGAATCTTGAGCCTATCCATCAGTCCACTAGATCAGGTTCAAAGAAAGGCCCAGATTGCTGCTTGAGGCAGAAGAGATGATGATAACCTACAACAGAGAGAAGGAGAAGGTGGAGCTGTCTAACTCTCATTTTGCTTCTGTTTTCTCCCCTAGGTGAATGATCTTTGGACTTAAAAAGACAAAAAAGAAAATTATTACAAGGACACAGAGATACCTAAGATAAGCCAGCAGGCATTCCTGGTGCCTCCTTGATAAGTTCCAGTTCCTTGGATCTGATAAACAACTCCCTCAGGATCTTGGCATATCATGAAAAACAGGAAAGCTATCCAAAGAAAGGTAAACATCTCCCCCACCAAAAGGCAATTAAAAAAATGAAAACTCTTGTCTTCCTTCTTTGAATCAATACTATGTATTGATTCTGAGGCGGAAGAGAAATGGTAAGGGCTAGGCAAGGGGAGATTAAGTGATTTTTACAGGGTCGCACAGATTGGAAGTGTCTGAGGCCAGATTTGAACCCAGGATCTCCCATATCTAGGCCTGGCTTCCAATCCATTGAGTCATCCAGCTGCCCCCCATATTTCCTTTCCAAAAAGGGAAGACAAAAGAGTCTGTAAGCTACTGATCAGTAGCTTAACTCAATTAAGGGCAAATTCTAGAGTAGATCATTAAGGAGATTAACCAACAGTTAGCAAGAGAAGTCATGATTATATTGAGCCAACTTGGCACCATCCATAAGAGGTCATTCAATCAAAGGCTTTATTCAATTGACTAAGCAGTTGCTTAGGGACTATGCTAAGTGCTCGGGATCCAGGCAAAAGTAAAACAAGGCCTGCCCTCAAGGAACATACATTCTACTGGGGGAGACTCAGACTCAGAGAGTAGAGAACATCTACAGAATCAGTGCATGACAGTTTGGGGAGGGGCTGCCCTAGAAGCTCACGGGACCACAAAAAGCTCTATGGAAAAGGGGGAACTGCAGTTGAGTCTTGAAGGAAGTCAGGGATTCAAGGGGCGGGTGGAAGAGAGAGAGCAGTCTAGGCATCGGGGACAGACAGGACATGGCCAGCAGGGCCAAAGGGTACGAAAAGGGCCCTAAGTGTAAGCAGGCTGGAGAGACAGGAAGGACCAGGCACGAAGAGTTTTCAAAGCCAGAGAGATTGACATCTGATCTTAGAGACAGCCGGGCGCCGCTGGAATTTGTTCGGGAGGCGGAGGAGTGACATAACTGAACCTGATCAGACTCTAAACTTCTTTCATTTTCCCACAGGCAGGATTGTTCCATTAGCAGACAGACGCAAGGAATGTTGCAGAGGTTACCTAGATTTTAGGGGAGTATCCAGTAAAGTAATTCCTACCACTGAGGAGAGGGGGAGCAGGAATCACCCATAATGCACTTAGGCGGATTAAGAACTAGTTGAATGATGGTGGCCAACCACAGTCCCAAAGGATGGATGATGAAGCGTGCTGAACTGCCCTCCCCAGAGAGGGGAGACATGGACTCAGAATGCACACTGACACATGCTTTTCAGACATGGCCAATGTGGGAATGTGTTTTGTTCAACTCCACACATTTGTAATAGATTTTGTTTTTCTGGTTTTCTCAGTGGGAGAGAGAGAGAAAGTGAAGACCTGAAAATAAAATAAACCTGAATTATGATTATTATTATTTTTTAAAACCCCTACTTTCCATCTTGGAGTCAATACTGTGTATTGGCTCCAAGGCAGAAGAGTGGTAAGGGTAGGCCATGGGAGTCAAGTGACTTGCCCAGGGTCACACAGCTGGGAAGTGACTGAGGCCAGATTTGAACCTAGGATCTCCCTTCTCTAGGTCTGGCTCTCCATCCACTGAGCTACCCAGCTGCCCCCTTGATTATTTTTTTAAAGAGTTAATTAACTGGAAATTTCGACTTACATGAACTGATGCAAAGTGAAGGGAGCAGAACCAGAACATTGTACACAGTAGATAGCAATGTCATTTGACTGTGGAAGACTTAGCTACTCTGAGCAAGATAAGGATTCAAGACAATTCCAAAGGATCCGTGATGAAAATGCCATCTACCTCCAGAGAAAGAACAGATGGAGTCTGAATGCAGATCAAAGCAGCCCGTTTCTCACTTTCTCGTCTTCATGAGGTTTTGTGGTTTTATTTTTTAGTGAAATGTGACTTTTTCTACAGCATGGCGGATTTGGAGGTATGGGTTGCATGGCAGCACATGTGTGGCCTATTATATTGTTTGCTGTCTCGGAGGGAAAAGAGGAGAAGGAAAGGAAGGAGACGAATGGAACTCAAAGTGTAAGATGAATACTGAAAATTACTTCTGTATGCAGTTGAGAAACTATATTACTAAAGAGCTAGTCAAATGAGATTAATATCGTTATTATACATTTTATTATTATTCTTTTAAACCCCTAAATTCAGTCTTATTAACAACTCTAAGTAAGAGCTAGGGTTAAGTGACTTGCCTAGGATCACACAGCTAGGAAATATCCAAGGCCAGATTTAAATCCAGGTCCTTCCAACTCCAGACCCAGTGCTCTATCCACTGTGCCACCTAGCTGCCCCTCCCTTTTTTTTTTTTAAAACCCTTAACTTCTGTGTGTTGGCTCCTAGGTGGAAGAGTGGTAAGGGTGGGCCATGGGGATCAAGTGACTTGCCCAGGGTCACACAGCTGGGAAGTGTCTGAGGCCACATTTGAACCCAGGACCTCCCAGTCTCTAGGCCTGACTCTCAATCCACTGAGCCACCCAGCTGCCCCGCCTCCCTTTTTTTTTTTTTTGAAACCCTTAATTTCTATCTTAATAAGATCTCTAAGACAGACAAGCAAGAGCTAGGCAAATGGGGTTAAGTGACTTTCCTATGGTCACACAACTCAAAGTGAGATTATGAAGGGTTCAATGTTCTCTTGGCAGGAGGCCTCCCCGGATCTCTGCTTGGCCCTGTGCTCCTTCATATTTTTATTAGGAGCTTGGATGGAGGTATGGACTGCGTGCTTATCAAAACTGCCAGTGGCACCAGAGTAGGAGGGACTGCTAACGTACCACATGCCCAAGGCGAGATCTAAGAGGATCTTGCTAGGCTAGAGCACTGGGCTGGACCCAAAGGATGAAGGTCAATAGGGAGAAATGGGACATCTTACACTTGGTTTCAAAAATCTGCTTTGGCTGATGGAGATGTCATGGTTTGGGTCAGTTTTTCAGAAAAAAAAAAAATAAAGAAAAAATCCCTTAGTCTGGGGGGATCACAGCAGCCCAAAGAGCGGAGCTGAGACTTCCAGCAATCCAAGGCTGAGTGGCAGCCTCTGGTCGAGGATTCCTTTCAAGGATAAGCTGGACCAGCCTAAGCATAAGCTGTGAGTCTGCCATCAGGGCAAGGTCCCAGGCCTTTGGACACGTGGATGTCAGCAGCTCAGTCTGAAGGGCCAGGGGAAGTCCGACCTTTGTATCTCATTAAGGCAGAGACCTCTGAGCCCAAGGAGAATCCCTTCTAGAACACGGGGGCCCTAACAAGGGGACAGCCAGGCTTGGTTTGACTTCTCTGGGGAGAAGGGGAAGCCCTTCCCTCAGGATGGTGCAGGAAACCTAACCCTTTTTATTGTTGTTCAGTTAGGTCCAACTCTTCATGACCCTGTGTACTTGTCCATGGGGTTTTCTTGGCAAAGATACTGGAGTGGTTGCCATTTTCTTCTCCAGTATGTCCCCATTTTATAGATAAGGAACTGAGGTAAATAGAGGTTAAGTAACCCGCCCAGGTAATTTGGAACTCGGCCCAAAGGGCTATAAAACTGAGTCTACCTTTCGATCCAATCCTACCACTACTAAGTCTGTTTCCCACAGGGATTAAAAAAAATGGGAAAGGACCTACCCATACAAATATATTTATAGCTGCCCTTTTTGTGATGGCAAAGAATTGGAAACTAAAAGGATATGCTTCAACTGGGAATGGCTGAACAAGCTGCGGTATCTGTTTGCTGAGTAGGCCGCCCTCAGAGAAACCTGGGAAGACTTACAGGAACTGATACAGAGTGAAATAAGCAGAACCAGAACCTGTATACAGTAAGAGCAATCCTATACAGGGATAGGCTGTAAGAGCACAGCTTTTGGTGTTTGAGATGACGTGGCCTTCTCCCTGCTGCTGCCACCACAAGGATTCCAGGCCTCCCTTTCTCTGGGACGAGAAGAGGAGAACCTCACCGCACCCCGCTTTAAAAGTGACCCCAAGTCTTCTGCCCTGGCACCCGTAATACTTGGGGTTTATTATAAGACGGCAGGTAAGGGTTAAAAAAGCTGCAGACAGCCCGTCACAGCCACGGCCGCAGCCACCAACGACACCAGCACCCTGGGGTGTGCGACTCCCTCCTCATTAGACCGGAAGCAGCTGGAGAGCCGAGCTTGCTGCCTCCGTGGTAGATACAGGGCCCCGAGGAGGCCGGGGGATGCCAGGGCCCACGGCATCACCAGTACAGCCCCATCAGCCTCTTGGAGAGGCCTTTTGCTGACCAGGAGGTTTGCTGAGGGTGTGAGAGCGGCGCTGCCTCCACACTCTGACTAGGACAGGCAAGAAGGGCTCTGGCTCTGGGCCCAGATAGTGCCTATGAACATTGGGAAGGGAGATGCCTCTAAATTTGTGCATCCTCATGCATTTCTTTTGCACTCCCGATACTATAATCACACAAGAAGGTAAATACAAAGTACTGCCAGTTCTGCTATGATGCCTGTTTTTGTTTGTTCTGGATTTTTAAGCCCTTGCCTTCTGTCTTAGTATAGGGGCAAGGACTCGGGGTTAAGGTGCCTTGTCAGGATCACACAGCTAGGAAGTATCTGAGGTCACATTTGAACCCAGAACCTCCTTTCTCCAGGCCTGACTCTTTCTATCACTGATCCACCTAGTGGCTGCCACCACACAATCTTTTATTTTTTTTAAATCCTTCCCTTCCATCTTGGAGTCAATACTGTGTATTGGCTCCAAGGCAGAAGAGTGGTAAGGGTGGGCCATGGGGGTCAAGTGACTTGCCCAGGGTCACACAGCTGGGAAGTGTCTGAGGCCAGATTTGAACCCAGGACCTCCTGTCTCTAGGCCTGGCTCTCCATCCACTGAGCTACCCAGCTGCCTCCTACCACACAATCTTGGTGGCATCTACACACCTCTGAACGACTTTCATCGACCTAGGAAGTTCAGTTCACTCAAAGTCTTCTTCACGCCAGCCTCTGCCCTCCTCAAAAGCTGTGGTTTCCTGCTATGTTGACCTTCTCAGTTTCCATCAATCCCCAACCCACCTCAACTCCTCCCAGGACTAGCCACCTCCCTCAGCACAGATACATTTGCCCCGGGGCCTGCATTCCTAGTTATGACTCTGTCCAGGACACAGCCTCAAAGGACGCCCAGACTTAGTGAGCCAAAGAGAATAATCCCCTAGAAAGGGAAACAGGGAAGAGTCAGAGGGAAGAACTAAAGAGGGCGGCACCAGAAGCAAAGGAGGGAAAGCTCAGGAGGTGGGGAGTCAGCGGTTGCAAAGGCTACAGGGAGAGGATTGACAAAGAACAGAACCTTGAAGTATCATAGCAGGCGGCAGAGTAAGCGAATGGGAGGAGCATTAGATTTGGAGTCAGAAGGTCTGGGTTTAAGCCCCAGTCACCAAGGTGACCTTGGGTAAGTAACTTAAGATCTTTGGGCTTATGGGCAGTGAGGTGGCACAGTGGATGGAGAGCCAGGCCTGGAGTCAGGAGGACCTAGATTCAAATCTGGCCTCAGATATTTCCTAGCTGTGTGACCCTGGGCAAGTCACTTACTTCTCATTGCCTAGCCCTTGCTACTCTTCTACCTTAGAAGTGGTATTAAGACAGAAGGCCAGGGTTTTATTTAAAAAAAATTTTTTTAAAGATCTTTGGCCCTCCATTTCCTCATGCATCAAATACAGAGGTTAGTGTGGATGGTATCTAAGGTCCCCACTAGTTCAAAATCACAGGATTCTAAGTATAACAGCAAATGGCTTGATCCTAACTTTCTGTAAAGAATTAGAACACAAAAACAGGCAGGCAAACTGAATACAGAATCTCTACAAACTTTAAACTGATTCCATGTAAAATATTTCCTTCTAATTACACAAAAACGGATGACAGGACCAATCCAAGCTCCATGTTTGCTGGGATAATCAGACTGCAAAAGGGCATGTGAGTCAGAGTCCTGGGATCCTCCCAATCTCCCGAGCCAGTGGAGGCGGGGGAGGAGGAGGAGTAGAGGGGCTTTTAAGCTGTTATAACACATAACAACCAACACGAGGCTTTGGCAAAGCCATTGGGGAATCCATAGTCTTGCTTCTCCCTGCCTCCCCGCTGTTGCAGATGGCATTCCTGCTCTGGCTATTAGTGTGCGTTACTCTGTGGAAATATCTCTGTGATGGTGACATGAACGGCCCAACTCAGAAGGCTGCCCTACTTGGTTTTATGCTCTGGCAGAGGAGGTAAATATCCTTCCACGTACAGCCTAAAGGGTCCTGACTTGGCCAAGAAAGAGAGCCCTGTGGGGAGTGCCCAAGCCCAGCTCCTCCTTCCGACTTCCCAAAGAGCCATTTTGTAAGGGTTTGGCTGTCATGATCAATGTGGCTTGGGCTAAGCTAGATGGCCTTCGAGGCCCTTTCCAATGGTGAAGGAGGGTCTGGAAATCTCTCACTGATTCTGCAGTTGGAGAATTTCTGTATTCTAAATATGTCAAAGTGTTTTCTAAACATTGATTAGGCCTCGCTGTTACTGGGAGGTGTTCTTGGCTCCTAAGGGAAGAGCACAAATAAGGAATGTAATAATCATTCTTATTGGAGCATGGACAATTTGGGATTGGGCGTCAAGGATCTCGTGACTACAATACAAGCCTTCCCAAAGGACGAGGGGAGGCAATCCCCTCTTAGTGAAGGATTGGAAATAGTCCAACACAGAACCAAGTCGGGGAAAGTATTTGTACTTGACTTCTAGAAATTGAAATGTGACCATCTTATTCCTTTTTTAAACCCCTACCTTCTGTCTTAAAATCAATACTGTGTATTGGTTCTAAAGCAGAAATGTGATAAGGGCTAGGCCGTGGGAGTTAAGTGACTTGCCCAGGGTCACACAGCTAGGAAGTGTCTGAGATCACATTTGAACCCAGAACCTCCTGACTCCAGACCTGGCTCTAAATCCACGGAGCCATCCAGCTTCCCCCTACCCCCATTTTTAAGGGTAAAAGAAAGCAATTAAAATGTTAGCAGCAAATCTGGCCTCAGACATTTCCCAGCTGGATGACCCTGGGCAAGTCACTTCACCCTCAATTGACTTTACCTCTCTTCTGCCTTAGGACCAATACACAGCATTGATTCTAGGATAGAAGGTAAGGGTTAAAAAGTTAGCTGTTCTTATTTTGAAACAGTCCACGATTCTGAGATAACCCACCACCACCGAAACCAGCAATACAGTTAGTGGAGTGGAAAAAAAATACAGGGCTGGGAGTCAAAAGCTCTGACGCTAATCTGTGATCCTAGATAAGTGGGCTTGGTATGGTGGAAGGAACAGGAAGCCCTAGATTCAAACCTCTGGTCAGCTGCTATTTACTCCTGTGTATCCTGGGAAAATCCCCCTCACCCGCCAGGCTCCAGTTTCCCCATCTGTAAAATGAAGGGTTGGGCTGGATGATCTCTCGCTCTAAGCCGTTTAATGTTAGTGCCTCGGGTTTTTCGCTTGGGAAATGGGCACAACCATGCCTCTACTACCTGCCTAGCCCATGGGATTGTGGTAATGGAGAATCTGTAAGCCCTACATTTGCTACAGCCAGGGCAGCTGCTGGGGATTAGTTGGGGATGCAATGCTGAAACCGAATTCAGGACACACACGATGCTGCTCTCAACCATCCTGAAACACAGCAGTGGTTTTGAATGGCATCTTGAACAATGGAGGGAGGCCCTCGAAGAACAAATAACCCAAGAAACAACATGGAGACCCTCAACAAACGGGGTCCCCAAAGCTTCCTCCCAGGCCAAGGGGGCCTCAGTGGCATAAAAGCAGCTTTCCTTCCAGCGTAACATAGAGCCAGCCTTTTGCACCCACGAGGCAGTCCTGGCTGTCTGCTCCCCTCCCTTCTCATTCTGCTTGAGGCTTCTCCTTCCTCCTGTCCAGCCTCCAAACAGCTGCCAGAGCCACGTCCCAAAGCGAGGGCCTGACATAGCATTCCTACTTGATAAATCCCAACAGCTCCCGGGGCCACCCGTGAGCGTCTCTGGCTAACTTCGGAAGCCCCGACTGCCTCCGGAACCACGCGTGTGTGTGAGTGTGTGTGTGTGTGTGTGTGTGTGCACATATAACATTATTATTATTATTTTTTAAAACCCTTGTACTTCGGTGTATTGTCTCATAGGTGGAAGATTGGTAAGGGTGGGCAATGGGGGTCAAGTGACTTGCCCAGGGTCACACAGCTAGGAAGTATCTGAGGCTGGGTTTGAACCCAGGACCTCCTGTCTCTAGGCCTGACTCTCACTATAACATTATAATATATAATAGACTCTCTCAATATATGCACACACACACAGATAGCTCTCCTCCCTCACTGGACTGGGCAGTACCGCTGGCCTTCCTGCCATTGCTGCAGAGCCCACTCCATCTTCTCCATCGGTATCCACACACTGGCCAGCCGGCCGGCCCCCATCCTCGGAATCCGAAGCCTTCCTCCTCCACCCTTTGACCGTCAGGATTCTTGATTTCCCTCAGAACTCGGCTCAAGAGCCACCTTCCCTTATACGAAGCCTGGCTGCTCGGTCAGCCTCCCTCAAAGATGTCCCCGTCGTAGCCACACCAGTGCATTGTTGGGGTTCTCTCTCTAGTGGCTAGCCCAGAGCTCTGCACATAGAGCTTAACAGATGTCCCTGAATGGAAGGAGGGATCCTCGGATTCTGGGCTCCTGGGACTTGCTCTTCCTCACACTCTAGTCCCCATCACTTGCTCTCCCCAAGGCTGAATTCTCTGCTCCTCATCTCTCTTTTCTGTGCTTAGTCCACAGGAGAGCTCATGTCCCCCCATCCTCCTTCCCTTCTGATTCATCTTCTCTTCAGCCCCCTGGAGGCTCCTCTCCCTCTAGCGGTCTTAGTTCTGGTTCTCTCAGGGAGTCTGTGCTGCCTGGAGTTCTTTAAGGTGGAGCAGGCCTCAGACGGTTCAACAAATACATATTAGGTCCTGTACTGCGTTCACTGCCCATATGAATATACCATATGCACGGTACTGGGTTAGACACTCGGGGAGATATAAAATTTCTATCAAGGAGTTTACAGTCTAGCAGAAGATAAGACACAAGCACATCCTTTCTTAAATCCTTTCCTTCTGTCTTAGAATCAATCTGGTGTATTGATTCCAAGGCAGGAGAACAGTAAAGGCCAGGCGGTGGGGGTTAAGTGACTTGCCCAGGGTCATATAGCTAGGAAGCATCTAAGGCCAGTTTTGAACCCAGGACCTCCCGTCTCTAGGCCTGGCTCTCCATCCACTGAGGCATCTCGCTGACCCCACACATTCTTGTTTAGTTGAACTGAATCCACAAAGTCCTACAACATGGCATTAAGCTGGACCTCGATTTTTATAAACCATTCCAGCCAATACAAACTCTGGCAGATTCTACCACATGGGAAGGGATTATAGAACATTCCACAAACATTCTAGGTTCAAAGGATTGAAGACTGGCAGTGTCAGCTCTCTGCACACATCAGCCTAATAACTCACTAAGTACAGGGAGGTGCGTTGTGGCCATTGACAGTGTGGAAGAGGAGTTTTACCAGGTGCCCTCCCTGTAAGACCCTCAAGGTGAATCAGTCTCTTCTTGGTGACTTTGACGCAAGGGTAGGCCTAGCGTATACTTCGGAAGTAAGAAATGAAAGAGGACAAAGGCCTGTATTATACACAGAAGCCTCATGATCAGATACTACTAATAAAGTCTTTAAGAGCCAAGAATGAAAACATGATTTATCACTTGTTTATTTGGGTACATGTTTGGGGGTTTTGGTTTTATAAGATTATTCACTTACAAAAATGAATAATATGGAAACGTTTACATGATAATACATGTAGAACCCAAATTAAATTGCTTGCTAGCCCTGGGAGTGGGGGAAGGAAGAAAGGAGGGAGACAATTTGGATCATTTAACTCTGGAAAACTAGTGTGGAAATTTGTTATTAAAATAAAAATAATAATAAAATTAAAATAAATTTTATATTAGATAACAAGCATTGAATAACTTCACAAGGAATAAAACCGATATCTTAATAGATAGGAAATAATTGGTTATTGACGTGATGGTCATTTAATGGTCAGCTGTTAGCATACAGCCATTCCATCAACTTGTTAGCACAAAGATGGATAAAAGAGAAGGCCCACACATACTTAAAACAATTCCAATCTGACCTACACAAACAAGGAGATTGGTGCTGAAATATAGGAAGTGAATAAAAGAACAGACATTGACTCAAATTATCATTATTTCCTAAAGAAGTTTAACAAATACAATTCAATCGCCATAATAAAGGAGGCCAAAAGAACCTAAAAACTGCGTTAGTCAGCTAAAATCTGCTCTGTTTTGCTTGCCAAGAGATGTAAAAGCCAAGGGTAAAACAGCATAGAATATAAACTCATTTATAAACCTTGACAAAAGAGGATGATGGACTATCACGAGCAGGATCATCTCAGAAATAGCAAGAAATAGTGAAGGTGAAAGAGTTATTTTCCCACCACCTTGATGGTCATCTCCCCTTGGACACTGATAAAGAGGACCCCAGGCCCTGAACCCAAGAGTTTGGGAAGATCAATGTTCCTAGATTGTTGCCCACAGCCTTCATCCTAGCATGCTGCCCTTGGGGAGACCCAGCCACATCTACTGAAGAGTTTTTGCCACCAAAGGCCTTGGCATGGTCAACTGATTAAACATCGGAAATGGATAGGATTTTTGTCACTGGAAATGGCATTAAAAAATAGGCATTACCATCAGCTTTGCTACTTCACCCTAAAGACTATGGGCCCCAGACACTTCCCAGCTGTGTGACCCTAGGCAAGTCACTTGACCCCCATTGCCTACCCTTACCACTCTTCCACCAAGGAGCCAATACACAGAAGTTAAGGGTTAAAAAAAAAAACCCAAAAAACAAAAATAAAGATTATGGGCCCTTTTTGTCTGACTTGTGGATAAAATCTTCCATATTGGTTATTTTCCCCCATCAGATTGTGAAGCCCTTCAGAGCAGGGACTGAATGACTTTTCTATTTGTGTTTACACCAGTTAGCACTGTGTTTTGTATACAGTAAGAAATGTCTCATTCATTCACTCACTCATTTATTTATCATTAAACCAAATCATCCCCAGAGCGTTTAAAGCTATTTCTACTTCCAGCTTCTGGGGGAAAAGGCAATAAAGAAGGACTTGGGCCAAATTTGGAACACACAAGCAGAAGCAGAAGGATAACATAGGGAGAAAAAAGACTCTAACAGAAGGGCTTAAGGAAAGGAAGGCAGACCCAAGCAGAAGGACCTCAGGAAGAAACGAATAGAGAGGAACAGAAGTAAAAATGAAGGACTCAGGAAGGAAGATCTGAGCCGGAAGAGAAGGAATCAAGCTGAAGGAAGGGAAGATCTCCAGGAGAAAGAGGTAGAGGTAACCCTTCCACATCTCAGTGGTTAGGGGTATGCTTCCCCCATGACCTGGAAAATGGACGTAAAATATTTTGGCCTTCCCCGTGTACCAGAAAAGAAATCTGAATTTGTTCTTTTTCTTTTACAGGGTGTTTATTGTACCCTATTGTCAAATTTGGGTTCAGAATTTGGTCATAGGCTATATAGTTTGTAAACTTTTCTGTGCTTTCTGTTGGTCTTTGCATATAGTCTGTGGCTTCTGCAGAGCTCCCCCCAAATTCCCATTTCATTTCCTAGGCCAACCCCGATATATCAAAACCAAGACGGGGAAAGTTGCAATGTGGAAGGGATACCTGTAGGTGGTAAGCCAAGGTAAGCGCTAAGTGAGAGAAGAGAAAGGAAGGTAGGTGTGGCCGTCAAGGTGTTCCAGAGCTGAAGGTACCCATAAACCCTTTGCCAGCCCAAATCTCCAGGGGAGCTTCTAGCAAGAAAGACAGGAGCTGAGGACCTCACTCGAAAGCATGGACACCAGGGTCCTGTTCACAACAATTTGCAGGGATCACACAAAGCATATTTCTACCATGAACAAGTAAATGGCTTCTACCTGTGCTCAAAGTCCTGTGTGAATGGAATTAACTCACCCTCATTCATTTGTTCAAACTTTAGCCACCAGGAATAATGTCACCCCACCCAACTTGGAATTAAGTGGGGAGGAGGAGGAGCTCTGTGACTCACACATGAGAGTAAGTAACAAATCAAAAACAAGGGACTGCCCTTTGGGCAGTCCAAAACAGTGTTGAGGCTGCCATTTGTCCACTTGAAATTGGAGGTGGATGCAGGAAATGATGAAAGATGCTGTCCTTCAAATATGATGGTAACTTCCTGTGGAAGGCAGTTGGTGCTTTGAACTTGGTGTGGAAGAATCTCTGGTGGGATCTCTGACTGCTTCCCTTTGAATTGTCACGTGGGTAAGTTAGGCTGAGTCTCTTTCTCTTCCCTTGGAGTTTCTGGAGGCTCTAGCCTCAGGGAGGCCTCTCTTATTGGAGGAGGCCTTGTGGCTAGAAGCCTTGTTTAATTAACCTCTGTGCCCCTCTGCTGGGGCCTCTAAATTCCAACTGGTTTGGACCTCGGGTCTGGGCCAAAGTTTCTCTCTCTCAATTTCCCTACCTTCAATCTTCCTAATTGTAAATCAGTGATTCCCAAAGTGGGCGCCACCGCCCCCTGGTGGGTGCCGCAGTGACGGGGTAGGGGCGGTGATGCCCACAGGTGCATTTATCTTTCCTATTAATTACTATTAAAATTTTAAAAAAATTAATTTCCAGGGGGCTGAGGAATATTTTTTCTGGAAAGGGGGTGGTAGGCCAAGAAAGTTTGGGAACCCCTGTTGTAAATAAACCACCATAAAAGTCATCCTGACTTGGGTCTATTTTATTTTGAAATCGAGTTAATCGATTTCTGGCGACCATACCTTAAATACTAATTTTCCCCACTTACTTCCCAGCTGGCCTCTTCTCCGGCCTCTAAGAGAAAAGGCCTCAAGGAACATCTTGCCACTCTCCAGGTTATCATGAGGAATGAAATGGTCCTTGAAGAAATAGAAAAGGGGCCCTGAGGTGGCAGAGAGGGGGACATCTGGAGGATGGAGGGTGGAAGCCAGTCCCACAGACACAAATGGGAAGAAGGGGGCCCACAGAGCCCTTGGCACCAAGAAACAGGGGCCCTTCCCAAACAGGGAGGACATGCCAAAGAAGCAGCTGCTACTTGTCAGCTGAAAACTGATTCTGTGAACCCCGGGGGGTGGGGGGGATACCAGGATCAGAGGAAGCCTCCAGAAGTGGTAGTTGGAGACCTCCTAGTGAAGGGTACTGAGGCAGTTATGTTTTCTTTAACTTCCTAACAACCAGAGAGGTGGAGGCACACATTCTGACCATGACAGAGCCTCCCAGGACTCTTCTCCACGATTGGTACCTAGTCACACTCCTCCCACGTGGGCCCACAGGATTCTGGCAGCGGAGACCTAGAAAGGGGGTTGAAAGCTGGAAGTGAACGGCTGGTGGAGAGGGTGACATCTGAGAATGGAACTTGGATTTCCAGAGCAAGACTTCAAATCCAGGAATGATGGGTAAGCAGCCAGGGATGAGGAGAACCCGACAAGAGCTGATAAGAATGTATTGGCCTGGAGTCTGGCTCTCCAGACAGAAGGACCTTAGAATACAGCTAATAACTAGCTAATACTCCTATAACACTTGCTATGTGTCAGGCCCTGCGCTAAACATGGTACAATTATGATGTTATTTTGTAATCAAAACGACACTCAGAGTTGGTGCTGCTATTATCCATCCATTTTACAGATGAAGAAACCGAGGCACACAGAAGAGATGTGACTTGCCAAGGGTTGCTCAGCTGAGGCCAAATTGAAACACGGGACATCCTGTCTCTCAGCCTGTTCAATCCACCCAGCTGTCCCCAGGAGGGTCTTTGTAGGTGACACATTTAGATTATTTTCTGGAACGAGCTTTGTTTTGAGCTGCCTTGCTAATTTGGACTACTGCTTGCTATCATTAGCCAATAATTCAAGGTACAAAGAATGAGGGTCCTTGTTAATGAGAGGATGTAAATCCATATTTCAAATCCTCTTGATCATTTCGGATTCTTTGTGTCCAACTTCTCATCTGCTCGGATATTTTTCATCTCATGAAATGGCTAAGAGCTTGTCCCGGGAGTGGGATCCTAGCTTTGTCATTGTTTGTTTGTGTTTGGGAATTATTAGCATCATCTTCTGTTCCCAGTTTCTTTATGAGCCTTTTGAAGCCATCTGTTTATTGTGTGATGGTGAGTTTAGTGCAAACTAGATAAGAGAATGTGTAAATCTGCTTCAAGGGGGACCCTCTACTAGGGTGACAACAAACAGATGAGTGAAGGTGCCCTTGCCAAACCTCCACTTTTCCTACAGGATAGCTGGCATGTTGGGAGGGCCCAACTCACAACCTACGACTGCCTGCCACATGGCCCAAGTGAGGTTGCCAATATCAAAGCATATACAAAAGATGAAGGAAGCTTCATTTATTTTTAGATGAAAAACTAAGCATGAGGGCTCACATTTTTCCTTCCATCCCGATGGATGGTCTTGTAGACTCTCCTGTTGGAGACCACTGGCCTAAAGAAAATGATGTGGCTGCACAGGGTACTCACCCAAAACTTAGATTTAGAAAAGATGTAGAAAAGATGCAGGAAGGTCTACATTACTAGCCAGGGAATGGCACATGAATACAAAAGGCTGGCAGAAGACTAAGGAATATAAAAAAGCTCTATTCCTTCAAGCTAGATTAGGGGAAAGGAGAATTAAAGAAAGGGTCAGACTATTGCTTAAGGTAAATAGTGGTAAACTAATGTATAACAAAGAGAATGAAGGGCTGCTCAATAATTTTTTTAACCCTTTATCTTCTGTCTTAGAATTGATACTGTATATTGGTTCCAAGGCAGAAGAGCAGTAAGGGTTAGGCAATGGAGGTTAAGTGACTTGCCCAGGGTCACCCAGCTAGGAAGTGTCTGAGGCTAGATTTGAACCCAGGATTTCCTGCTTCCAGACTTGGCTTTCAATCCCATTAGCCATCTAGCTGCCCTACTGCTTAGCTCTTATATTGCTTTCATTTTCTCTACCAAGAAAATTATCTCTGAACAGGAAAGACAGGACAAAAATGGCAAACAGGGTGTGACCATGGAACCATGATAAGTCAGGAGATAGTAATGGAAGACCTGGTTGTCCTTAACCAGTTCAAGGGACCTGGCTAAGATAAACTACATCCTAGAGCAAATATACAGGGCCTTCCCAGTGTCACCCAAACCAGATCCAAATGTAAATGGATAACATTTAATAAAATAAGTAAAAATACAAGAAAATAGATATAATATTCCATTTGAAGACCAAGTTAATATGCCATCCAACCTGCAGGGATCTTTCTGTGATGGTTAATGGTCACCATTTCTCTCTGAGTTGGCTGGCCCTTGCTTAGAGAAGCAAAAGGCAGGTTCCTGAGCCACTATCCCCAGCTCTGACCTTGGAAAGATCTTGGAGATCTGCAAAAGTGCCATAGGATTGGGAAAATGGCAAAAAGGAAAATGAAAAAGGAAAAGAATCATGACCATAAAGTACAAGCCCACAAACCTGACCTTGATTCATGGCAAAATTCTGATAATGAGTTGTGATCATTCTAGATTCTGTCCATTTTGTTTACCAATACCAAATGCCAACTACTGCTGCAGCCTAGCAAGCCTTGGCGCTCTGGGGGAGAGAAAGGAGAATATGTTTGGCAAGCCAGCACACCACCACTGCCACCTCCCTGCACCCTTCAGATCTTGGCCAAAAGAATTCAGGGTCCCCGTGCCCAAGCACCTGTGATTGAGGCTCCTTGGGGTCCTTTTCCCCACCCAGAAAAGGGGTCTAACTTACCCCTTCCATCAATTGCCCTACCCTGGCAGGCAAGACTGAGGATGCCAGGATCACCAAGGCCACTGGCCCTGCTTGTAGCCATCGTAAACAACCCTTGGTCTGTGCTCCAGCCCCTACCTCCTCAGTAGCTCTAGAGACCAAAGACCCAAAAAAGAAAGGCTTCTCATCCAAGTCCTAGTCACTATCAAATAGCTTAGCATCAGAACCGAATATGATTTTTTTAATGGGAAAGAGACTAGGTACAATGCATTACTATTGAAAGTCTTTGCCATTGAACTCATTGGACTTACAGCTGAAACCTCCTAAAATACATGTGTTGTCTCCCCCAGTTAGAATGGGGACTCTGGGAGGTGGCATGGTTGACTTTTAACTATCTGTATCCCCAGCATTTAACACAGTGCTTTATACATAGTATGAGCTTAATAAATGCTTTTTTCATTCATTCATTCATTCATTCATTCATTCATTCATTCATTCATTCATTCATTCATTCATTCATTCATTCATTCCTGTTAGCCAAGAACCAGATAAAGCCTGTCCTGCTGTTCTAATGGATAAGAGGGAGACACGAGAACTGGACAAAAACACATTTAGGCGGATGCTGCCTCTTGAAGGGATGGACCCAAAGAGGAGCCTGTTTAATGGCACCAGAAAGTCCCTGATGGAGTGCCCAGGAAGCTGGGACTGGCTCGAAGCTATTCAACTCTTCCTGAATGCCGTGGTGGAAAATATCGATCGAATGAGCCAGCAGGGGTGACTAGCACATGTTATGACAGAATCAGGATCTGAAGAGATCTTGTCTGGCTAGAATGCTGGACCAAAGAGAAGAGGGCGGTCTCTCAAAGGAATAGTCTGAGACTTAGGTTTAAAAACCTGGCTTTCCAAGCACCGGGTGAGAATTTGCCACCAGTCTGAACCCCTACTCTTTTTTTTTAAACCCGTAACTTCCCTGTATTGGCTCCTAGGTGGAAGAGCGGTAAGGGTGGGCAATGGGGGTCAAGTGACTTGTCCAGGGTCACGCAGCCGGGAAGTGTCTGAGGCCAGATTTGAACCTAGGACCTCCCGTCTCTAGGCCTGGCTCTCAATCCACTGAGCTACCCAGCTGCCCTGAACCCCTACTCTTTTTTTATTTTTTATTTTTTAATTTTTTTTTTAAACCCTTACCTTCCGTCTTGGAGTCAATACTGTGCATTGGTTCCTAGGCAGAAGAGTGGTAAGGCTAGGCAATGGGGGTCAAGTGACTTGCCCAGGGTCACACAGCTGGGAAGTGTCTGAGGCCATATTTGAACCTAGGACCTCCCATCTCTAGGCCTGGCTCTCAATCCACTGAGCTACCCAGCTGCCCTGAACCCCTACTCTTTTGAAGTGAAATTAGATTGAATGAAGAACAAGACCTAAGGCTTATCTGCTTATATAAGGGGGAGGCGGGGAGGCATGTGCACTCTGGGAAGATTCCAGAAGCTTCATGGCTCCCTGACACCTAGAAGACATTCGCCTCTTGTCCCCCTGTCCCACGTGACTCCAGGCTTCCAGAAGACTGGTCTCTGATCTGGACTGAGGTCAAGTCCGATCATCAAATCAGAGGGACTATGCTAAGTTTGGGAATGGAAAGCAAATACGTTCTTTTGCCAGAACTGACAGATAGAACAGAGAGGAGGTAGCTAGGAGAGGGGGCCAGCACCCTGCTGGCTCTCCGGCCCTGGAATCCAGGTGAGAGGAGGTGGCTAGGTGAGTGTGAACGAGCAAGCGTGTGAAAGGAGCAGCACTCGGCCACATGCAGCTGGGCCTTTGTCTTTTTCTGACCCACTCTTTGAATTTGTTCAATAAATAATTATTAAGATCCAGTCTCCAGAGAAGTTTAATCTTGACAATCAGACGAGGGAGGGAGGCCCAGCTGGGGAGAGCAGTGCTTCCAACGAAGGCTTTCAGGGACTAAAAACTCAACATGTGGTGCAGCAACCAAAAAAGCAAGCAACTTAAGTCTTTGGCTACGTTGGGAAGCATCGTGACCAGAACTGGAGGCAGGGAGAAGGGAGGAAGTAAGCATCTATTAGGTGCCTACTAGATACTAAGTGCTTTTTACAAATAACATCTAGTTTAATTTGATACTCACTACAATCCTGGGAGACAGGTGCTGTACTTATCCCTATTTTACAGCTGAGTTAAATGACTTGTCCAGGGTCACACAACTGGTAAGTGTCTGAACTCTGATCTTTTTGACTCCAGGTCCACTGTGTGCCACCTGTCTGACTCTATTTACTGCAAACTACCATCTAGCTGGGGGGGGGGGGAACAGTGAGGAAAAGAGGGCGCAGTAAAAATCCCACCGTCCTCTGCTGTGGTCAAACCACACATGGAGTACTGTGCTGGGCACCAGTTTAGAAAGGACCATTGATGAGCTGGGCAAGGTCCAAAAGAGGGCAAGTGGGATAATGAAGACCATTAGATTATGTCTTGTGGGATGGGATCAGTGTAGATGGTTAAGTGGGAGAAGCTAAGACTTAGTGGGAAACATGAGAGAGACAAAGGGAGAGGGAGAGAGAAGGAAGAAAAGAGAAAGGAAGGGAGGGAGAGAGGGAGAGGGGGTACAGAGAGTGAGAGAGAGAGGGAGGGAGGGGAGAGAGACAGAGACAGGGAGAGACAGAGACAGGGAGACAGAGAGACACAGGGGGAGAGAGGGAGAGAAGGGAGAGAGAGACACACACACACAGACAGAGAGAGGGAGAGACAGAGAGACAGACAGGGAGAGAGAGGGAGGGAGAGACAGAGAGAAAAAAGAGAAAGAGAGAGAGAGAGAGAGAGAGAGAGAGAGAGAGAGAGAGAGAGAGAGAGAGAGAGAGAGAGAGAAGGAGAAGGACGAGAGGGAGAGGTTGTTGGCCCTAGAGAATAGAACTAGACCTACTCCAGGGCTTTTATATCTGTATCTTATTCTCAGCAGGTACTTAAAAGATTGTTTGGTTGAATTGAACTGAGCATGAGGGGGGACCAGTAAAGAGGTTGTAAGGGCTGGAGCTAAGCCTAGTGGGATGATTTCTTCCTGATGTTGCAGGGCAATGCCTTGTTCAGGTGTGGGTTGAACCAGGGCCTTGGACATCCTTCCATGTGTAGATCCTGTGACTTGCCCAAGGTCAGACAGGAAGAAGTAGTTGAATAGAGCCACAAAGCAATCCCAGCTGCCTTTGCCTGCACATGGTCTTGGGATTGACTTATTCCCCAAGGAGACAGCCTGGCAAAGCAGCTAGTGTCCTGGCCTCAGGAGTCAGAGGCCTGGGTTCAAATCCTCATCCTGACTCTTATAGCTTTTATGACTAAGGGCCCAGTCATTTAATCCCTCAGACTCAGTTTCCTCATTAGTAAAATGGGAACGGGGCAGGAGCATCTTCTTCCCAGGGTTAGTAGAAGGTTCCCGGAGATCCCACTTGTAGAGAACTGTTGACATCTGTTATTGGCACCTCCCCCCACTGAGTCAGCCTCACTTTCCCCATCTGTAAAAGGCACACCCCTTTTCTATGTATTTTATGACTGTTCCTTTGCTGCTTCTTCTTTTTTTTTTAAATAGGCAATGGGGGTTGCCAAGTCAAGTCAAGTGACTTGCCCAGGGTCACACACAGCTGGGAAGTGTCTGAGGCCGGTTCCTTTGCTTCTTTCTGAGTTATTTGAATCTCACAACCCCCCTCCCCCCCCCCCAAATTCATCAAAGGGGTGTGTCTCTTGGCTGAGGGACAACATACATAATGGCTTCAGAAACTTTCCTGAGTTATGTAAATGCCCATTTTAATAATGATAATACACTGTGTAACAAACCTCAGTTTCCTCATCTGTGAAGTGGGCTCTAACTACCTGTGGCTGTTACCTTGAAGGACTGCATTGAGCTCGACATGACACTGGGTAGATCTGGTGTCCTTTCTGCTGTCATTGCTCTGCTGACCCTGGCAGAAGCCCGCCGGCTCCACTTACCCTCTTAGGTTACAGGTTCTGCCTGTCTATGGCCCGGGTCCATAATAGAACCACTTTCTGCAGGGGGTTGTCAGCCACCATCCTTCCTGTCATTATTAATAGCCGGGAGGCAGGCTAGCCTAGCAGATAGCCCCAGGCCTGGGATTCCGGGGGGCGGGGCCAGGCTCCACCCTCAGACACAACCTCTGTGAGAAACACCTCAAGCTCTTAAGGTACAGCACCGCTGGCCACCGACCCCAATAGTGAAGGAAGGGACGGAAGCTCTTTGGCCCCCTCCCTGCCCCCGCCTCAGCAATCCAGCCCCCTGTCCGGGAGTCATTTTCTTCAGGTGTATTACAATACAACGCAACAGCCTGTAACTCAACGTAACCGAATATAATGTCCAACGTAACGGAATCCGGCACAGTGGAATAATGTTAGTGGTTACTACCCCTGACCCCGGCGGCCTGCGCCAGGCTGGGAGGACGGACGCTCCCGTGAGATAACCGACATAAACTTCAGTGGGGCACCGGGGAGCCACATAACTATTGCCACCACAAGGACAACATAACATTAGGCGCAGCTCGGTGGCGCAATGGATAAGAGCCTGGAGTCCGAATCCAGCCCCAGACACGTCCTAACTGTGTGACCCTGGCCAAGTCTCTTGGCCCAGCCTCAGTTTCCTCGCCTGTGAAATAGGAACGATGACGCCGATACTGCCCGCCCCTCCCTCCTCTGGCGAGGGTGACAGCTGGAGCTGCTGCTATTATTAGGACTACGAAGGTACACAATCGCGGCCCCCCGCCAGGGTGAGGAGCTCCGCAAAGCGCTTTCAGGCACACTTTAAAGCGTCAGAGAAATGCCAACAGTCAAGGGGCGGCTTCCGATTGGGGCCCGCCCCTGGTCCTCAGTTTCCCTGTCAGTGCTCCTCCGGCTACAACCCCTGGGGACGGCCTGGCCCACA
>NC_058130.1:781811382-781821027 GCF_016433145.1 Gracilinanus agilis | reverse complement strand
GAGAGAGAGAGAGAGAGAGAGAGAGAGAGAGAGAGAGAGAGAGAGAGAGAGAGAGAAGGAGAAGGACGAGAGGGAGAGGTTGTTGGCCCTAGAGAATAGAACTAGACCTACTCCAGGGCTTTTATATCTGTATCTTATTCTCAGCAGGTACTTAAAAGATTGTTTGGTTGAATTGAACTGAGCATGAGGGGGGACCAGTAAAGAGGTTGTAAGGGCTGGAGCTAAGCCTAGTGGGATGATTTCTTCCTGATGTTGCAGGGCAATGCCTTGTTCAGGTGTGGGTTGAACCAGGGCCTTGGACATCCTTCCATGTGTAGATCCTGTGACTTGCCCAAGGTCAGACAGGAAGAAGTAGTTGAATAGAGCCACAAAGCAATCCCAGCTGCCTTTGCCTGCACATGGTCTTGGGATTGACTTATTCCCCAAGGAGACAGCCTGGCAAAGCAGCTAGTGTCCTGGCCTCAGGAGTCAGAGGCCTGGGTTCAAATCCTCATCCTGACTCTTATAGCTTTTATGACTAAGGGCCCAGTCATTTAATCCCTCAGACTCAGTTTCCTCATTAGTAAAATGGGAACGGGGCAGGAGCATCTTCTTCCCAGGGTTAGTAGAAGGTTCCCGGAGATCCCACTTGTAGAGAACTGTTGACATCTGTTATTGGCACCTCCCCCCACTGAGTCAGCCTCACTTTCCCCATCTGTAAAAGGCACACCCCTTTTCTATGTATTTTATGACTGTTCCTTTGCTGCTTCTTCTTTTTTTTTTAAATAGGCAATGGGGGTTGCCAAGTCAAGTCAAGTGACTTGCCCAGGGTCACACACAGCTGGGAAGTGTCTGAGGCCGGTTCCTTTGCTTCTTTCTGAGTTATTTGAATCTCACAACCCCCCTCCCCCCCCCCCAAATTCATCAAAGGGGTGTGTCTCTTGGCTGAGGGACAACATACATAATGGCTTCAGAAACTTTCCTGAGTTATGTAAATGCCCATTTTAATAATGATAATACACTGTGTAACAAACCTCAGTTTCCTCATCTGTGAAGTGGGCTCTAACTACCTGTGGCTGTTACCTTGAAGGACTGCATTGAGCTCGACATGACACTGGGTAGATCTGGTGTCCTTTCTGCTGTCATTGCTCTGCTGACCCTGGCAGAAGCCCGCCGGCTCCACTTACCCTCTTAGGTTACAGGTTCTGCCTGTCTATGGCCCGGGTCCATAATAGAACCACTTTCTGCAGGGGGTTGTCAGCCACCATCCTTCCTGTCATTATTAATAGCCGGGAGGCAGGCTAGCCTAGCAGATAGCCCCAGGCCTGGGATTCCGGGGGGCGGGGCCAGGCTCCACCCTCAGACACAACCTCTGTGAGAAACACCTCAAGCTCTTAAGGTACAGCACCGCTGGCCACCGACCCCAATAGTGAAGGAAGGGACAGAAGCTCTTTGGCCCCCTCCCTGCTCCCGCCTCAGCAATCCAGCCCCCTGTCCGGGAGTCATTTTCTTCAGGTGTATTACAATACAACGCAACAGCCTGTAACTCAACGTAACCGAATATAATGTCCAACGTAACGGAATCCGGCACAGTGGAATAATGTTAGTGGTTACTACCCCTGACCCCGGCGGCCTGCGCCAGGCTGGGAGGACGGACGTTCCCGTGAGATAACCGACATAAACTTCAGTGGGGCACCGGGGAGCCACATAACTATTGCCACCACAAGGACAACATAACATTAGGCGCAGCTCGGTGGCGCAATGGATAAGAGCCTGGAGTCCGAATCCAGCCCCAGACACGTCCTAACTGTGTGACCCTGGCCAAGTCTCTTGGCCCAGCCTCAGTTTCCTCGCCTATGAAATAGGAACGATGACGCCGATACTGCCCGCCCCTCCCTCCTCTGGCGAGGGTGACAGCTGGAGCTGCTGCTATTATTAGGACTACGAAGGTACACAATCGCGGCCCCCCGCCAGGGTGAGGAGCTCCGCAAAGCGCTTTCAGGCACACTTTAAAGCGTCAGAGAAATGCCAACAGTCAAGGGGCGGCTTCCGATTGGGGCCCGCCCCTGGTCCTCAGTTTCCCTGTCAGTGCTCCTCCGGCTACAACCCCTGGGGACGGCCTGGCCCACACACACTCACCTCAGCCGCCGACTCCGCGCCGTTCCCTCCTGTCAAACCCGCGCCGACTTCCGGCCGCCCCCTCCCGCTGCTGCTGTCCACCGTTCCCGGGACCGTTCATTGGGCCCGCCCCCTGACACTCTATTGGTGTGCTGGAGGAGGAGGCGTGGCCACGAACTAGACTCAGAGTCCTATTGGTCAGTGCCTGCGCCGCTCAGCCAGCTTTGGGCTCCGCCTCCCTGCCCTCTGTGCTGAGACTCGAGCCGGCGGTTGACCCCGGGTGCTAGGAGGAGGCGGGGTCTGGAGAGGGGGCGGGATCGGAGGGTGGGGCCGGTAGGAGGAGGGGGCGGGGCCGGCGGAGAGGAGAAGGAAGGAAGGAGAATGGAAATAGACCTCGCAGTGGGGGAGGGAATCAATCCCCAATAAGGGCAATCCATCCATCCTATGGAGGGAGGGGGACGATGGACCCGCGAGAAGGGAAATCTACCCTACTTTGGGGGGAATAAACAATAAGTGAGTGAAATACACCTGATCTTGGGGGAAATGAACCGTCTGAGAGTGAATAGACCCAGCTGAGGGGGAAATAACTGCCCATGAGGGGAATAAACCCAATTGTGTGTGAGGAGGTGACGACCCCCATATGAGGGGAATAAACCCCGAATGAGGTGAACAAAACCAACTGCAGGGGAAATAAGCCCCAAAGAGGGGAATAAAGCCAACTGTTGGGCAAATAAACCCAAATGGGAGAAATAAACCTGGCCACGGGGGCAGTAAACCCTGAATGAAGAAGACTTGGCCTTCAGGGAAATTAGCCCCAGTGAAGGAAATAAACCTGGAATGAGGGGAATAAACTCAGTTCAGGGAAAAATGAACCCTCTGTGAGTGAATAAACCTGGTGGAGTGGGAGATAAACAGCTAGGAGGGGAATAAACCCAACAATGGGGGAGATAAACCAAAATGAGAGGAATAAACGTGGCCATGGGGGGAACTAAACCCTGAATGAAGAAAATCTGGCCATGGGGGAAATTACCCCCAATGTGGGAAATAAACCCAACTTGGGAAAAATACTCCCTGTTTCAGGGAAATAATTCTGATTATGGTGGAAATAAAACTAACAGTTGGGAAAATAAACCATCTATGAGGGCAATAAATCTATGGAGGGGAGGAGGGATCATTTGTTCAGGAAGTAGTCTGCAGGAGGAAATACAGCCACCTAAGGGGGGGTGGGACAGAGTTCTTCCGAGAGAGAAATAAGCCCCAATACAAAGGAAATAAAGACCATTACTGGAGGCAATCCCTCTATGTAATGAAAAGTGAGGTGGTGGGGTTCCTTGTCCTTGAGGAAAATGACCTCAGCCACAAAGAAAATGAAACTGTGAGGGCAAATAAGCCCATCTGTGTAGGGTACCAGGTCTGTGAGGGGAATGGACCCATTTATAAGGGAAACCATCTGTGAGCTAAATAATCCCATCTATGAGGGAAATAAACAAGTCTCTGAGGTAAACAAATCCAACTGTGAGGGATGCTGCTCTATGAGGGAAAGCGTTCTGTGATTCTATTCAATAATCCTATCTAGGAGGGAAATAAACCTGTTGTCCCATCTATAAGGGCAATAAATCCATCTATGAGGGAAATGAAGCTGTGTGTGAGAGACTCCCTATCTAGGAGAGATGCCCCTTATAGGAAGGAAATAAACCTCACTGAGAGATATAAACCAGCCTGTGAAACTAGGCTTGTCCTTGATTTAAAAAAATAAGCCCATCTGTGAGAGATCCCAGTTTAGGAGAGAGGTTTGATTCTTGAGTCTCTGAGGAATACCCTTTTCCCTGAAACAAACCCCACCTTTGAAGGTCCACCATCAATGAGGCAAGTCTACTCTCTGAGGAATGCCCCATCCCAGAGGGTCCTCTCATTTCTGAGGGTCCGGGAGGGAGAGTTCCTCTCTGAGGTGACCAAGAACACACCATCTCTGGAGGAAACCCTGAAGCCTGGGTCTGAGAGACCCGGATCTTGAAGGAGCCAGTCCTGAAGAGGAGCCTTTTCACTTAGGGAGTAACCCTCCAACCCACACCTCAGGGGTTGAGGCATTTCTCTGAGGGGCCGTTAGGGGGCAGCGAAAAAGGAATCTGTGCTGGAGGGAAATTTGTAAGGAAAACTTTTTAATAATAGGATTGTCCTAAGGTGAGACAGGCTGATCAAAGAACTTGGTCTTCTGACTAGGAAAAAGAAATACAGCTTGTGAGATACAGTTTTGAATGGTAGGTAGCTTCTTGGGGAGGACGGATTTACTTACAAGTGGGGGTCCCTGTGGTAGAGGAAGAGAAGATTTGGGTAAAAACCACTTTAGCAGATGAAGAACAAAGTTTACTAACTGATCTCCCCTTCAATAGGAGAGCTTCACAGCATAAGCAGTGATTCCCAAAGTGGGCGCCACTGCCCCCTGGTGGGTGCTGCAGAGATCCAGGGAAGCGGTGATGACCACAGGTGCATTTGGGGGCAGTGAATAAACTGTAAGGGAGCGGTGATAGTATGTGACAGGGGGCGCTAAGTAATATTTTTTCTGGAAAGGGGGCAGGAGGCCAAAAAAGTTTGGGAACCGCTGGATAACGTAATGAGCATATGAGGATGGCAACAAGCCTCCATGACATTTACTTGACAGTCACACATCTATGTAGGACTAGGACCAATTTAACCAAAATATATGTATGACAAAGGAGGACACTCTAGGATCTGCAAAGCTCTCTTTTATGGAAGAATGAAATAACTGGGGATGGACTGAAGGTCAGTCTCAATCAATGTGTTATCGCTGTCTATCAGCGGTGGAACTTGAAATCCTGAGCTTAAAACAAACATTTGTTAACAGTGAGATCTACAGTTAATGAACTTGCTATATGACCTTGAACAACTCACCTCTCCTCTATGGCTTTTGTAGTTCAGGGGCTACTTGAGGCTAATGTGTGATTATGGAAAAAAAAGTGCAGAATGGCAGAAACCCATTCATTTCACATATGGGGAAACCAAGATTCAGAGAAGTACAATGACTTGGACAAAGTCTTTTAGCAAACTAGGAGCAAATCCAGGACTGGAAAGTAAGTCTTGTGTTTCCTTGTCCAGTGATTCTTCTAATTAGAGAGATAGAGAGATGGATGGATGGATGGATGGATAGAGAGATGGATGGATGGATGGATAGATAGATAGATAGATAGATAGATAGATAGATAGATAGATAGATGGATGGATAGATGGATGGATGGATGGATGGATAGATACATACATACATACATATATATACATAGAGATACATACATATATCCATAGATACATAGATAAATGCATAGATATACACATACATAGATACACAGATGGATGGATAGATAGATAGATGGATGGATGGATGGATAGATAGATAGATACATAGATACATACATACATCCATAGATACATAGATAAATGCATAGATATACACATACATAGATACACAGATAGATAGATGAATGAACAGAGATAGGTAGATAGATGGATGGATGAATAGACTGATAAATACATACAGAGATAAATACATACATGCATAAATACATACACAGGTAGATAGATACATACATGCATGTATAAATATGCACATACATAGATACATAGATAGATGAACAGATAGACAGACATAGATGGATAGATAGATGGACAGATGGATGGACAGACAGAGATAGGTAGATAGATGGATGGATAGATGGATAGATGAGGGAATCGATAGAAAGATAGAGGGATGGACAGATGAATAGAAGGTTAGGTGAATGGATAAAGAAGTGGATATGTAAATGAATGGCTAGTAGATAGGTGGGTGGTTAGATACATGGATAGATGAGGGGACATAAGAAAAATAGATAAATGGACAGATGAATGGATAGATAGATGGCTAAATGGTCACTTGATGGATGGATGTGTGGATACATAGATAGATGGATAGGATAGGTGGATGGTCAGACAGATGGATAGAGAAAACTAGGCAAATAGATAGTCAGATGAATGGATGGGTGAATGGATAGATAGATAGATAGATAGATAGATAGATAGATAGATAGATAGATAGATAGATAGATAGACAGACAGGTGGACAAAGCCCCAGCAAGAAAAACAATCCATGCCCTTAAGAAAGTTATATTCTGATGGAAGATAAGAGATTTGGACGGGGAAATTTGGGGCTCCCCAAATCAGGATGTGCAAATGACCAAAAAGTCATGCCTGGGGCAGAAGCTAAAGATCCTGGGAGGGAGATGGCAGTGACTCCTGGTTCTAGTGAAAAGAATCCCTGGATATGAGGTCAGGATCAGTTTGAGCCAGGTTTGAGAGCCAGGCCTAGAGACAGGAGGTTATAGGTTCAAATCTGACCTCAGACACTTCCTAACTGGGTGACCCTGGACACTTAACCCCCGTTGCCTAGACTTCACACCTTTTCTGCCTTGGAACCAGTACACAGAATTGACCCTAAGACGGAAGGTGAGGATTAAAAAAAAATTATTAAAAGAATCAGTACATGACCTCCAGCATTTAAAGTCAAGCTTCTTTGGAAGGTATATGGAAGAGAAGGTATCCTGGCAGAGATTATGGTTCCCCAGCCTTTGAAGGGAGCGAGCACATAGATGAAATCATAGATTCATTGATCTATCTGGGCATGTGAAAACATTTTTAGACAGGGAAATGATGATTTCTGTTACAAAGAGGATACGTATTTCATTGTATGTCTACATGCATGGAAAGAATACATAATGTAGAAGACACCATTTGGAGTCAGACTAGGCTGAATATAGACTTTGCCATTTATTAGTTGTGAGATTTTGGGCAACTCGTTTAACTATTCTATGCCTTAGTTTCCCCATCTATAAAATGGGGATAATATAGCTTCCTGTACTTGGTTGTGATGAGGACAATAATGTATGTAAAGTGCTTTGTAGGCTTTAAAGAGCTTCATAAATACCAATTATTGTGAAAATACCCTCATCGGGAGAGAAACTTTGCATCCGATAATGTAGAGAGATGCCCATTTGAGGCTGTACATTGATGGAAATTCATTTTAAAGTGTAACCAGCTGGTCAATCAGTATGCAAATCAAGGAAAAATGCCTGGAAACAGATTCTTTCCTCTTCTGTTAGAGGGAAGACAGGGGAATGGTTGAATAGAACGACCCAGAGCACACTGGGTATCAAAAAGGTCACCGCTGTCTATGTGGCCCTTCCCCACAGTTGTACCTAAGGCTAGAGCTGTTTACCTTCACCGGCGAAGGAGCAAAGAGAAATGAAACCCTCCTCAGAAGTCTTTTTTGCCCTATACAGCTAAGCAGGAACATTGCTTTTGGACCAGACGATACAGAACGGCTCTCTGCCTCTGGGTGATTTATGAAGGTTTCTTGGGTGTATGTGAGCGTGTTTTAACGGAGCTATTTAATTTTGTTATAGAAGAACATCATTCCTAAATGACCCATTAATCAGAATATCAGTGGATATTTACTACCCATATTATAAGCCTTTCCATGTTCTTATTTTAAATAAAATTATAGCCCTCCTCACTCCCAGGTAACAGTGTTCTCTCCTTCCTCGGATATTCTGGGAGCCCTCGGTAGGACTTCTCCCTTGCCCCAATTATGCTCCACTTTCTATTATACTTACCTAGTAAATGTTTCTGTAATGCCATTTCATCTCTACAGGGAACCAACGGGGGCCAGAATTGGCTAAGGATGAAAGAGAATTGAGAGACACTGATAAGGAAAGCTTCCCCCCCAGCCCCGCTTCTAGGATGGAGAGAGGACGGGGCAGACAGTTAGCCGATAAATATTTCCTGAGGTCCTACTGTGTACCAGACCCTTGTGTTACGAGGCAGCTGGGCAGTGCGGCGCATCGAGTGCTGGGCCAGGAGTCAGGAAGACCCGAGTTTAAACCTAGCCTCAGACCCCTGGAGTAAGTCACTTCCCCCTGTTGATGTTAATTTTCTCAGTCGTAAAATGGGGTTGTCCTGAGGATGAAATGAGGCAATGATTGTCCAGTACTTGGCATATTATAGCATTTAATAAATGCGTGTTTCCTTCCCTTCCCATCTCCCCCCACCAAGGACTTGGAATTCAAAGAAAAGTAAAAGACAATCCCTGCCCTAATGGAGCTCACGGTCTAATGGAGGAAACAACACGCAAATGACCATGTAGTAGATAGAAGGGGAAAATGGGAACTAATCCTCAGAAGGAAGACATTAGAATGATTGGGAAGGCTCCCTGGAGATCAGAGGATTTTAGATTGAAGGCAAGGGATGAGATCTTCCTGCACCTTTCCCACGAGGTTGTTCCCAAGGCTTTGCAGCTGCCCCGTGAAGCCCGTGGAGTGGACGGCCATTTGGGTCAGGCTGATCCTTTCCTGGAGATTCAGGACTCCGGCCGTGCCACACTCTGGCATAGGGTCACTCGGGTCACTGATCACCCGGCGGGCAAGCCGGCAAGCTGACTTTGGGGTCAGGATGGTCAAACGGGGGCCACGAAAAGCCGGAGCCTCTGCCTGGCCACACTCTGCCCTCCACGCACACACACTGAAAGATCTCGGAGGGCAGCTGAGAGGAGTTTCAGGAGACGGCTGGAACAGGAGAGTTCCATGGAGAAGTGCTTCCATTTCTTCCTTCATTTTCCTTATGTTCAATAAGAGCAAGAAGAGTCAAGATTGGGACCAGCATTTTTGCTAACGTACTTGGACCCCAAGATTGGAGAGATCAGTTCAGCCAAAGGGAGTGGAGAGACCTATGGAAAATGCCTTTTGCTTCCTCCCAGCTCTCCTTCCTTGCTCTTCCTTTGGGAGAGACCCTGACTCTCAAAGGGACTCAGGTATGTGGCCCCTTCTTTAATTGTTTCCATGACTGGCAGGAGGGGCTGCGTGGGACCTCCCCGTCATTCCACAGATCTGGGAAGGGAAATGAGAGATGTTTTAGGACTCCACTGGAGGAGGAAAGTTTCATTAAGAGTGATAAAAGTTTTCATTTTCTCTTGAATAACATAACATAGCATCATATAAAATAACGTAACCTAACAATATATAATGTAATGTAATGTAATATACTATACTATACTATAATATACTATACTATACTATACTATACCATACTATACTATACTATACTATAATATAATATAATATAATATAATATAACACAATACAAGATATTATATAATGTGATTATATAATATATAATGTGATAATGTGATAATTATATAAAATTATATAATAAATTATATAATACGCATGCACTTACAGACTTATAATGTATGATGTCATATAATAAATGATGTCACCAGAGCATGCCAAGGACCAGTTTCTTGTGAATGCTGGTGGTTATTTGTCTGAGATGAGAAATTCCAGGTACACAGTGAGGTTTAGAGTGTAAACTCCTTGAGGGCAGAGATTGGTTTTCGTCTCTTTTTTTTTTAAATTCCCAGTGCTTGGCACATAGTAGGTTCTTAACAAATCTTTGCTGAATTATTGATATATTTATATTTACTATTTTTATTTTTTTATATATATTTTT
>NC_058130.1:781793639-781808810 GCF_016433145.1 Gracilinanus agilis | reverse complement strand
TTCCACCTTAGAATCAATACTGTGTACTGGTTCCAAGGCAGAAGAGTGGTCAGGGCTAAGCAATGCGGGTCAAGTGACTTGTCCAGGGTCACACAGCTGGAAACTGTCTGAGGCCAGATTTGAATCTAGGGTCTCCTGTCTATAGACCTGGTTCTCAATCTACTGAGCCACCTCACTACCCACTAGTTGCTATCTTAAAACCCATTCTTGAAGGCTATTTCATATCCTTGCCTAGTTTAAAATCTGGGCTTCCCCCCACTCTGCTACTTGAAGGGATGCAGCCAGGTCGAGGTAGGAGAAGGGATCCTTTTGGAGGGCTGTTCCACAAGTTCACCAAGGAGGAAGGGAGGTGCCTGCTGAGCTGGTGGCTTAAGGAAAGTATAATGTGGGTTCGTTGCTCAGTTCTTTCAGTTGTATCTGACTCCTCGTGACCCCTTTTGGGGCTTTCCCGGCAAAGATCCTGGGGTGGTTGGCTGCTTCCTTCTCCAGCGCATAAAGAATCTGAAGCAAACAGGCTTAAGTAACTTGCCCAGGATCACCCAGCTACTAAGAGTCTGAGGCTGGATTTGAACTCGGGAAGACGAGTCTTTCTGACTCCAGGCCTGGCATTCTGTCCACGGTGCCACCCAGCTGCCCTACCATGTGGTAGACGACTCAGAACTCGTCCTTCTTCAGAGGATACTGAAATAGGTGAATAATAAGTATTAGCAGGTGGTATAATGGTCAGAGGGGTTTAAGGCAGGGGTTCCCAAACTTTTTTGGCCTCCCGCCCCCTTTCCAGAAAAAGTATTACTTAGCCCCCTGGAAATTGATTTTTTAAAAAATTTTAATAGCAATTAATAGGAAAGATAAATGCACCTGTGGCCATCACCACTTCCTGGATGGCTGCAGCACCCACCAGGGGGCGCTGGCGCCCACTTTGGGAATCAGTGGTTTAAGTGGTTTTCTATGTTCTTGATGTAATAATCCTTTGGGCCAGTTATTCAGAAGTCCTATACCTAGTATAGTGGCATAATCCCACAGGATTAAAGAAGGCATTAGATGATGTGTTAGGCTTTTTTTTTTTTTTTTTTTTTTGACGTGCCATTTCTGCTATGATCCAAATGAGACTCAACTAGACATCTTATGGAGCAACCAGGTGACACGGTGGATAGAGCACTAGACTTAGAATCAGAAAGACCAGAGTTCAAATCTGACTTCAGACCCTAGCTGGGTGACTCTGGGCAAGTCACTTAGCCCTGTTTGCCTCAGTTTCCTCATCTGTAAAATGAACTGGAGAAAGAAATGACAGGATCTCTGCCAAGAAATCTCCTCCCAGAAAAAAAGGGGCCCCAAAGAGTCAGATATTTTTTTAAACCCTCACTTTCCGTCTTGGAGTCAATAATGTATATTGGCTCCAAGGCAGAAGAGTGGGAAGGGTAGGCTATGGGGGTCAAGTGACTTGCCCAAGGTCACATGGCTGGGAAGTGTCTGAGGTCAGATTTGAACCCAGATTTGAACGTCTCTAGGCCTGGCTCTCAATCCACTGAGCTACCCAGCTGTCCCCCAAAGAGTCAGATTTAACTGGAGCGAAAACATCTAAATAACCACACAGAGACATCATAAACTCAACAGAGCTAAAACCAGACTCCTTCTCTTTCCTCTACAAATCATCCTGACTTCCAAGTTTTCCCGTTTCCTTCTCTGGATTCGGTTCTCTCCAGGCAGATGACTGTCAGGTCTAAGTATTCAACCTGAAGCTAAGCTCTCACTTCTAGGAGCTTCTTCTACACTCCTGATTCAAAGGATCCTCCCAGTGAGGGACAGTTGCCAGTGGGGTGTCATCCTCAGCTCCTTTCCCTCACTCACTCCCCACATCCAGGCAGTTGCTGTGCCTTCTTATCATTTCTGCATTCGCAGCAGCGCTCCTGTATGTCTCCTCTGTCTTCTGATATGGCTATCACCCTGTAGCAGGACCTTATCCACTCACACTTGGACTCCGGCTAAGGAAGTAGCCTGCTAGTTTATCTCCTGCCTCAGGTCTTTCTGCACTCCAGATGGTCCTCCACTCAGCTGTCAAACTGACCTTTCTGAAGAAGAGATCTGACCTTGTCATTTCCCTACTCAATAAACTCCAGTGGCTTCTGATTGCCTCCAGGATCAAATATGGGGTCTCCCGTCTCCTTGCCTTTCCGCAGCCAGCCCCATGCCTGGAATGTTTTTCCTTCTCACCTCTGCTGCCTGGTTTCCCTGGCTTCCTTCAAGACTCAGGTTAGAGGCTCTTCTCCGTCCCCTGCACTGGGAGAGCCTTTCTTCTTGGGTTATCTCCAATTTAGCCAGCATCCAAGTTGCTTGTGTTTTGGGAAGATCTATGCAAAGACACGAACACAGGATGGCACCAGATGAGGAAGCCTCTTTGCCGATGAAGGGAGTGCTCACTCCCTGGCTGACATTCCAGATCTCGCCCAATAATGGAGTAATAATGGCAGAGCTGTTTCTTTCAAAGGAAATAGAGCCGCAAAGAGGCAAAGATTGTTACCAAATTCCCAATGATGAGGGGAAGCTGTCCCACGGAAGACTCTGGTGACAAGAGAGAGTTAATATCACTCCTCGGTCAATTCCCATTTGGACCTCAGATCTCCATACCACCCAAGATAGTAAAAAGTGCCATGTGGGCAGCTGCTTTCATACAAGCCAGCATTTGTGCCACTGCCACAGACCCCAAGAGATATATTATAGAAGGATGTGACTGTCCTTTCTGATGTCAGTCCCAAATGTTAAACAATTAAACCAGGGGTTAAGAACTAATGAGCGTTCTGGGATTTGGGGTTCAGAGGGATGAGACTTCTCTCCCAGTCCAAAGAATGACTTGGACTCTCATGATCTCTGAGTCAGAAGGTGGGCTTGAGTCATGCCCAGGATTTTTTTTTAATTGAAATTTTTCATTTATTTAATTAATTTAGAGTATTTTTCCGTGGTTACATGTTCTTTTCCTCCCCTCCTCCCACCCCCAGCCCTATTTCCATATTATTAATATTTGCTCTAGGGTGATTGTTTAGAGTCTACATCCCCAAACGTATCCCCATCGACCCATGTAATCAAGCGGTTGTTTTTCTTCTGTGTTTCCACTCCTGCAGTTCTTCCTCTGAATATGGATAGCTTCTTTTCCATAAATCCCTCAGAATTGTCCTGGGTCATTGCATTGCTGTTCATAGAGAAGTCCATTACATTAGATTGTGCCACAGTATATCTGCCTCTGTGTATAATGTTCTCCTGGTTCTGCTCCTTTCACTCTGCATCAATTCCTGGAGGTTATTCCAATTCACATGGAATCCCTCCGGTTCTTTATTCCTTTGAGCACAATAGTATTCCATCACCATCAGATACCACAATTTGTTCAGCCATTCCCCAATCAAAGGGCAGCTCCTCATTTTCCAATTTTTTGCCACCACAAAGAGTACGGCTATAAATATTTTTGTACAAGCCTTTTTCCTTATTATCTCTTTGGGGTATAAACCCAGTAGTCATGCCCAGGAGTTTTGAAAGGGAAGCCAAAGTCTGCTGAGAGGTAGGGTCTGGCACTCCATAAATGGAGGAGCAACTTGAGAAGCCAAGCTAGAGAACAGAGTCCAGTGGCAGCATAGCAGAAATGGGGGAAGAGAGGAGGAGAGACCTGAAGGACCCTGGGGAGAGATAAGGTGGCTGTCTGTTGGGTCCTTGTAGGCTTCATGGATCAAAGGACTCGGACCAAACTGTCAGTCAGAATTGCCGCTTTAAGGACATAGGGAAGTCCCGAATGGATGACTCTTCTGCACCTTCCCCTCTGGATGCCTAGCCTAGAATTTCCCCCTCCTTTTTTCTATATTCTTTTTTTCTTGATCTGCTTTTTATGATAAGAGTCCCAGGGTTGGCCATGAAGGTTTGTATCATCAACTTAATCTGTGTCTAGAAAAAGGGGAAGAGAGGAAGACAGCAGTTGGCCAGAAATACACAAATTCATCAATGGAAGTAGAAAGTCAAAGGTCTGATCAAATGCTAGCACCTACCCGGGTGGGTCCTCTGAGCTGTTGTGACTACACGAACCCCTCTCTGTCTGATAGGAACTCTACAAAACAGCAGAGGATGAGCCTAGATGGATGTGAAGGGTGCCAAGCTAAAAACTAACTAGTGATCTCATCAAAAACATAGCTGACAGGGTGGGGTTGATTGACTCTCCAAAGAGGGGAGAGGACAATGACAGAAACTATCACGCCCTAAACAACTCCCCTTCTTCCTTGTCTGCCCCCCAGTAATAGGGAGTTTGGGGAGGGATTCAGCTCTACCTCAAAAGAGGAGGAACAGAAAAGACCCAGTCTCAAGGGACCAATTCTACCCTCTATGGCAGTATCCACTAGTATTATATAATTAATCCCAAGTGTCCTGGTTTCCATTAGTTACTTGCTATGACTCTTAAATCATCCAGTCTCCCCTATTTTAAAAATCTTGATTTCTACTTCAAGCTCCGACTACTGATGACAGTAATGAGGTCCATAAGTTTACAACCCATTCTATAGAGTTGGCCTTTCATTTCTTAGTTATAAATGTGCCACTTTCAAGCTGTCAGGAGGATTCAGGTCACGTACCTCAACCAAGACCTTCCCAGGGAACCCTGTTTCCATGGGCTGCTGGAGCCAGCTCAAACCCTCACAGAGAGCATTTCTATCTCCAAAATCAGCGACAATTCAGGACTTGATTTATTGGTTTGTAAATTGTCTAGATTTAAGAAGTGACATAGGATATGCTAATAGTCCTGATTAAATAGCAAAAAACCTGTCTTCTGTCTGGAGAGCCAGTTGTCAAAGCATTTACTGGCACATCTTTGACTTCTTTGGCCCCAATCTAGGTCACCTGCCTCCTGGCCTCTGTCTTTGCCCCAGGGCCTTTCCAGGGTCAGCCTGGATCTAGGTCATCTGCCTCAGGCCTCTTTGCACCAGAGACTTCATCAGGTCTCCAGAGGCCTTTCTCAGGCCCACCTCAAACTGCCAGTTCTTACAAACTGTGAGATGACCTCCTGGCCCTTGCCAGATAGAACATCACACCCCTGCTGCCAAATTGGAGCTTAAGGGAAGGCCCTGAATGCTAATGAACACCTGCTTCCCTTAAGTGATCTCTCTCTCTAGCTCCTGATGTGTTACTTGGACTCTTTCCTCAATAGTTAACATATTCCCACCCTCTCATCCCAGCAATTCTGCTCAACAGAAGTACAGACTCCATTCCTTTATCCCAGATGCCTCTTCCCTCATTCCCACCAAATATTTCAGGCCAGTTCTACTCATCTCTTCCCCCGTATTCTCTTAAGATTCCTGCTCCATAAGTAACAAATTGGATTGCATCTTTAAGTTTGTCCTTCTTCTCTTCTTTCATCTCCTAGTCTTCGTTGAGAGCTAACTTCCCTTCAGATGACCCTGCCTCCATGGTCACTCTTCCCAGTATTGGTTGCCCTTTCACTCATAGCCCTCAACTCAGTGTTTGGGGTAGGACATTTGCTTGGTCCCCACTATAGCTTCCAGATTCTCCATCTACTGCCATCTCTCAACAAACTCCCCTCCCTGGATGTTCACAGGATTCCAATGTATTGCCCAATCCAGATCCTGGTGACTGTTATCTCTCAACTGGCCACTGTAAGAATTACATTTTAATGGTTTGACTAAAATATTTGAAGATTATAAACAATAATGGTGGTCGCCAATTCCAAGTATTATTGCTCAAATTTGAAATGACTTTAATAGCTTTTATTTACAAAAGAGGTGGAAAGAGTGAAAGCAGAGAAATACAAAAGGGTAGAGAAGACGTTAGCCTATCTAACTAAATATTGCTCTGGTTCTCAACTCAACCAGGACTTGTTGACCTTCAACTGGAATTAAACTCTCTCCAGAAGACAAGACTGGGAAGTCAGATATCCACTCACCCAAGTTCCCTCCAAGAGGCAGGTCAAGATGATGACTTGAGCTGAAGGTGACTCCTGAGGCCAACTTTCTTCCTTGAGCCAAACTTCTTCTTGAAGCTGACTTCCTTGTTGAAGTTGGCTTTTCTAGCCCCAGAAATTCAGGGCCTTTTATAGTGGTTTCTTGTCCCTTCTCCTCTTCACAAGGGCCAATCACAACTTCCAAATTGCCCAGCAGTGCCCAGAGGACAATGTTTTTGGGAACCACTTCTCATCTTCTGGAGAGGTTAATACTCACCAAAAGGGTTAACAGATTCCTGGTTGATTGAGGTGTGAACTCTCATTTCCTGGCTGATAGAGTTGAAAGGACGGAGAGCTCCTCTACCTAAGTAGGGTGTTCAAGCTTTTGTTGAGTCACTTCAAAAGTTGACAAAGGAGAGTTAATCCTGTCTTCACAATCTAGTGAGGTACTAAGTAGGGATACTTAAGTTAGTGTTCACTCCACCTAGGCAAAGAGAATAAAGGATTCCCTTTTCACAAGTGTAAACTCAGAATAGACAAAGAGAACCAAGAATTTCCTTTCACACCATCCAGGACACTTTCCAGCATTCCTCAGAGAGTTCAGTACCCAGCTCACAAGTCCTCCTCCCCAACTCCCACCCTCATATTAGGGAATTTCCACACCCATATTGATACTCCCTCAAATACCGAACCTTTTCAGCTCCTCAGTCTACTAAATTGCCAACACAAACTGCTAACTTAGCTACAAAATGAGTAAGTTGCACCCTTGGTCCTTCCATTGGCCCGAAATGACTCACTTCCAGATTCTGGAACTCTGAAATTCCTTCTATCATTCCACTTTCCCCTGTGCCTTATAATCCCAACCCTATTTTTCATCTTCACTGTAATCTCGAACACTTCCACCCTTCAGTTCTTTCCCAGGCAATTACCCCCACACTGACTATCCTCTCTTTCCTTCTTTGGTGAACCAATTCAACTCTACACTCTCCTCTATTCTTGTATCCATTGGTAGCTTATTCTATATATTCTTTATATGATTATAATCATGCTTGGCTAAACCTTTACCTTGGATGGCTCCCACAATATATTGAACAGATCTGGATCCATCACAAATTTATTTTACATAATTTCAACCTGGGCCATACTGCCTCCCTAATTGGTTCACTACATCACTCACTTCAGGGGTTCTTCTAGACCTTCTTCTACCTCTAGCTTTCTATGACAACCCCTCCTCAGTCCTCCCACAACTGAAAAAAGTGAGGCCATTCTTCATTGAGGCCCTCCTCTCCTTCAATCTTCCCATCTCTCACCATTCAGATGGTGCCCCCCCCCCCCACTATCTTCTCTTTCGTCCAGTCTCTCCTAAAGAGGGTAGCCCTTCTCCTTCCTAAAGCAAACCTCTATAGAGATCCTTGATCCCTTCCCTCTTCTGCCTTTGACATTGACCTTTTTTCTGGAATCCTCTCTTCTCTCTAAGTTTTTCTAATACTACTCTTTCCTGGTTCTTATCCTACCGGTCAGAGCCCTCCTCAGGTTTCTTTGCTAGATCTTCATCTAGTCACATCTTCTAACTCTGAGTGCTCCTGAGGCTCTGTCCCGGACCCTCTTTTCTTCTCCCTTTATACTATTTTATTTAAGTTTAATCATCAACTCTATGCAGATGATTCTCAGATCTATATATCCAGCCCGTACCTCTCTCTTGAGTGCCAATCTCACATCGCCGACTGCCTACTGTAAAATTTAAATTAATATCCAATACCCCCAAGTATTATATTTTATAAAGTTTATTAATAATCACTTGAAGTAGAAAGAAAAGAAACTAAAAGAAATAGAAGTTCAAACCTAATCATCTGATAAAAAGAAATCCACGTGTGTAGATTCTCCTGCCTGGCATAAATCTCAATTTCCCAGCCATGATCAGGGGAAAAGAGAGAGAGTGGAGCTACACACAACCTATATCTTCCCCACCTTAGCACGTAATGTGAGAAGGAACATGGGAAGCTGGGATTTAGAGTCCTGGGGAGCAAATCCTAATTATACACTACTAAACATATTGAACTGATGTACCAAAGGTGTCTTGAACTCAACACTTACAAAACAGAACTAATTTTTTCACCTCTTTTTTTTGTTTGTTTTTGTTTTAAACCCTTATCTTCCATCTTAGAATCAATACCTTATATTGGTTCTAAGGCAGAAGAGCGGTAACGGCTAGGCAATGGGGGTTAAATGACTTGCCCAGGGTCACACAGCCAGGAAGTATCTGAGGTCATGTTTGAACCCAGGACCTGCCCTCTCAGTCCACTAAGCCACTCTGCTTCCCCCTTACCTCTTTTCCTCTCCCAAATTCCCCTATTCCTATTGAGGGCACCACCCTTCTCCTAGGGGAGGGGAGAGGATTGGGGAGGAATAAAATGGGTATTGTTTTGGCAATGGTGCTTTTGAGATGTTTCTTTTTCTAAATGTCCAGGAGGCTGTTAGAGATGGAATATCAGAAGTCAGAAGAGAGACTAGGACAGGATCTATAGATCTGGGAATCATCTTCACAGAGATAAAAGCTGAGTCCATATGGGCTGAGGTGAGACCCAGGACACGACCTTAGGGGACAGTTGTGTAATGATGAAAAAAAAAAGAGCAATGGCCCAGGAGTCATTTTGGTTCTGACTCTGCCTCTATCTGTGTGACCTTGGGCATCCCGTCCACTTCTCCTTTCAATTATTTTGTACCTATAAATGACGAGGTCAGATCCAAAGTCCCTTCCAGCCATGACGGTCCATGATTCTGTTCATCATAGCCTTGGAGCCTTAGAAAAATCCCTCCTCGGCTATAATGAGGGGGCTACGCTTCTAGGTGACCCTTTAGACACCTTGAAGCTTTCAGACTCTGAATTTGAGTGTGGCAACCCCTCCTGGGCTCCTTCCCCCAGAAAATGGCTGACTTCTACTCTTGGGGTTCCAGAGGGAACCCTAAGGGACTGGGTTCCTGATCCTGTCACCAGTGAGCCCCCATCATTGTGCCTATTATTGACAAGCAGGCACGCTTCGTTCTCTTTTATCGAATGTATTTCACAAGATGGTAGTGTTAAAGTAGGCATTACAAAACCATTTCCCCCAAACCGAGGTGCAGTCTCCCCTTGGACACAGCAGGTCCCTGGGGAGATTCCATGGGAACTTACGGCACAGAGGCAGCAAGGCGGACACAGAGAACACAAAGGGGCACCTCATAGCTCCCGGTTACCAGCGCTCTATTTCTCCCATCACAGGGTGCTCATGAATTTTCCATTAGGTCTAGCTGTCTGCCATCTCAGCGTTGGTGCCTTTGTAAACTCCATATTCCCTATTCTCTGGAGCAAGGTGTCCTGCTTCCTGCAGCCATCTTCTCCTTCAGGGAGGCGGGCTAGCCTTCTTTATCCATCTCCGCCTGTGTTCGTCTCTTTGTCCTTGGAGTAGCTCTTTCTGCTCTCGTCTGGATGCCTCTTAATTCACTGGTGCCTTCTTTCTGGGGACGTGGTCGATGGAAGTGGGAAAGCAGTAGAGAGAGGGAGAGAGCGTCTGCCCTTCGCCTTCCCTCCTCCCCCAAGAGAAATAGCCTCTCAGTGGCCTGGAATTCTAGGCTCTAGAACTTAGACTCCATCTCCAATGGACGGGGCCCCTCCTTGACCAGACTTGCTGTGTTTAGCTATGGCCCAAGAGATGTCACTTGACCTTTGCACGCAGAATATTGCAGAATATTTCCTGTATGGCCTCACCTGCCTCTTATCCAAAGGCCCAAGTTCTGTTCAAGTTGACTGAAGATTGGTCCACGGGTTGTGACGAGGTGCCAGGCAAGTCCTTGAATTGCTGATGGATCGACCGAGGCGAGGGTGTCAAACCTTGTGCCTTACACCTTGTACATGTTTTATTTCTGGATGCATCCATGTTCATGGCTTTGTTTTAGCTTTACCGTCTTCCTATTGTCTAACACAATGCCTTGCACCATAGTAGGAGCTCGATAAATATTTGTTGAGTGAATGAAGCCGACACCTATATTTAGTGGCATTTGGTGGCTCCGAGCTCAAGTTCTGATAACAGCAGATTAGGATATGAACAAATAAATGTTGCATTAATTATTCCACAGTAGCTCACCCATAATTACCTCTTGCACCTCTTTCCACTCCCCTAGCAGGATTAAATCCACCATTTATTTTTCTTGTGGATTCTAGAGCCTCCTATTCTGAAAAGTATTTCCTTGATGCTCTTAAAAAAATTCCACTACTCCTTACTCGAATGCAGTGGCTCCCAAACGTTTTTGGCCTCCCGCCCCCTTTCCAGAAAAAATATTCCTCAGCCCCCTGGAAATTAATTTTAAAAAATTTTAATAGCAATGAATAGGAAAGATAAATGCACCTGTGGTCATCACTGCAGCACCCACCAGGGGGCGGTGGCGCCCACTTTGGGAATCATTGCTCTAATGGAATGATCTGATCATCTATTCTTTATCTTATTAGTGAGAATACTCTATCATACAGTGTCTGAGCCGTAACCTGTTTGACCCATAGGACTATAAGCTCCTTGAGGGGCGCTTTGTATGACCAATGTTTATCACAGTTTCTGGTCATATAATTCCTGCTCACATCTTTCTAGAAATCTTCTAGAGATATTCTGCCTTGGCTCTCTGGTACCTGTTTCTTTCCAAGGTCAGTTTTCACTAAGCTTAGCTCCATGACTTCTATTTGCCAGCAGATCCTGATAATGGGCTTAGTGGTTCTGGACTGGCTGGGAAACAAGAGTATCCTCCACCTTGCCTCTTTGGAAGGCCACAGCTCTCAGTGGCACTTGTACTGCAGTGGCCTAGGTGGAGTGGAAAAGCTATGGCTGCTCTGGGTATTGCAGAGAAATGGTTGGATGTAGTAAAAAGAACTTAATTCCCTTCTGACCCAGACAAAGGACTGACAAATAAATAGTTTTCCTGGGTATTTCTTTGCTTGTGGCCCTGCTGGTCTACCTGAGTAGATCGGAGTATGGCCCACATGTGGAGGAAGAATCAAAAATTTGGCTTGGGCTAACATCAAGGGGTTTCCTCCTCAGACCAATAGTTCTGGCTCTGATGCCTGTATGCAAGACCACCTCTGTGATTTCTATAACCCTTGGTGGCTAAGGCTCAGAAATAGGAGTAGGATCCCTTCTTAAACCTGGTCAGGGTTTTATGCTGGTCTACCCACTTATCCACCTACGTATCTATCTACCTACCAGCCCACCTATTGATGTATCTATCAATCTCTCTCTCTCTCTCTCTCTCTCTCTCTCTCTCTCTCTCTCTCTCTCTCTTTCTCTCTCTCTCTCTCCATCTATCCACCCATCCACCTATCCATCCATAGATACATCTATCTATCTATCTATCTATCCATCAAACCATCTCTCCATCTCTCTCTCTCTCTCTCTATTTATCTATCCATCCATCTCTCTCTCTCGTTGTCTATCTAGTTATTTTGCTGTCTAACTATCTAGTTATATGTCTTATTTGATTTTTCCAATTATATGTAAAAATAATTTTAAAATTTGAGTTCCAAATTCTTTCCTTTCTTCCTCCTTTCCCTCCCCCTTTGAGAATGCAAGCAATTTGGTATGGATTATTCATGTGCAGTCATGCAAAAATATTTCCATATTAGTCATGTTGTGAAATAAAATGTAGGTTAAAAACACTAAAGATAAAGAAAGTAAAAAATAGTCTGTTTCAATCTGCATTCAGACTATAAGTTCTTTCTCTGCAGGTGGATAGTATTTTTTAAACCTTTACCTTTCATTTTAGAATCAATACTGGATATTGGTTCTAAGGCAGAAGAGCAGTAAGGGCTAACTAGCCAATGGGAGTGAAGTGACTTGCCCAGGGTCACACAGCTAGCAAATTCTGAATCCAGATTTGAACTCAGGACCTCCCATCTCTGGGCCTGACTCTCAATCCACTGAGCCACCCAGCTGCCCCCTAACATTTTTCAAGTGCCGAGAATAGCTAAGTCATTCACAGTTGATCATCATGATACAATGGTGCTGCTACTTTGTACAATGTTCTCCTGGTTCTGCTGACTTCATTCTGCATCAGTTCATGTAAGTCTTTCTGTGTTTTTCTGAAGGCATCCTGCTTATCATTCTTATAATGTAATAGTATTCCTCACAATCATATACCCCAACTTGTTTAATCATTTCCCAATTGATGGATTCTCCCTCAGTTTCCAATTCTTTAGTAGCAAGACTTTTTTATGTTAGATGGGTGTGTGTGCGTGTGCACTGTGCTGCAGTTGTGTCTCAGGCAGCTCAAAAGGCACAGGGTACTCTATGGCTCAATACTCTGCCTCTGTCCCTCTTTAAGGGGCCTCCCCAAGTCCTTCTGAACATCTAACTGGGAGTTGGGTATGAACCTAGAAGGAATTAGGGAGAAAATGACTACTGGAGGTAAGAGAGACCCTTCTCTTCTGCTGTTTTTTTTTTTTTTAATATTTTTAAACCCTTAACTTCTGTGTATTAGTTCCTTGGTGGAAGAGTGGTAAGGGTAGGCAATGGGGGTCAAGTGACTTGCCCAAGGTCACACAGCTGGGAAGTGTCTGAGGTCAGATTTGAACCTAGGACCTCCCGTCTCTAGGCCTGGCTCTCAATCCACTGAGCTACCCAGCTGCCCCCTCTTCTGCTGTTTTTTAGAAGATGAAGTTATAGGTAATCCCTGGAAGCTCTGAGATTCTTGGTCTTCTTTTTCTAACTCCTCAGATGACTGAGCCAAGAGGATGACTTTACATCCCCTTCCTGGACTTTGTTGCTGCTACCAATAGAAATGGAGTCTTCCAGACTTCCAGAATCTTGGATGATGAAACTTCAGAGAGATGCTACCCTAGAATCCTGACATCTTTCCCTGGATAACAGCGTGACAAAGGCCTCCTCTGTTTCTCTGGATATGATGTAATTAACCCACTATATGGTAGTGGAACAGAATTTTAATTCTGTCCTTCCTCTAAGTCAAGTACAAAGTCTTCCTGTGTGATCTCTCCATTCTTCCATCCTACCTCCATCTTTCAGGAAAATTGGACTACCAGGATAATCTCTGGCTTCTCAGGTTTTTGTGGGTGTTGTGACCATTAACTGTCATCCCTTGGCCTCCAGAAGGCCAGGAGATGACCTCTTTGCTGACAGTTAGGGGATTCAGGGATGGACCTGGAGTCAGAAAGAGCTGAATTCAAATCTGGCCTTAAACACTAACTTATTGGCTAGGGACAAGTCATTTAATCTCTGCCTGCCTCAGTTTCCTCAATTGTAAAATGAGGATAATAATAGCATCTACCTCCCGAAGTTGCGAGGATCAAATGAGATAATATTTGTAAAGCGTTTGGCGCATAGTAGGTGCTTAATAAATGCTTGCTCTCTTCCTCCTTTGGCTTAACTTACTATTTTTTTTTCCTAATTCAAAATCCAGGGTGTGCAAGTAGTTTCCTTGGTTTCCTCCAGCTCTTCCCATGTTGTCTTCTCTCTCTGCCTCTCTGCGTGGAGTTTCCATGGTTGATGGTTTTAGAAAATAAGCCGTGTCTTGTTTAACCAAAAACAAATCCCTTCACACATGATCTGCCCAATGTGCTGAGGCTTTCCTCTGGTCCTCTTCATATTTTCTGAATTATTTCATATTTTTCATAGGCTTTTCTGACTACTTGACTGGCCCATATCCTTCTCTGCTCATCCTTGCCCTTGAGGATGCCCCTCCTCACATGCAAGTCATTGTTAGTAGTAGACTGCTCCCTATTTCCCTCTGCTCTGTGTCTGTCTATTGTCTGTTCCAACCCCTTCGGTTCTGATCCAAAGCACAATTCTGGCAAAGAATATAGGCATTTATTCCAGCTTTTTCATTCATTCATTCGTTCATTCATTCATTCATTCATTTATCACACCCCGGATGATGACTTACTATGTGACCCCAGTCACGCTTCTCTGAGCCTTGGTTTCCCCTGCTGTATAAATGAAAGGATTGGACTAGATACTGCTGAGGTCCTTTCTAGCAATGGAGCTAAGCTCAGAACCTCTGACAGTGGGACTCTTCTAGCTCTGAGTCTGAGCCAGGACAGCCCAGTACAGAGAATAATCAATCCACAAACCAAGAAATATTAATTAAGCATCTGTCGTATGCCAGGCACTGTGCCAAGGGCTGAGGATACAAAAAGAGACAAAAGATAGTTCCTGCCCTCAAGGAGCTCACAATTTAATGGGAGCAACAACATGTAAACAAATCTAGACTGGAGAAATGGGAGATAATCAACAGAGGGCAGGCTCTGGAATTATTGGGGGTTGGGGAAAGCTTCCTATAGAAGGTGGGATGGTAGCTGGGACTTAAAGGAAGCCAGGAAAGTCAGGAGTCAGAATGGAGGAGGGAGGGTGTCCTAGGCATGATAAGAATAATACTTTTGGGGCAAGAAGAATTTAGTTCAAATCTTATCTCAGATACTTACTTCTTGTATGATCCTGGATATATCGTGTTTCCTCTTACTCTCAAGATTCTTCATCTATGAAATGTAAAAGATAAGAGCACCCACGGGTGCTAGTTTTAGCCCTGACCCTGATACTATAGCACTATGTTATTGAGCGTTTCCTTGGAAGCCAGAAGACCTTATGGGACCCTGGGCAAATGGCTAACCTTCATAGTGTTCTAAAGGACCCTCTAAGACTATGAGTTGCAGAGAAGGTGCCCATCTACAATAAAACTCTTTATCCAGGAATTCTCTAAACCAATAAAATAATGTCTAGTTATTTTCTTTAATCCAGCCAATTAGGGTTGTTGTAAAGATGAAATGAGGTTGGGGGCCACCAGGGGGCTCAGTGGATTGAGAGCCAGGCCTTGAGATAGGAGGTCCTGGGTTCAAATGTGACCTCAAGTACTTCCTAGCTGTGTGACCCTGGGCAAGTCACATAACCCCCATTGCCTAGCCCTTACTGCTCTTCTGCTTTGGAACTAATACACAGTATTGATTCTAAGATGGAAGGTAAGGGTAAAAAAAGAAGCTAAATGGGTTTTATATATACAGTATATGTAATATCATATATATACAGTATATGTAATATATATACATACAGTACATACAATATTATATATGCATACACTATATGTAATATTATATGTACAGTATATGTAATATATACACACAGTATATGTAATATTATATATACATATAGTATATGTAATATTATATATATACATAGAATACATATATATTATTTTTACAAGCCTTAGAATGCTACATAACT
>NC_058130.1:781781011-781791164 GCF_016433145.1 Gracilinanus agilis | reverse complement strand
TTTTAGCCCTGACCCTGATACTATAGCACTATGTTATTGAGCGTTTCCTTGGAAGCCAGAAGACCTTATGGGACCCTGGGCAAATGGCTAACCTTCATAGTGTTCTAAAGGACCTTCTAAGACTATGAGTTGCAGAGAAGGTGCCCATCTACAATAAAACTCTTTATCCAGGAATTCTCTAAACCAATAAAATAATGTCTAGTTATTTTCTTTAATCCAGCCAATTAGGGTTGTTGTAAAGATGAAATGAGGTTGGGGGCCACCAGGGGGCTCAGTGGATTGAGAGCCAGGCCTTGAGATAGGAGGTCCTGGGTTCAAATGTGACCTCAAGTACTTCCTAGCTGTGTGACCCTGGGCAAGTCACATAACCCCCATTGCCTAGCCCTTACTGCTCTTCTGCTTTGGAACTAATACACAGTATTGATTCTAAGATGGAAGGTAAGGGTAAAAAAAGAAGCTAAATGGGTTTTATATATACAGTATATGTAATATCATATATATACAGTATATGTAATATATATACATACAGTACATACAATATTATATATGCATACACTATATGTAATATTATATGTACAGTATATGTAATATATACACACAGTATATGTAATATTATATATACATATAGTATATGTAATATTATATATATACATAGAATACATATATATTATTTTTACAAGCCTTAGAATGTTGCATAACTTTTAATTCTATCCTTCATTATTAGTCTAAAATTATGGCATTCCATGACTTGAAGAATCAGGGTGGCATTAGTGAAGGGATGGCTGAACTGGAAGTCCCAGGTGGGTCTGGGTTCTAATTTCTCCTCTGCCACTAGCTAAATGACTTGAGTCTCCTCTCTTTTTTTGGTTTTCTTATTGAGTTAAGCCTCAGTCTCTCCTTCTACAGAGTGAAAATAATAATAAACCTGTAGTATCTATTTTGAAGAGTCGTAGTGAGCTTTTAGTGAAACAATATATTCAAAGCACTTTGAAAACCTTAGAGTGCTATCTAAATGCCAGTTATTATTATTATTATTATTATTATTATTATTATTATTATTTCAAGCCATATAATATCACTTAGCCTGGAGTCAGGAAGACTCATCCTCCTGAATTCAAATGCAGCCTCAGACAATTACCAGCTGTGTGACCCTGGGTAAGTCACTTAACCCCAATTGCCTAGTCCTTGTCACTCTTCTGTCTTAGAACTGATACTAAGATAGAAGGTAAGGTTTGTTTGTTTTTTTTTAATAGACATTTCTAGCAGGAAACAGCTTGGGATCATTGTAATCACTGTCATTTCTAAAAATAATTTGTTATGGTCCTTTCTTGTTTAGTTCTAGGATGATGATGATGATGATGATGATGATGATGATGATGATGATGATATCTTGTCTTTATACATCACTTAAAGGTTTGAAAAAGACTTTACAACTATCTCTTATCCTCACTGGGAGTTAGGTGCTATTATTATCCTCATTATACAGATGAGGATCCTGAGGCTTACAGAGATCAAGGGACTTGCCCAGGGTCACACAGTTAGTGTCGGGTGCTGGATTGAACTTAACATTCACCCCAGGGCCAATGCTCCATCCACTGCCCCTCCTGGCTGCCAAGATCACTGGCCATCAGTAGTAACCCCTATTTGAGAGGTAGCTAATGGCAGACTAACTCCCTGGGCTATCCATTCAAAGGCTGGCTTTAATCCCTCCAGGTTTTCCCATCACAGCTGGGATTCCCCTTTGCCGTGAGTTCTCAGAGAGGGAGCCTCCGTTTGAGGAGCTCCGGGAGTCAGCAGCCCCCCCAAACCAGCCCTCTCAGGCTCCCGGTAATGCGTTTCCTTTTACCAAGTCGCCCAGCACAGATACATTCTTTCCAAGCAAAAGCCATTTAATCAAGTAGAGCAAACAAACTCGGTGGCAGGCAAGTTCTCCATCCTTGCTCTTCCTGGGCACATTCCTCCATGCCTGGAAGGACGTGCAGGGGGGAAGCGCACGTTAAACGCGTGCAGGCTTGCTCCAGGGGACCCAGGTAGCCAGAGCATCTATGTGGCCGCTCCAATTCCCAAGTAGAGCTGCAGAGTCACTCCAGGGATGCTACTGTGCTACAGGTTCTCTGCTGGCCAGGAAGTTGTCTCTGTGGTGCTCTCTGCTACCATCTGCTGGTCATGGACCCCTTGGGGCTCTCTACTACTCTGCTTCCATCTGCAGAGAGGAGATGGTTATTAAGCTTCTCCCTTCTCCGGGAGAGCCAGCCCTCTTGGTCCCTGGATCCCAAGTCCATGACCGCTAAGTGGGCATGTAGCTAGAGCCAGCAGAAGCCCTCAGGAGAGGATTGGCGGCTCTTCTGCATGCTTTTCTCCTTCTGCCTGTAAATCCTCTGCGGCCACAGCCCGCTACCTGGATTGGGGTTAGAGAATCTCTTTTTACCTCTAGTCAAATCCCTGATTATCCCCCAAACAACCATTTTGGAGACTCCACTCAGCAAGACTTCAAAGAAGCTCCCGAGGGCTGGGGTTCGAGACTCTCCTCCACTGCCCTTAATACCCCTGCTTTTCTTGCAAATAAACTTAGAGATTAGAACCAAAGGGCCAGGGGAAATCATCATCCGGGCTCTTAATCTTGCCTTGGAGCCTTTGGTCTTCATTCCTGCCTTTGTTAGGCCTAGCAATAAATGTTATGGTTTTAGTTTGGTAATAGCTACAAACCTCCTCACTGGTTTCTCTACATTTCAATCTTTTTTGAAAAAACTTTAAAATAAGTGAAACATTTAAAAAAAAAATAATCTCCTGGGGCAGCTGGGTAGCTCAGTGGATTGAGAGCCAGGCCTAGAGACAGGAGGTCCTAGGTTCAAATCCGACCTCAGACACTTCCCAGCTGTGTGACCCTGGGCAAGTCATTTGACCCCCATTGCCTACCCTTACCAATCTTCCACCTATAAGTCAATACCCCAAAAAAAAGTTAAGGGTTTAAAATTAAAAAAAAAAATAATCTCCTCCTTTCATCTAGGATTATATTACCTCCAGGTCTGATTTGGAATTTTTGTTCTCATTCTCATTGAATATTTTATAAAAAAATTTAATTTTTTCAACCCCATACCTTCTGTTTTGGAGTCAATACTGTGTATTGGCTCCAAGGCAGAAGAGTGGTAAGGGTGGGCCATGGGGGTCAAGTGACTTGCCCAGGGTCACACAGCTGGGAAGTGTCTGAGGCCACATTTGAACCTAGGACTGACTCTCAATTCACTGAGCCACCCAGCTGCCCCCTCAGTCTCATTGAATATTGCCTGCTTCCTGGCTCTCTTTAGTTAAAGGGTAGGCAGGTGCAGTTGGCATGTTGAGATCAAATGTTGCCTAGTATATTCCAGGGCTACATTTTTTTGTTATTTAAATATTATTTAAATAATGGCCTCCAAAATGGGTTCTGTTTCTTTCTTTGCCAGCAAAGGAAATAGAACAGAAATGCTATTCTCAGTCCTAGCACTCTTTCCCATTCTCGTGGTTAATCTTTTTGTAGCCTTTCTACATCAGGGCCCCCTTATCTGCTGTTTAGCATTCTGTGGTTTCAGCAATCTGCCGGGAGTCCTTGTAAACTCCAGAGGTCTGCAGGCAAAGGAAAGGGAAAGAGGTCTCTTCTGTTTTCACCTTCATTTTTTTTTTCACGTTTGCTTTCACTTTTTAAGGAGTTTTTATGGGGATTGGGTGGGAGAATGTGGCATTCTGAGCAGAGGGCAGGAGAGGGGAGGCAGAAGACACCTACATGGGCTCAGCATGTGTTTCAGTCAGCTGCTGTAGATTTTGGAACTTCTCCCCCATGGATCTAGGATGGCATGTTCCACTGGTTATCCTCTTTCTCTTCTGCTTCATGAAGGTCTGCCAAGTGAAGAACCTTGCCTGGTAAGCTTTCCAGTTTAATAGAGTCTTCTAGCATGGGGTTACTAGAAAGGAATCAAATCAATACATTCAATAAAATAGAGATGTGTAATAGCTTCAGAGAGGAAAATAGAGGCAGCTGGGTGCTGTGGTGGATAAAGTGTTGGATCGGAAATGAGGAAGACCCGAGTTCTAATCCCACTTGAGGTGTTTACTAGCTGTATGACCTTGAACAAGTCAGTGAAGCCCTTTAAGCTTTGACTGACTCCCCAACCTCTAAGGTCCCTCTCGGCTGTCATGAATGATTAGATGGTTCTAGAATTCAAGTTTAATGAGTAAAATCTGTTGCCAAATTTTGGGGTTCCCAGGAAATTTTCTAGGAAATACAACACCTTTTCAGTGAATTCAATGGCTATCAGTCCATCTTGAAAACTGGATGAAAGGTATTTCTCAAAGGCACTCTCCATTTATGGTATGTCCAGGACATAGTCATCTCCATAAATTGGCTGGCCAATGGCCAATGCCAATTCCTAACAGCAATCCAGTCCAGCGGAATCTGGAGGAATGAGATGAGGAGGACAGATGGGAAGTTCATGGCGGGGATTTTTGCTGTCGCTGATGAAAATCACTTTGCTTCCGGCTGCCTGGTCATGCAAGCATGTTCTGGGAGGTTACAAACCCATTAGACAAAAGAGGAGCATCTTGGGGGTAGAAGAACGGCAGGTGGATGGAAGAGCTCTCTTTGCAGCTGCTGTTTGTGGTTGTCGTGAATCTTCCTGCCAGCTTGAGTGTGGCAGGATTTTGACAAATGTACGATGGCATTATGTCGCTTAGCGCTGGCAGCCCGAGTAGGAGAGTAGCTTGCAAGTTCTCTAATCTGATCTGCACAGTTAAGCATAGCTGGACACTGATTAACTTTGGCTTTGCAAGAAAGAAACAGCACAGTGGAATGAGGTGATTCTGGGCTGGAGAACAGAGAGGGAGGGCAGTTATTGAGCAAGGCACACCCCCTGGGGCCAGTGTGATTATTTAAAGGTTATTAAATACTGTACGTTGAGGCAGTCATGAATATTCCAAGTTAGACCTAATGTTGAGCTTTCAGATATTAAACACTACCTGCTGGGGCTGGGATTGCTCTAAGCCAAGAAGCATTGCCTACATCTGGCTTTCTCTTCAGGACCAAGTTTTGGTTCGGAGAACAAGCCCACAGTGCCTTGTCTCTGTCCTATTCTCTTAACAGGCCTTAGAGTAGGCAGGGACACAGAAGAATTGCCCACTTCTCAGTGCTGAAACTTGCCCCAGGACCATCCTGGTTAAAAAGGCCAGAAAAACGACACAGAAATAACAGAATTGGTAGGAGCTCATCAGAAAAGTTCCTGATATCCCAAGTGATTAGAAGGAAAACCAACTCTCATTTGGTATCCCTCAAAGAGCCTAAATTTAGAGCTAGAAGGGAGATCATCAGCTCCAATTCTCTTATTTTACAGCTGAGAAAACTGAGGCCTGGGGGAAATCATTGACACCCAGTGTCATAGATATAGCAAGTGGTGCATTAATACTTTTCCCACTGCACCTATACTTCCTAGTGGCTAAAGGATATGAATGAAAGGTTTTCAAAAGAAGAATTGCAAACCACTGACAGCCACATGCAAAAAGCCCCTGATTGCAAATAACAAGAGAAATGAGAATTAAAACAATGCTGGCGTTTCACTTCTTATTCAACAAATTGGAAAAGATATTAAAAGACAGAAACAGTGTTCAAGGGACTATATAGGAAGATTGGAGCATTCGTGTACTTTCTTTAAAAAATCAAATTTTATTTCATCTTTTTCTAAATTCTCTCCTTCCTGCAGCCACTGAGAAAGCCAGAAAAGACAAAACCTATTACAAATACATATAGTCAAGGAAAACAAATTTTCATATTAGCCATGTTGTATATTAATATATAATGTGTATATATATAATATATAATAATATATAATGTGTATATGTGTACACATGTGTATTGTTGTGAGGAAGATTAGTTATTGATTAAGTATTAAGGTTGACCTAGCAGGAAGCCCGGAGCATTCTATGATGGAATGAAGGAGGAGGAAGTAGGTGCCTTGTGCCCTGAGAGACAGACTCCATTAGTGGTGGGCAAACTGTTGCCAGCCCAAGGAGATCTCAGACCCTGCTTCCTGATTTCCTTGGAATCCTGAGTGGAAGTGGAATTCCAGCAACAATAGAACAGCACCAAGAAGAGGAGAAGTTTGGGATCTGGTGGACAGTTTCTCAAGCACACTCTTTCTTCTTGGATATCTTGGAACCCCTAGGATTTTGGCATCCAGTGAGCATCTTTGGAAAACTGTGAGAACCCTCAAAGCCACCCCTCTGATCCATAGCTGTGCTGTTCAAGTCTGGCTGGTTCCAGGCTTGAATCAGCTTCCCAGAGACTGCTCTGCTCCTTGGGCCCTGCCTGCTGGATCACTTAGATTAGAGTAGAATAACTCTTCCCTTTGCCCTGTGGTTTTATCCTTTAGGTTTTAAGTACAGAAATCCCTATCCCACCTCTAAGTTAAATATAATTAAACCCTGTTAAATCCTTTACCTGCTTGTTGGTGTTCAAAGTTTCTGGCCCAGTGGTGGCAGTTGGTCAACAGTCCTTTTGTCAGTTAGGAGCAGCTTAGCTGTTCTGGTCTCCCTAACCTGGTCTAGACTCTCCTACAACCCAGTGTATAAACCCACAATCATTTAGATTTACTGTAATATCCCTGGTACCTCCATTATCATTTTCTACAGTATACCTATAGAAAGCATGGCACAGCTCAGTGGATTGAGAGCCAGGCCTGGAGATGGGAGTTCCTGGGTTCAAATCTGGCCTCAGATACTTCTTAGCTGTGTGACCCTGGGCAAGTCACTTAACTCCCATTGCCCAGCTCTGCTTTTCTGACTTGGAATCAATACACAATATTGATTCTAAGATGGAAGCTAAGGGTTAAAAAATGTATATACAGAGATGAAGATATAGAAATATTCTCTCTCTATATATCTATATTCATCTCTCTTTCTCTCTCTCTCTCTCTCTCTCTCTCTCTCTGTCTCTCTCTCTCTCCATTCCTACAACCTGCACCTTGAGACTGTCACCTCTCTACTAGAAGTGGGCAGCATGTTTCATCAGGAGACCTCTGGGATTGTGGTTGGTTCCATTGTGTTGATAAGAGCTCCTAAGCCTTTCAAAGTTACTAGTCGTTACTGTAATGTCATTGTATAGATTCTTTAGCCAAATAACAAAAAAGAAAAATCAGGTGGCATATGGTTTGACTTCAATTTCATAAGGGAGGAAAGGCACTAAACACAGATATGATTCTAGCTTTGTGGGTTTTACAGTAATCAGCTCCCCTCCCTTCTTATGGGAAACCATGTAATCTCCCCAGGACAGAAGGAATGGGTGCCAGATGGAGATATGAAGGAAATTTTGAATCATAGCAAGGACCTGGGTCAAGCTGGGATCTGGAGAACTGAAGTTGAGCTATAGCAACCCAAAGTCATGATGAGGAGGAACATACTAAGTCCTTGTTTTGCCTGGTAATGTGAGTTATCTGGGCTGTGTAGGTCTGGGGGAAGAGAGGGCTGACTCTAGTGATCTTCAGAAACTCCAGGTTTCCTTTGTGGGTGGTGACCTCTCCATTTTGGAACCATGAGTGAGGAAGACTATAAGTCTCTGGAAAAGTCAAGGCTCACCGGAAGGACATACTGTTTGATTCCTCTAGCAATCCCAGATTCTTTTCCCTTGTGGAAAAGGTTCCTTCCAGGATAGGGCTTAAAGTGTAGAGGGCTGCCTAGATCCCTGGAGAAATCCTAGGTCCATTAGAGAGGAAAGAGGAATTGCCTTGTGAGTCCTTTAGGTTGTATGACCAGTTAAAGAAAAAATGTCCAACATTCAACATCTTATTAGCTTGAATGCTTGCATCTGAATTAAGATCTCCATTTCCTTTTCCTGGAGATCTAGATGCGAATCAAATTCTGTTGCTCCGGGTGGAAAGCCTGGATATATGTTGGAGTTTTAAATCAGGTCTGCTACTCTTTGACTGTGTTACTCTAGAGCAGTGATTCCCAAAGTGGGCGCCAGCGCCCCCTGGTGGGTGCTGCAGCGATCCAGGAAGGCAGTGATGGCCACAGGTGCATTTATCTTTCCTATTCATTGCTATTAAAATGAAAAAAATAATTTCCAGGGGGCTGAGGAATATTTTTTCTGGAAAGGGGGCGGGAGGCCAAAAACGTTTGGGAACCGCTGGCCTAGAGATTCATGGGAGGGTAGCCTACATTACTGGGGAGAGATGGCAAAGGGCTTTACAAAGGCAAGTGTGTAAAGGAGAAATAGAAAGCTGGTGGCCAGAAGCCACTTCAGCTCTCTCTTCCATACCTCTTTAGCCCTCTTCTCCCCCTTTAGTTAGCCTTTCAGCCCCAAAGTGGCTGTGTGACAGAATGCCTTGGCACAGCTCTCCGTGTTGGTATGCTCAATCCATCTTCTGCCTGTGCTGTGAGATTCTAGGAGATGGTGTCAAGACAGTGGGAGATGATTGGTCCTCTGTTCGGCTGAGCACCCAGCAGATGTTTACAAATCAGCGTTCTGAAATTCTTAGCTAAGGGAGGGATGGTTTCGGCTCTGCACGGGGCACGAAGGAGGTTCTTCGGGCTGCTGTTACTTTACAGGGTTATTTTCTTTTTATTTGGTCCAGGGTGTCTTGGGCTGTTGTGTTAATGGTGCCCTGACTCTGGAGGAGGCATCTGCTCCTGGAGATTCAATCCATCCACGAGGATTTGAGAGGCAGCTGGGGCCAAGGGATCCCATCCTGGATTTGAAGTCATCCAGGAGCGGCTCCCTATTTGCTGGGCGACCTTGGAAAGGTTGTAGAAACTTTTTGAGTCCTCAGTTTCCTCTTTATAAAAAGAAAAGGTTGGGGGGGGGGCAGCTGGATGGCTCAGTGTAGTGAGAGCCAGGCCTAGAGACAGGAGGTCCTGCGTTCAAATCTGGCCTCAGACACTTCCCAGCTGTGTGACCCTGGCCTAGTCACTTAACCCCCATTGCCTAGCCCTGAGTGCTCTTCTGCCTTGGAACCAATACACAGTATTGACTCCAAGATGGAAGGTGAGGGCTAAAAAAAAAAAAAAAAAAGATTATTCGCAGATCCCTTCTGGATGGAAATCTTTGATCCCTTGAAGTTGTTTATTAAGTGCCTCGGCCCCTTAGGCACGCTCTGGGCGCTGGACAGAAAAGGTCCAAGGTGGGACCTCGGGAAGATTCTATTCTAACAGAAGACCCACAAGAAGAGAGGAGGAGGACCGGAGATCCAGGGCTGGGAGGGTTTCCATTTTCCAGAGGGTACCAGCAAGGTTAACCAGCTTGCCCAAGGTCACTGGCCCAAGCGAGATGTCTCTGTCCCGTCTCAAGCTAACAAGGCCTTGAGGATGGGCCAGGCTTGATCGAACCAAACAGAAACCCCAAAGGACTTCACCTCTGAGCCCTCATTCACTCAGGACAGCTCCCGGCTCCCCTCTGTCGGACTTGGGGCTTCCCCAAGGCCCAATACTGGGCTCCCAAGGCTCTGCCCACTGTAAAACCCCACTGCCTCTTAAAGGGGATGGGCTGGGGCGGGGGCGGGGGCACCTTCTGCTACTCGGGGCAGGTCGCCCTAATCCTGACGGCACCGGTTTTTGCGCTCTCCACAAATATTTGTTGAAGGGATGCGAATCCTTGGGCAGAGGCCGCCGGCGGCAGCAGCAGTAGCATCCCCGGCTCGGTTAGCCGCTGCCATGACAACGGGCAAGACCCAGGGGAGCGAAGAGCAAAGGGGGAACTTCTTTGTGTTACGGGACTCCTGGGTTCCCTCCCCAGCCGGGACGGATGCCTGCTTGTGTGAGGGGGACGGAGAGGCACTGGGGGGTCGCTCTCTGGCTCTGCGGCCGGCCTCCTCAGGCCCTCGCCGCTCCCCCGGCAGGCGCGAGAGCCTTCATCCCGCCTCATCTGTCCGAGGAGGGCCTCCGTGCGTGCGTGCGTGCGTGCGTGCCAGGGAGCGCGGACACCTGCTCGCAGCCGGCTCTTGGCCCGGGCCCGGCACGGCGGCCGAAGGTGGCACAGCGCCCAGGACAGCCGCACCGAGCTCGCCTTCCTCGGCCCTCGGCCCCCGCCGCCTCCTTGCTAACTGGCCGTCCGCCCCGCAGCCCGCTCCCCGAGCCCCCGACTCCCGGAATTACGGGAGGCCGAGGAGCCGAGGATAGACGCGGCCACTGCCCAATGGCG
>NC_058130.1:781753735-781778318 GCF_016433145.1 Gracilinanus agilis | reverse complement strand
CCCCGGAACTTTGGTAAGCCCTGCTTGGGCGACGGGAGCCTCTCTTCCTGCCCTGGAAGCCCCCAGCTACTGTCTGCACCTCCGTCTGTCCTCGCCCCCCCCCCCTCCCGTCTCTCCCGCTGCCTCCTCTTTCTTTCCACCCCCTCCCCGCCCCCCGCCGCTAGAATGCTGCAGTCTGCATTCAGTCCATTGCCAGGCTGCAAACTTTCATGGAGGAAAGGGAAGTTCTCGGGAATGGAGAGCGACCAGGAAAGGGCTCGTCTTGTGGGGGGGGGGGTCCCCGGGAAGTTAACCGAGTCGCAGGGGGAATAAGCGCAGTGGGCCACAACTTCTCCCCAGAGGAGGAAGCGGGGATTTCTTCTTTCCGGGTAAAAGCGGCCTCCCTTGCCTCTAGATGACGACTGGCTTCCCGAAAGCCTCGGTCTTAGGGAAATAAGCGGGAGCAGGGAGCTCGCAGGGGAGGGAGAAGCAGAAGGATGGCTCGCAGGGACCCACGAGGTAGCCAGCCGGGAGAGAATAGCTCCCAGAAGCAGCTTCGCAGATGCTAAATAGCCTGGCTCGGATCGGCTCTGGGCGAAGGAAGGCTCTCCTATGATGGGGGGAGAATGAAAAGAAAACCGTAGGATTTGTGTCCGTTGAGGAGCCCTGCCCTGCCGCCTAAGTGGGGTGACCTTGGCCAAGTCCCCTCCCCTGGTGGGGTCTCGGGGTCCTCACCAGTGGGGTGGGGGTGGATTTGGGGAGCAGCGGGCCTTCTTTGATCCCGGGAACTAGATTCTGTTGTCTTGGCACGGAGGAATGTTTGTGTGGGTGAGCAGGCTCGGGAAGGAAGCCAGTGGCCCCGGCTTTTCCTGCCTTGCAGTCCCCACGTTTGCCCAGAAGCCTTGCGGCTTGTTCTGTGTTCCGCGGAGCTCCCTTGTCCTGTGGTCATTTTCAATGGCAGTGCCCGTGGCCTGGCTTTCCCAGTGGAATTCCTGCCGAGAACAAGCTGCCCTGCTCTTCCTTTGTCTGGAATCTCCTTCCCGTGGCTCAGTGAAGCCCTGGAGTCTCCCTTCTTTCCCAGGGCCAGTGGTGATTCTTCCGGGTGGGCGCTCCCTTGGGAGGGACTGACCGTGCCTGGATTCACCAAACCTCCGTGGAGCTCCCTCTCTGGTCCCACCTCTGTGCCTGGATCTGAGGAAGGAAGGCAGGGCCTTGACCTCACCGGTCAAGTGAGATGGGGAGGGCTGGCTGGCTGGAGGAAAGACTCCTGGGCCTGGAGTTGGGATGCTGTGGAATCATGGGAATCTCCCATGAACAGAGCTTCCTGAAACTCAAGTGACTTATCCAAGGTCACACAGGCTGGCTATGACCCAGGTGGGCTGACTCCCGAGCCTGGGCTCTTCTAATGCTCGCAGGCCTTTAGGAGAACCAAACATGAGGATAGATTCAATAGCAATAATAGCTGGCATTGTGCCAGATACCCTGCTAAGCACCCATGAGGGAGGGGTTATTATTATCCCCATTTTACAGATGAGGAAACAGAGGCCAGACAGGTTAAGTGACTTGCCCTAGGTCACGTGTCCAGGCAGAATCTGAACTCCAGTTTTCCCAAGTCCAGCCCAGGACTCTATCCATGGCACTACCAGGCTGCCTACAAACTCAATTCGAATTCAGAGCCCATTTAATCAGGTGCCTGGTGTGTTCCTGTGGGCACCAGGGCAAAGTAAAACCGTGCAAAGCATTTCAAAATAAAAGACTACAAAATGACCACTAGAGTTAACGAGGGGCCGAGGGAGAAGGAGGCCATCGTGGGCACAAGGGATGGGGTGAGCCAGAAAGACAGAAGAGGAAGGAAACGAATGTTTTCAGGGCCCAGGATGGAGTTCAGTTTGGCTGGTGTATGGAGTACTGGGGGGCGGGGTGGGGGGCGGTAACATGAGACAAGGATGGAAAGAGAGCGAGAGACCTCGAGGAGAGCCTTGAATGCCAGGAAAATATTTGAACTTTTTTTGAGAGACTATTTGGAGCCAATAAGAGGCTTTGGGCAGAGGTGTGACAGAAATAGATGCTCTTTGAAGAAAGATTATTCTGCTGAAGTGTGTGAAACATGGTTTGGCTGGAGAAGCGGCAAGCCTTATTAGAAAGGGCTTTCGGGGCAGCTAGGTGGCTCATGGCTTGAGAGCCAGGCCTGGAAACAGGAGGACTTGGGTTCAAATGTGACCACGAGACACTTGCTAGATGTGACCCCCATTGCCTAGTTCTTCTCTCTCTTCTGCCTTGGAATCAACACACAGTATCAATTCCAAGATGGAAGGTGAGGAATTAAAAAAAGAAAAGAAAGGAGGGAAGGAAAGAAGGAAGAGAGGAAGAAAGGAAGGAAGGAAGGAGGGAAGAATGGAAGGAAGGAAAGAAAGGAAGGAAGGAAAGGAAGAAAAGAAGGAAGGAAGGAAGGAAAGAAAGGAAGGAAGGAAAGGAAGAAAAGAAGGAAAGGAAGGAAGGAAAGAAAGGAAGGAAGGAAAGGAAGAAAAGGAAGGACATATGGAAGTGTGGGTGGGCGGGCTTGCCACAGTCCAGCTGGTTGGCAGTGAGACCCCTGGCCAGAGTAGGAACAGTGGGAGGGGAAGAGAAGAGGTAAAAGGGGGAGATGTCCATGAGGTGCAGGCTTGGGAGGGTGAGCAGGCCCAGCTTACACACTGGGGGACAGGATCATCAGGAGGGGGTGATAATAATAGGAGATTCCTCATTGGGCTGTTGCAGAGGTCAAATGCAATGTGATTTCTGAAGTGCTTTGCAAACGCTCACGATTATTATTGGGACTGATTTGGACAGGCTGGAACATGGGCTCGGGATGAGGCTACAATGTGATCCACTAGATCCTCACCTGTTATTTTTTAACCCCTTCCCTTCCATCTGAGAATCAATACAGATTCTAAGGTGGAAAAGTGGTAAGGGCTAGGCTTGGGGGTTAAATGACTTGCCCAGGGTCACACAGCTGGGAAGTGTCTAGGCACATTATTATTTTTTTAAATCCCTACCTTCTCTGTCTTAGAATCAATCCTGTGTATTAGTTCCAAGGCAGAAGAGTGAGAAGGGCTAGGCAACAGGGCTTAAGTGACTTGCCCAGGGTCACACAGCTGGGAAGTGTCTAGACACTTTAATTTTTCAACCCCTACCTTAGACAATACTGTGCATTAGCTCCAAGGCAGAAGAGTGAGAAGGGCCAGGCAACAGGGGTTAAGTGACTTGCCCAGGGTAACACAGCCAGGAAGTGTCTGAGGCTAGATTTGAACCCAGGACCTCTAGACTCTTAAGCCTAGTGCTCTCTTCACTGTGCTACCTCCTCTAGTGACTGACTATGTATTGAGTCTCCAATGGAGAGGGGATGCTTGTTCCATTGTGAGCTGCACCGGCGGGCTGCCGAGGGTCCTTCTGCACCCTGAGATTCTGGGACAACAAAGCCCCAACTCCTCCCCCAGGTGCCTGGAGAAGGAAGATGCTGCCAGGGCTACCCAGCCTGGAGACAGCGTGCAGGGATGGGGCTGCGCCGCCGTTGGTGCCTGAGCCCGATGTAGGTCAGGGAGCCCCCCACGGCCCTGTGCCAGTCTCCTGGACTCTTCATCCCAGGGGCCAGATGCTCGGGGCTGCCCTTAGCTAAGCCGCTTCTCAGACAGCTGACAGATGGGCCCCTCCGGGGAAGCTTTGCCAGGCCCGGGGCTGCCTTTGGCGGGCTGTGAGGCGCCGGGGAAGACTGAGGAGGCTCTGGGCGGCCCAGGAGTCTGGCACAAGTGATTTTGTCCATCCTGGGAAACCCCCTGCCCTGCCGGACCCCAGAGGGGGCCCCTGGGAGCATGCAGGCCACTCACATCGTCGAGCACCTGCCCAGTGCCTGCCACCGAGACAAAATGAAAGAAGGCCGACTTTCCGGGAGCATCAGAGGGCGGCTTAAGAGCCTATCCCGGATGAACAGTGGGGAGTCGGGGATGGGGTTGATGGGAAACAAGCACTAAATAATACGAAGGAAGAAGATTCTTTGAGGTAGAGGGAGGGGGATGTGTTCCTGGGCATGGGGAATGGCCAGTATAAAGGTATGGAGATGGGAAATGGAGAGGCAGGAAGAACAGAGAGAAGGACCATCAGGAGTGTGTAAGGAGGCTCGAAAGTTAGAAGGCCAGCTTGTGAAGGGCTTCAAAAGCTCGATGGAGACAGCTGGGTAGCTCAGTGGATTGAGAGCCAGGCCTAGAGACAGGAGGTCCTAGGTTCAAATCTGGCCTCAGACACTTCCCAGCTGTGTGACCCTGAGCAAGTCACTTGACCCCCATTGCCTACCCTTACCACTCTTCCATCTATAAGTCAATACACAGAAGTTAAGGGTTTAAAAAAAAAAAGAAGAAGAAAAGCTCAATGGAGGGGGGAAGCTAGGGGGCTGGGAGATGGGAGGTCCTGGGTTCAAATATGGCCTCAGACATTTCTAGCTGTGTGACCTTGGGCAAGTCACTTAATCTCTTACAGCTCTTCTGCCTATTGATTCTAAGATAGAAAGTGAGAGTTAAAAAAAACCAAAACGACAAGGGCAGCTAGCTGGCTCAGTAGGTAGAGAACCAGGCCTGGAGATGGGAGGTCTTGGGTTCGAATGTGGCCTCAGACACTTCCTAGCTGTGTGACCCTGGTCAGGTCACTTGTTCTTGTGCCTAGCCTTACCATTCTTCTGCCTGGAACTGATACATAGTATTGATTCTAAGCTAGAAGGTAAGAGTTAAAAACCAACCTCAATGGAATCACTTATATTTTATTCCAGAGGCAGAGGGGAGCCAGTGGAATGAATGAGTGACAAGGTCAGATTTGTGCTTAAAGAAAGTCATGTTGGCAGTTGTACGGAAGCTGCAAAGAGATCTATTTAGGCTCCATGCCATGAAGAACCATTTCTGCTAGCCCTGAGTGGCTCGGGCAGTCTTAGGAAGGAATAATAATTGCTGCTAGGGACCCTAGAGAGTGTAGAGAGTTGTAAGGTTTGCAAAGCGAGACATTTGATCTTTGCAGCCAGGTAGCTGCTATTATTATTCCCATTTTGCAGATGAGAGAATGGAGGCTGAAGGAGGTTAGGTGATGAGCAGAGTCCCATAGTGTCAGTCAGTGTCAGAGGCAGGATTCAAACTCGGATCTTCCTAACTCTCAGTCCAGTGCTCTGGCCACTGAACTCCCTGCCCCCAGTGGGTTTTCTACTCCGCCCCTGGAGTTTCTTAAGCAGGGGGTAGAGGGTCTCTTAGAAGGGATTATTTAGGGGTCTGTGCTTGGACTGTAGTGGCCCTGAGGTCCCTTCCAGCTCTCAAATTCATGCCTTTGGGATTGGCAAATCCCTCCCTCCCTCCCTCCCTCCCTCCCTTCCGAAGGGCAAGGGCAAACAGGGTTAAATGCCCAGGGTCACACAACTAGGAAGAGTCTGAGGCTAGATTTGAACCCAGGACCTCCTGCTTCTAGACCTGGCTCTTTTTCCACTGAGCCACCCAGCTGCCCCCAGGACTAGGCAGTGGGGGTTAAGTGACTTGCCCAGGGTCACACAGCTAGGAAGTGTCTGAGGTCAGATTGGAACCCAGGACCTCTCATCACTAACCACTGAACCACCTAGCTGCCCTCTCCTCTCTGTTCTTCACACATGACCCCTCTCTCTCCTGTCCCAGAGGCTGACTGTCCTCTAGACCTTGAATGTACTCCTTCCTCATCTCCATCCCACAGAGTCCCACCTCAGGCACCTCCTTCTGCTCCCAGCCTTCCCTGATCCCCCAGTCACACGAGGTGCCTTCCCCTCCAGCCAACAGCACTTAATGACTTTGTATAGATTTCTATTTGTTCTCTTTGTGGCGATGCTGTGTGGCCTTCCTTATATTCTTGTCTTCTTTATTCAAAGGTAAGTTCCAAGTCATTGGTGTCATTCAGTCCTTTTTCAGTCCTGTTTGACTCTACATGACCCCATTTGGGGTTTTCTCGGCAGAGATGCAGGAATGGTTTGCTATTTTGACAGATGAGGAAATTGAGGCTAAAAGGGTGAAGTGACTTGTCCAGGGTCACCCAACTAGGAAGGGTCTCAGGCTGGATTTAAACTCACAAGGATGAGTCTTCCTGACTCTGGACTGGGCACTCTGTCTACCGTGTGACCCGGCTGCCCTTGTAATTAGAGATGAAAAAAAAATCATCTTCCTTGTATCTCTAACACCTACAATAGTGCCTGGCACATAGTAGGTGCCTAATAAGTGCTTGTTAAAGTGCTTCAGTGCTTTTTAAGGGACAGCTAGGGGGCTCAGCAGATAGAAAGCCAGGTGTGGAAATGGGTGGCCCTGGATTCAAGTATGGCCTCGGACACTTCCTAGCTGGACAAGTCACTTAACAACAATGGCTTCCATTGATGGCTCCCTTATCATAGAAGTGCTAAGGACTAGGGAAGGAGCTTTAGTGTCTCATTTGAGCCTCCTGGGAGGAGGAGGGGCTATTATTAGCCCCATTTTACAGAAGAGGAAACTGAGGCAGATAGCATGGCGAGTAAATTCCTTGTCCAGGGTCACCCTGCTAGTAAGTGCCTGAGGTTGAATTTGAACTCAGGCCCAGTGCTCTATCCACTCTACTTCCTAACTCTACAGAATGAGGTTGATAGAAGGAAATGCTCTTTTTCATTCGGAGGTGAGTGAAAATAAAGATGCCTCTTTTACCTCTCATCCAAGTGTCGGAACCTCCAGAGATCTATTCCCAGAGCCCAGATCCAGAAGCCGGAGAGGTGCCGCCAATAATCATTCCACTCCTTTAATAATTCAATTAAATCCCACAAACCTTTGTTGAGCAACGAAGGGAGTTTTCAGCCAAATCCTTTCCAGAGCAGCAGAGTCAGGGACACCCTTTCTAAGTAGCTTAGTCTGACTTGGTTCTAGACCAAGAATCTTTTTTATAACAAGCTCACAAAGAGCCCAAATTCCCCTCACACCCCTTAATCCCATCCCCTGGCTGTCCCCAGGCTTATTTCTTCCCCTGGAGATGGCATAACCAAAGCTGTTCTGCCTGGGAGATAGTTCTGCTGGGAGAGGGAGGGAGCGAGCCCACCCTCATCTCCACCAGGGTTGGGGTCTCCCTGCTGGCAACTTTCCCCCAACCCCCGATGGGGCAAGGGCCAGATCAGCCCCTCCTTTCCAAGGCTGCATCCCTGGAACAAAGAAGTCCTGGAATTTGGGGATCAGAAAGGACTCCTGCAGCTGTCTAGTCCAGGCCATCGCTTCAGAGGAATTCTGGCTCTATGTGGCATAGCCAAGTGGTCCTCAAACCTCTGCTTGAGCACCTCCAAAGAGGGAGAAGCCCATTCCTCTTCCTTAGATCAAATTGTTTTCCCTCACACTGTCTCTGCCCAGTGCTTCTGGTTTTATCCTTTGGGGCCAAATGGAAGAATCCTTCATTCCTTTTCTTCCTGTCGTTAGCACCTGTTGACAACACGGACCATAGTGCTGTCCTCTGCTTTCTCTCAGATTCTGTCTGAGCTCATGTTTGGTACTTCCATGGCCCTCGCTGGCCATCCTTTGCCGTCCTTTTCTCCTTTTGCCTTCAGTCTTCCCCAGCATCAACAAATCCTGTCTTCTTATTATGTGGCCAAAGGCTGAAGCCTCAGTTTCAGCATTTGGCCTTCCAGCGAATAATCTGAATTTCTTTCTCTTCTGTATTGGATAATTTGAGGCCTCCCAAAAGTCTTCTCCAGCGCCACATTCTGAGGTGCTCAGCTTTCCTTCTGATTCAGCTTTCACTCCTGGAAAAACCATAGCTTTGACTCTCCTGACCTTTGTTCAGCAAGGTGATGCTGCCTTTGCTTTTTGGTATGCTGTCCAGATTTGCTATAGCTTTCCTTCTGACAAGCCAGTGTCTTTTCATTTCATGGCTGCAGTCACCGTCTGCAGGGATCTTTGAGCCCAGGGATATCAAATCTGACGTTGCTTCCATTTCTTCTCCCTCTGTTTGCCAGGAAGTGGGGGGACCAGTTGCCATTTTTTTTATGTTAAGCCTCAATCAAACCAGCTTTTACATTCTCTGCTTTCCCCCTCATCAAGAGGCTTCTTTATTCTTCCTTACTTTCTGCCATCAGAGGGGTATCATCTGTGCGCTTCAGATTCTTGATATTCCTCCTGATGACCTTAATTCCAGCTTTTTATTCATCCGGGCTGGCATTTCACATGATGTCCTCTGAATAGAAATTAAATAAGATGGGGGCAGCTGGGTAGCTCAGTGGATTGAGAGCCAGGCCTAGAGATAGGAGGTCCTAGGTTCAAATCTGGCCTCAGACACTTCCCAGCTGTGTGACCCTGGGCAAGTCACTTGACCCCCATTGCCTACCTTACCACTCTTCTGCCTTGGAGCCAATACACAGTATTGACTCTAAGATGGAAGGTGAGGGTTTAAAAAAAAAGAAATTAAATAAGATGACAACATACATCCTTGTTGTACTCTTTTGCCAACATTGAACCTCTCCGTTGTTCTATGTTCGGGTCTCACTATTACTTCTTGACCCTAAAACAGTTTCCTCAGGAGACAAGTAAGATGATGTGGGACTCCCATCTCTTTGAGGACTTGCTACATTTTGTTGTGATCTGCAGTCAGAGGCTTGAGAGTAGTCAATAAAGCAGAAGTAGATACTTTCCTGGTGCTCCTTTACTTTCTCCATTTTCCTGTGAATGTTGGCAATTTGGTTTCTAGTTCCTCTGCCTTTTTGACAACCAGCCTGCATTTGTAGCAATTCTTGGTTCATATTGCTGAAGCCTAACTTGCTGGCTTGTGAAAGGAGCACAGTTGTTGGGTGATTTGAACATTCTTTGGCATTGCGACCTAAACTCATTGTTTCCAAGCCAGTGACCATTGTTGAGTTTTCCAAAGTGGCTGCCGTATTGTGTGCAAACATCATCAGGATTTCAAGTAGCTCAGGTAGAATTCTGTCACCTCCACTAGCCTTGTTGTTAGCAGTGCTTCCTAAGGTTATTTGACATCATTCTCTAGGATGTCTGACTCTAGGTCAGTAATCACACCATCATGGTTATCAGTGATATTAAGAATTTTGCTGGATAGTTCTTCCATGTATTCTTATTGCCTCTTCTCAATTTCTTCTACTTCTGTTAAATCTCTACCATTTTTGTTCATTATCATGCCCATTTTTACATGGAACATTTTCTTGAGATCTCTAGCTTTCTTTCTTTCTTTTTTTTTTTTTTAAGTATTTTCCCATAGTTACGTGATTCATGTTCTTTCCCTCCCCTTTCCCTCTTCACTCCCAGAGCTGACAAGCAATTCCACTGGTTTATAGATGTATTATCACTCAATACCTATTTCCATATTATTCATTTTTGTAATAGAGTGATCTTAAATCCCAAACCCCACATCCTATACTCATATAAACAAATGATAAATCAAATGTTTTCCTTCTGTGTTTCTGCTCCCACAGTTCTTCCTCCAGATGGGGAGAACTTCTTTCTCATAATTCCCTCAGGATTGTCCTGGATGATTGCATTGCTGCTAGTAGCAAAGTTGGAGATCTCTAGTTTTCTTGAAGAGATCTCTTATCGTTCCCATTCCATTGTTCCCTTCTTTGCATTACATGGTTTAAAAAAATTTTTTTTTTTTTAAACCTTCACTTTCCGTCTTGGAGTCACTACTGTGTATTGGCTCCAAGACAGAAGAGTGGTAAGGATAGGCAATGGGGGTCAAGTGACTTGCCCAGGGTCACACAGCTGGGAAGTGTCTGAGGCCGGATTTGAACCTAGGACCTCCCATCTCTAGGCCTGGCTCTCAATCCACTGAGCTACCCAGCTGCCCCCTTGCATTATTTGTTTTAAAAAACCTTCTTCTCTGCTTGCTCTTCTCTAGAATTCTGCATTCAGCGGAGTCTGTCTTTCCTTTTCTCTCCTGCCTTTTGCTTTCCTTCTTTCCTCAGTTTTTTGTAAAGCCTCATCAGCCAGCCATTTAACTTTTTTGCTCTTCTTTTTCTTTGGAGTGTGTTTTTTTTGGTGCTGCCTTTTATACAATATTGTGATATATATAATTTTTATAGTTCTTCAGGCACTCTATCTACCAGATCTAATCCCTCAAATGTATTCATCACTTCCACTTCATATTCATAAAGGACGTTATTTAGGTCATACCTATACGCTCTGCTGGTTTTCCCTCTTTTCTGTGATTTAAGCCTGAATTTGGTAATAAGAAGCTCATGATCTGAGCCAGTCAGCTGCAGGACTTGTTTTAACTGACTTTTTTTTTAAACCCTCGCCTTCCATCTTAGAATCAATACTGTGTATTGGTCCTAAGGCAGAGGAGTGGTAAGGGCTAGGCATTGGGGGTTAAGTGACTTGTCCAGGGTCACCCAACTAGGAAGTGTCTGATAACTGACTCTTTAGAGCTCTTCTGCCTTTGGCTGCAAAGTATACAATCGCTCTGATTCTATATTGACCATCTGCTGAAGTCCATCTGTAGAGGGTAGCCTTTTAGGCTGCTGAAAAAGAGTGTTTTCGGTGATCCACAATGAGGTGTCTTGATAAAAACTTACTAGTCTTTGCTCTGTTTCATTCTGTACTTCAAGGTCAAACTTACCTGTTATTCGAATTCTCTTTTGATTTCCTGTTTTCGCTTTCTAATTCCATGTGATGGATGAATGTGCCATCTTTTGGGGGATGTTATTTCTAGAAGATATTGTGGGTCTTCACAGAACTTCAGCATCAGTGGTTGGCACATACGCTTGTGTCCCTGCGATGTTGGATTCCAAGAGAGATCACTCTGCTCTTGAGATTATGCCCCAGTATTGCTTTTCTCACCTTCTGTGGATTCTGAGGGCTGCTCCATTTCCTCTTGGGGATTCTTGGCCCCAGTGGTTTATGTTCCCCGCCATTTAAGTTCACTGACAGCCAAGATGTCGATGTTTAATCTTTCTGTGTCCCGTTGGGCCACATCCTGCTCTCTTGGGTTCCTAGATCTTCCGGTCCAGGTTTTTCCTATCCAATACTGATCTTCACAGCATTGGACTTTGCTCTTGTCACCAGAAGCATCCGCAGCTGGGCTTCCTTTTGGCTTTGTCCAGCTGCCTCATTAGTACTGAAGCTCCTTGTGGTTGTCCTCTGCTCTTTCCCATTGGCACTTTGAACACCTTCTGACCTGAGGGACTCATCTTCCAGTGGCATCTCTGCTATTATTTTCACACTGTCCCTGGGGCTTTCTTGGCTAAGATACTGGAGCGGGCGGTCATTTCCTTCTTTACCGGGTCGCCTTTCGTCAGAATTCCCCACTCTCACCTGTCCATCTTGGGTAACCCTGCATTGCGTAGCTCAGAGTTTCACTGAACTATGCAAGCCTTCGGCCGTGATAAGGCAGATCCAGGACCCAAAGATACAGCCTAGCCCCTTCCCCCTGGTGCCTTCCATCAATCCTCAGATGATATGTGTAAGGATGGGATTGGTGCAAAGGGGATGGGCTCTCATTGATTCTTATACATGGCCCTTCATTCACCATCTTGATTGCTTTCCTCTAGTCTAGACCAAAGTGCCAAACGCGGGGCAGCAGGTACCAGATTAAATTGGGAAATACTTAAAATCAATAATGATAAAGAAAGCATATATAACATTACATTTTACTTATTTTTTAGCCCTTACCTTTTGTCCGGGTATTCATTCTGTAAGATGAAAATTAATATCCAATAACTCCAAGTATTGTATTTTGTAAGATTTATTAATAATCACTTAGAAAGTGAGGAAAAGTAAAGCCTGAGTAAAGAGAAGTTTTCCCAGCCACGATAGTGGGAGAAGAGAGAAGACAGGGCAGGGCTACAGAAACTTTATCTCCAGAACGTAAGGATGTAAGGTGAGGATGAATGTGGGATTCTGGGAAATGGAGTTTTTAGGGTGACAGATTCTAATTACACAGTTCCAAGGCAGAAAAGGAGTAAGGGGTAGGCAATGAGGGTTAATTGACTTGCCCCCGACCACACAGTTAGGAAGTACCTGCAGCTGGATCAGAACTCAGGACCTTCCATCTCCCAATCCACTGAACCACCTGGATGCCCCTCACCTTCAACATTATATTTTAAAGGTAACCCTATTCAGCTTCCAGGCATCCTTAAGTCTGGATCGGTGGCCCCCCCTTTCCTGTTTGAGTTTGGCACCACCGTGTTAGAGGATTCTAAATACAACACTCCAGATGAAGTCTAAGGCAAAGAACAGTGAGGACTCTCACCTCCCTATTCTTGGAAGCGATGTTCCTCTTAAGGCATCCCAAGATCACAATAGTAGATTTGGGTTTTATGTTTTTCTGCTGACATCACTCTCCTGACTCATGTTGGATTTGGGGTCCACTGACTTCTCAAGATCTTTTTTATTATCTAGTCATCATTTCTCCTATTTCTGCTTGTGATGCTAATTTTTTGACTCCTAGTGTAAATCTTTATACTTTTCCCGATTGAATGGGATCTTATTGGATTGAGTCCAGTGCTGGGGCCTGCTAAGATCATTGTAGATCCTAACTGTTATTCAAGCCAGCTTTGCATTATCTGCAGATTTGAGGACTGGGCCACATCTGCCTTTATCCAAGTTAATGATAAAAATGTTAAACAGCGCAGGGCCAAGTACACATCCCAGGGGCATCTTCTGCCAAGTTGACTTTGAACCATTAACGACCAGGTCATGCAAACACTTCCAAATTGTCTAATTGCATTATTGGGTAATAGATCTCCTCATCTTTTCCACGAGAAGAGTAGGGGATACTTAATCAATTGCTCCTATAAAATCTAGGCAAAAGGATCTGCAGAATTCCCCTGATTGATCAGTTTAATAACAACACTCAAGATCAATTTAATAATCCTGTCAAAAAGGGAAATAAGGTTGGCATGGCATGACTTGTATAGGCTAAAGCCAGGCTTTCTCTTTGGGAAAAGGGAATCACTGCTTCCTTTTCTAGATGCCCATCAACCATCTCTTTAATGAATCTCTCTCGAGTTTCCCCAAGAATCAAAGTCAAGCTCAGTGACAGAGTTTGCCAATGCCAATCTCATCTCTCTTTTTTAAATCAGGGCAACGTTTGCCCTTCTCCATTCCTGCAGTACCTTGTCCTTTCTTTACAACATCACTGACACAGGCATAAATCCCATCTGAAAGTTCTTTCCGAGCCAGAGAATATAGTTCGTTGGGGCCAGGAGACATGAATTCTTTTAGGACCACAGGTAGGGACTTGCTTAGCTTGAATATCAACCCCCTGTTAGCTATTTCTGACTTGTCATTTCTAGTACAAAGGTCTTTCTCCTTGGCAGTGAGGGAAAAAAGCAACCTAAGAATCAAATAGCTTTGTCTTCAGTAATTACTCAAAGAAAATTTAAGTACCTACTATTTGCCAAGTAGTACCTACTGTGTGCCAAGTGCTGAAAATAAAAAAGACAAAAATGAAATAGTCCCTGTCCTCAGGGACTTTTATTGGAAAATACGTAAAAATACATTTTATTGAAAGAAATAAAACGTACACATGCAAGATAAATAGATGGAGTGTTTATTAAGCATTTAAGATGTGCCAGGCACTGTGCTAAGTGCTGAAGATACAGTTAGAAGCAAACAAGCCAGTGGTCCTTGGCCTCAGGGAGCTTACATTCTAATAGAGAGGGGGACAACACATTGGTATGCCATGGAGATGATATAAAGGCTTGGACCTCAGCAAGATAAACCTACAGCTTCCCTGTATATAACTGGAATCGGAACCCCAGAACTACAATTCCCAGCATCCCACTCTCCTTCTCACGTTACGTGCTGACGTAGGCAAGATATAACTTTTGTGTAGCCCCACCTCTCGCTCTCTCTCCCTGTGATCGTGTTTGGTGGAGGTGCTGTGAGGTGGGCTGGCAGGAGAACTTACTCACGTGGTCTTATTTCTGTTAGATAATTAGGTTTTTATACATCTATTTCCTTTTTATTCCTTCTACTTCAAGTGATTATTAACAAACTTTATAAAATATAATACTTGGAGTGTTGAACATTAAATTAAATCCTACACCTGTCAGAGCCCAGGGTTCTAGGGACAAGGGACAAGGCTACCGTTGGTAAGGAGGCAGGGATGAATGGGGGAGGCCTGGGCCCTGGCAAGATGGAGTGAAATCCTCACTGGCCAGTGCCCAAAGTCCCAAGGGCAGAGTCTGGGTCACCAGCTGGAGTGGCGGAGGTGAGGGACCATTAGGAAAGATGCGATGTGGAACCTAAAGGGATTGCAAGTCCATCAAAGGTGGTTTTTTTCATGGGTGGTGGGTGCGGGGGGAGATACTAGCAGTTGGGCAAATTGGGCAAAGCTTCATCTAGGAGTCAGGCCTTGAAGGAAATGAGGATCTGTAAGGGGCAGAAGTGAGGAAGGAGCGTCAGGAATAGGGTGCAGCCTGTGCAAAGACCTGGAAAGAGGAGATGGAATGTTATGTAAGAAGAACGCCAAGTTGGCTAGTTTGACTGGACCGTAGAATAGATAAAGGGAAACAGTGTCTAATAAGGATAGAAAAAAAGGTTGGAACCAAGTTGTGGAAACCTTAAAATGCCAAACAGAAGGGTTTTGCATTGGATCCAAGAGAAAAGAGGGAATCCCTGGTGCTTTTTTTGAGTGGGAGAAGCACAGGGTTGGGTGGTGGTATCAGAATATCATGTTGGCCTCTCCCCAAAGCATCATGTCCTATCCCTTCTTTGATTCCCCTTCTGTACCCCCATTAGAGCTAAAACAAAACAAATTCTTCAATCCCCTTTTAGAGTCCTTGACTTTATTCACCGGCTTATATCAAGTGTCAGCCCTTTAGAAAACATGTTTGTCGGTCAATAGCTTGCTTTTTAATTTGTTCCTCCATCAGCTGCTCTAACACCAGTCTGGGGGTGATGGAGGACCTTGAATAAAGGAGATAACAATTTCTTATGGAGAAGAAACATTCCCCACCCCTCAAGAGTTCATTCTTGGATCAAAACCCCATTTGCCCTGCCTTAGCTACTGTTCTAACATCGTTAGGAAGTCCTTCCTCCCATCCAGCCCAGTTCTGTCTGTCTGCTACTCTGACCCATTGTCCCTAGCTCTGCCCTTAAATCCAAGTTGACAAACATTCTTAAGGTTCCTCTTGTGTACTCGACTCAGTGCTGGGGATGTGAGGACAAAAATGAAACAGTCCCTGCCCTCATTCTCCTGTAGGGCTGTGCCCTGGACACAGGTAAGTGTATTAGAGGATTGGGCATATAGTATCATACATATTCCCATGTGTGTCATGTTGTGGAAGAAGACACGTGTTGCTTACACTAGAGAAAAAATCATGGAGGAAATCAAGGGAAGAATGGCCTGCCTCAATCTGCATCGGGACATGTCTGCTCCTCTAGCTTTAAGGAATGTTGGTGGGATGTGTTGAGTTGTAACCCAGGACAGTGTCTTCTCTGAAGATCTCTGTCCAAAGGACTTGGCTAAATCCTGTCCAGTAGGCTCTAAAAGGTTCATTAGCCTTTCTCATCCTTACTAGCAGTGGTCAGCATTTATTAATTTTTATTAATAGTAATTATTATAAGTATAGTAATTATTATTACTATGCACCAGGCTCTGTTCTAAGCCCTGGGCATATAAAGGAAGCCCTGAGGCAGTCTAATGGAAGGTCTAGGGGTAAGCCTGGCAGGGGCCAAGAGTCAGGTTTGCAAGAGATCTTAGAGGAGTTAGCCCTGGGCCATTTGTAAGGTTGGCAGGAAGCCAAGAGTCAGGCTAGCAGGTGTTCAGATATCTCAGGATTGAAGATGGCAGAGACGATTCAGGACCATCTACCCATTTTACAGATGAGTAAACTAGGGCTTATAGTTGTGAAATGATTTATCTTGGTCACACAGCTATTTGGTGCCAGAGTTGGCATTTGAATCTAGGTTCTCTGCCTCCTGAGCCAGGGGGCTTGCCACTGTAACATTATGCCTATGTACCAATTTGCCATCAGTTTTCATGGAAGAAGGGGCATTGGAATTGGGTCTTGAAGACTGGGTTCAGAAATATACATCCCTGAAGCTTGCTTCTGGAGAACATAAGAATTTCCCTGACTTTTTGGGTGGTGGGAAAGGCTTAGACAATGAGGGCTTCTCCTAAGTGTTCTTGCTGTCAGCTCACTGGTAGGATGTTCCTCCTTCATAAGAGAATGGCTGGTAGGCACACAGGGTCCCCTGACTGCTTCCAGAAGCATGCCCAGGGGTGGAGGGCAGGATCCGAGCTATGCTTTGACATCATGGGGACTAACCTTGTGACACAGAATTCTCCCTTTCCAGCCCTCCAGGGTGATGGCTTATGAGGTCTTTTCCTCCCTTGAGAGTCTCTGATTCCTATTCCATGCTCTTGGCAGTGCGCTGATAATTCCTTTGGGGACATACAAAAGAGGAAAACAGAACCACAGACACAAAGGAAAAGCGAACTGGTAACCAGACTCCCCACCACTGCACTGCCACAACACTGGCTCACCTGGCTCTCTTGCCTTCCTTCTTGTTATCCACTTAGGAACATCTGTCAGTGGCCTGGGCTCATCATCCATTCCTTCCAAATGGCAGAGAGGTGGGTGTCACCGATGGGGCTAGTGACCACAGCAACTGCCTCCAGTTCCCCCTTTCCAACTTCGCTACGTCTCTTTTGTGAAAACACCTCTAGAGTCTGTAGGAGCCAGCCAGCATCTTTACTTTCTCTATTTCTTCTTCACAGCATCTTTACTTTGTTTCTTTCTAATTTTTTTCTCCTTAGCGTCTTTATTTCAAAGTCAAATCTTGTTTTTGAGTCAAAATGATATCACTCAGCTGAGTTTTCTTGCCTTGTTTACCAGATGCAGTTTCTTGTGATTTTTTGCTGTTTCTGAAATTTAAACCCATTCTGCAAGATGAAGACTAAGGAATTACAGAATCACAAAACTGTAGATCTGTGAAGGACCCCAGCAAAACTCTTCACTTGTTAGGAAAATCAGTCTCATTCACTTATAGTCACACCCAGTCAGCTGGGGCTGCAATCAGCCTCTGGCTCTGAGGAATACCAGTTGCTCAGGAGCTGTTGAAGTTCAAATCCAGGGCTTCTCAGCCTGGGGTCCATGAACTGTTTTTTTTTGTTGTTGTTGTTGTTTAATATTTAGATAATTGTATTTCTTTATATGTTATATATATATGTATTTTTTCATTTGCATGCAGAAACAATTTTTGACAATTATTTTCTGACATTTGTGGTTCAGATTTTCTCCCTCCTTCCCTTCCACCCCCTCCCTGAGGTAGTAAATATTCTGATATAGGTTATACCAGGACTGTCATGCAGGACATGTTTCCATATTGCTCATGCCATGACAGAAGACAACACACATATAATAAAAAACTCATGAAGGAAATAAAGTCAAGGATGCATGCTTTGATCTGTAGTCAGATTCCAACGGGTCCTTTTTGGCTGTGGAGAGCATTTTTCATCATGAGTCTCTTGGGGTTGTCTTTTTATTTTTTTATTTTATTAAAAATTTTTTTTAATATTTATTTTTTAATTGATTAACTAAGAAAAATTTTCCATGGTTACATGATTCATGTTCTTTCCCTCTCCTCCTCCCACCCCCTCCCATAGACCACGCGCAATTCCACTGGGTTTTGCATGTGTCAGTGATCATGATCTATTTTTATATTATTGATATTTGCACTAGGGTGGTTGTTTAGAACAGTGATTCCCAAAATGGGCGCTACCGCCCCCTGGTGGGTGCTGCAGCAATTCAAGGTGGCGGTGATGGCCACACTTTTTTTGGTATTCTATTCTGAGTTCAATAAATAGTTTCATAATTTCCAGGGGGTGCTAAGTAATATTTTTTCTGGAAAGGGGGTAGGAGGCTAAAAAAGTTTGGGAACCCCTGATTTAGAGTCTACATCCCCCTTGGGGTTGTCTTGGAACCTTGTTTTGCTGATAATAGTCTAGTCCTTCACAAGTGATCATTATTTATTTCTGTTGCTATATCCACTCTGGTTCTGCTCACTTCACTTTGCATCAGTTCATAGAAGTCTTTCCAGGTTTTTCTGAACTCATCCTGTTCATCGTTTCTTATGGCACAATAACATTTCATCACAATGGTGTACCATAACTTGTACAGGCATTCCCCGGTGGATGAACACCCCCTCATTTTCTAGTTCTTTGCCACTACAAAAATTGCTGCTCAAAATATTTGTGTTCAGTTACACATAACTGTGTTTCATATAGTCGTTCTCCTTTGCAATCCTGTGTAGTTTGTTTTATGCATAGAAAGACATGATTCTGAGAACAGTTCTTAGTGTCCCCAGACTGCTAAAGGAAGCCATGATCATCCTATCAATAATTAATAAATCTTTATTAAGCATCTACTCTGTGCCCGGCACTGTGCTAAAGGTGAAGACTTCCTGCTCTGCGATGGGCTCCAATCTGCTGTGTTCCAGGATCACTGCCCATCGGGGATCCTCGAGTGTCATCACAGACCATGAAGTCAGGAAGAATAATGGGACTTCCCAATGTTAGGACACGTCCAGATCATCATGTAGTAGCTTTAAGGCTAGGAAGGACCTTCGAGGCCAAAGAGATTAAGCAACTTACCCAGAGTCACACGACAATGAAGGGGGGTCAGAGTTAGGCTTTGGACTCGGGGCTTCTTGCCTCCAAATCTAGCAAACTATCCTAGAATAAATCAGAAATGGGAATCTAATTGGGGGAGGAAAAGAGTGAAATGGGAAGATGGCTATGACAATGCTTTGCAAGTCTAGGATGCTGGAAGGGTAGAAGAAATCAGTATTATTCTTTATGTCACCATGGTCAGGAGGGCAGCACTGCTGGACCCCAGAGATGAGAATGAAGCAGGTATAGTCACTCAGAAGGAAGAGTTTACTGGGACTAGAGTCAGGAAGACCCGAGTTCAGATCCAGTTTTAGGTACTTCCTAGCTGTGTGACCCTGGGCAAGTCACTTCACCTCTACCTGCCCGAGTTTACTCATCTGTAAAATGGGGATAATTATAGCACTTACTTACCTAATAATTATAAAGTGCTATGTGGGAGGAGGAGGAGGAGGAGGAGGATCTGCTGAGGTTCCTTCTCCTCCTCTGCTCAGCTGGGCAGCCCAACAGGATGCTTCTCATCTCTGTCCATTCTGTTAGCTCCCACATCTTCTGCTAGATTGCTCACTGCCTTGAGATCCGGGCAGTAGCTGGTGCTTCAGGGAAGGCTACAACGAGTCTGTGCTTTCAGGCTGCGCAGAAACGATGGGCTTGTCTTGACCAGCAGCGCATCCCGAAGCTGCTCTTGTTCTTTAAAGTATGCCAGTGGACGCTCATAAGGTGCCGCTCAGTGACCGCCGAAGCCTCGTCTCTGGCCTGTGTGCCCTGGTTCATTGTAAGTCTCTCCCAATAGTATGGCTTTTCCCCAACAGTCTTTTCATCGCGTCTCTTCCCTGACCTAACCCTGCCAAGCTAGTCGCTCTTCTGTCTCTAGCAGCGGGGTCCTACCCTCTCAGACGTCAGGTTCAGCTCCTTCTAAGTGCTAGGAGGAGGGAAGGGTCATCACCTCATTCTGTCTGGGGCTCTCAAGAGGCCCAAGAGGTGGACGGGGCAGAGTTTCAGACTGGGGCACATTAAAAATACCACCCTAGGCTATCCGAAGGTTTTTTTCCCCTTCATCATAGACTCTCCTAATACTAAAAGATCTACCTGCAGACCATGGGGGAGTGTAATAACCATAGCCCCAGCATGCAAGACGACTAGAGAGGAGGCCCAGACGTACAAAAAGCTCCTCCGTCCTGGTGGGATCCTGGGGAGATGCTCTGCTGTGGCTCTACGGGGGAACATTCCTGGGGATCCATCCCAGTGATTCAGAGTGTCTTTCTCAGGTCCTTGAGGCTGACTTGTGTCAGAATCCCTCTCCAGAAGCAGCCAGTTCTGTGACAAGCTTCCACAGTGGTGGAGCCCATAGCTACAAGGGTTCAGATCCATTCTTATTCCTTAGATTCCCCCCCAAATGGCAGCCCAACCCCTCTCAGAGGCATGTAGCTCAGTTGAGTAATATTGACTGTCCTCCAGCTTCTCTGACCAGGGTGCTGATGCTGGAAGGTGGATCAGCCCCTAATCTGTATCCTTTCCCATAAGTAAGAGCAGCTAAGTGGTGCTGGGCCTGGAGTCAGGAAGAATCATCTTCCTGAGTTCAAATCTAGCCTCAGATATTGCCTAGCTCTGTGACCCTGGGCAAGTCACTTACCTCTGTTTGACTCAGTTTCCTTGTCTGTGAAATGAGCTAGAGAAGGAGATGGTGAGTCACTTTGGTATCTTTTGTCAGGAAAATCCTAAATGGGATCCCAGTCAGACCTGACTGAAATGACTGGTCTGAATTGTTAAGAAGCTTTTCCTGTTAGAATATGGACCTCATTGGTTTAGGACACTTCTGCAAGGACAAACTCCCTTGACCAATGCTGCGTGGTACCTTCTCTGTTACTTAGTTTTAGAGCACGGCCCAGAGAATTGGGAGGTTAGGTGACTTATCCAGGGTCACATAGCCTGTGTGTGCCATGCTGGCCTTCCTGGCTTCCCTCTGCAAATCCCGCCTGTTGTTTCTGGTTCTACCCTTTTGGGACCAAAGGGAACAAGTGTTGGTCGTTCTTCCTTGGACTTGTGTCTCCAGCACCTAGAACAGTGCCTAGCACAGAGTAGTTGCTAAATCAGTACTTACTGGGACAGCCCTTTATATATTTCATGATGGTTATCATGTTCTGAGTCCTCTCGGTATTCTCTGAATCCTGCCGGCACCGCTCGGGGCCACTCCCCTCATTCTAGCATGGGTTGTCGTTCAGAGTCTGCGAGCCATCCTCGCCAGTAAGAGGAGAAGTGCCATGCCTTATCCGCCTCCAGATCTCTCCTTTCCCCCCAGTCTGGAGAAGTGCTTGGCCACAAATCCTGGCCAATCCTTTCTTTTTTTTAACCCTTACCTTCCATCTTAGAATTGATGCTGTGTGTATTGGTTCCAAGGTAGAAGGACTAGGCCATGGGGGTTAAGTGACTTGCCCAGGGTCACACAGCTAGGAAGTGTCTCAGGCCAGATTTGATTTATTTTTTTATTTTTTATGACCCTCACCTTTCATCGTAGAGTCAATACTGTGTAGTGGTTCCAATGCAGAAGATCTAGGCAATGGGGATTAAGTGACCTGCCCAGGGTCACACAGCTAGGAAGCGTCTGAGGTCAGATTTGAACCCAGGACCTCCTGTCTCTAAGCCTGACTCTACATCCACTGAACCACCCAGCTGCTCCCGTCCACCCCAAGTCATTCCTTCTATAAAGCCCCTCCGATTCAGCCCTGCCTTCCACAATCAAGGCAAGGCTTGACTAAACCTCCTGCTCATGCCATGGGGAGAGGACGTGTGTACTACAACCCATTAGAAGCCCTGGGGGGCCCGAGATGCTGGGCCCCGGGGCTCCCCTCCCTCCTGCCTCCCTCCTCCCTCTTCATTAGGTGGTTGCCATTGTCTGTGCTTGTTGGGGCTCGAGCAGAGGGGGCTTCGCTCCTCCGTCCGGGTTGATGGCGGGCTCTCTGCCCTGGGAGTGGGGAGGGTGAGCCGCTGTCTCTTCAGGAGGACCCGGCCAGAACTGGGGAACGCTAGCCCTGGAGCCCAGGACTCCTGGGTCCTGAGCGATCCTGCGGAACCTGAGATCTCATAGCTCATAGATTTGTGGGTGAAGAATTGGAAGGGATCCCAGACTTCCATTTTCTTTGACAGAGAAGGAAACTGAGGCCCTGGGAGGTTTGGTGGTGACTTGCCCAAAGTCTGACTCCTTTATTTTGAGACATCTTGACATAGTAGATAGAGGATTGGACCTGAAGTCAGGAAACCTGAGTTCAAATTCTGCCTCTGCTGTTAGCTATGGAAAATTTTTCTAAAAAAAAAAGAATACAATTAAAAAAAAAAAAAAAAGACTGTTTCATGTGTTCGTGGCCACGAGGGCCCTGGAGCTCGACGCTCTGTTCTGCAGTCCCCAGTCCTAGATCACTCCTACCAGGTAACTTCTTGGGCAGCTAGATGGCTCAGTGGGTAGAGCCCTGGGCATGCAGTAGGAATGCGTTCAGATCTGACCTCAGACACTTACTAGCTGTGGACCCTGGGAAAGCCACTTCACCTTGTTTGCCTCAGTTTCCTCCTCTGAGAAGGAAACAACAAGTCATTCCAGAATCTTCGCCAAGAAAACCTCAGATAGGGCCACGGAAGAGTCAGATCTACAGGCACGACGGAACAAACATTCGCCTTCTTTCCTCCCACTCATGGGCTGCCGAAGGAAGCCTTGAACCTGCCCCCATTGGGTCCACCAGAGACTTGTGTTATTTGATCTTCACGTGGCCCTCCCCGAAGCAAGACAGTCCTTCTCCTCCCATTTCCCCCCGGACGGTCCTCCGACGCTTCTCTTCTCTTCTCAAGCCTCCCACTCTTCCGCCTCTCCCTACATCTCAGCATCTCTGGACCCAGGAAATCGAGGCCATTTGCAGAGAGCCCCTCCTCCCCTTCCCTTCATCTCCATCCTTCCGATGAAGGAGTGGCGCTTCTCGTGGCCAAGGCCGTCCCCTCTGCGTGTACTTCTCCAGGGCGCTGGCCATCTGCCATTCTTCCGTCTGTCCCTCTCTTCTGGTTCCTTCCCTACAAATGCTGCCAGTCTTTTCCTTCCTGAAAACTCCCTGCCAGATCTCACCGTCCCCACCAGCTGTTGTCCTGTATCTCCCCCTCTTTGTTAGCCAAAGTCCTCGGAGGGGCCATCGGCGCTGGGGTCCCTCTTACCTTCTTCTCAGCCTTTTGCAGCTTGACTTCTGAACACACCGCTGCTCTCTCCGAAGGGACCAGCGATCGCCTAATTGCCCTTTACTGCTTAATACTACGGACTGCATTTTCCTCTAAGATATCCTCTCCTTTCTGGGTTCTCGTGACCGTCTTCTCTCTTGCTCCCCCCGTATTTACTAGCTGTGTGACCTTGGGCAAGTCATCTAACTTCGTAAGGCCTCCCTTCCCTCATTTGTAAAGTGAGGGTGTTGGATTGGCTGAAGCCAGGATTCTGGGACTCCCAGACAGCACAGCTTTATTCTCTCTCTCGAGCTCCAGGCCCTCCCAGACTTGGAGTCTTCTCATGGTTTGCTCATCCCCTTAGCCCAGGGGTTCCCAAACTTTTTTGGCCTCCCACCCCCTTTCCAGAAAAAATATCACTTAGCTCCCTGGAAATTAATTTTAAAAAATTTTAATAGCAATGAATAGGAAAGATAAATGCACCTGTGGCCATCACTGCTCCCCTGGATCCCTGCAGCCCCCACCAGGGGGCGGTGGCGCCCACTTTGGGAATCACTGCCCTAGAACAACCCAGCAATCCTGCCATATTGGCCCACTCACTGTTCTGCACACATGATTTCCAGTTTCCATCTCTAGACTTGTGTACCGTCTATCTCTCATGGTTGGAATACCTTCCCTCCTTCCATCTGGCTTTTGGTTGATGCTCTTCTGTAAACTCGCAAGCTGCCTTTTCCAGGAAGCCTTTCCTGAGCTTTATTAATACCAGTTGGTTGCCTCCAATTTATCCTGCCTAGATCTTGTTTGTACACAGCTGTTGGCATGTTATCCCCCCCATTAGACTATGAACCCCCTGAGAGAAGGGACTATCTTTTAAGCCTTTGCTGTTTCCATAGTGCTTAGCATAGTTCCTGGTATACTGTAGGCGCTTAATTAATGCTAGTCGACTCATTGATTAACTCCAAAGTGACCTTGCATTCGTGGTGTGTGTATTTTGTACAAGCCTAGAAAGGCTGTGCCATGTACTGTGACAAGAGATGCTCCCAAAGTCAAGATATTCACTTGTTTTTTTCAGTTGTGTTTGACACATTTGGGGATTTCTTGGCAGAGATACTGGAATGATTTGCCATGTCCTTTTCCAGCTCCTTATACAAATGAGGAAATTGAGGCAAACAAGGTGAAATGACTTGCCTAGGGTCACATTGTTAGTAAGTATTTGAGGCTGGATTTGAACTTGGGAAGATGAGTTTTCCTGACTCCCAGCCCTACATTCTATCCACTGTGCCACCTAGCTGCCCCAAAAGTCAAGAAGACCTGAGTTCAAATCTTGATTTTGAGGTGGTCTGTTTGTTTGACTCTGGGCAAGTCACCTTACTTCCTACTGTGTACTGTTGGATCCAGTGACACAGGTCTCTTGGCTATTCCTTGAACAAGACCCTTCATACGTTTGCTCTGGGAGTTCTTTCTGGCTGCCCCCTTTTCATGGAGTGCTCTCCCTCCTCCATTCACTCTGCCTATTTGCCTCCTTGGCTTAAGTCTCAATTAAAATCCCACCTTCTACAGGAAGCCTGTAGCTTAGAATTGTGAGGGAACTTAATGACTAATTAATTAAACCTGGAACTGAACAAGAATCTTCTTTAACACATTGCCATGAAGGGGTCATTTGGTTTCCTCCTTTTTGAAGACTACTAGGGAGGGGTCTTCCTTCCTCCCTCCCTCCCTCCCTCCTTCATTTCTCCCTTCCTCCCACCCTCCTTCCCTTCCTTCCTTCCTTCCTTCCTTCCTTCCTTCCTTCCTTCCTTCCTTCCTTCCTTCCTTC